>NC_046222.1:7810488-8122618 GCF_009819885.2 Catharus ustulatus | reverse complement strand
GTGTTTTTTTGTACAGACCTTCACTTTCTAAGGTTGAACCTATACCTCGAAAGTCTACGAGAGCTTCCTGTGTAATCCATGGCATGTGTTTCCCTGCTCTCTAGCCAGAATTCTTTGGCTAGATCAGATGTTTCAGAGCCCCTTTATGGATGTTTTTCTCACTTTGTTCACAAAGGTAATCCTGGCAAATGGAGTCAGGTTCTAACTTGGTGAAAGGTCCTCCCTTGTTGTTTATTCTCTATAAAATTTGCTCTAATAGGAGAAATTTCTAAGTAAATTAGGTGTTCAGCTAACTTCAAGTACTGCACAACTGCTTCTTATATATATAAATTAATTTTTTTTTCCCGTTAGAATTTGAGATACCTGGCTATTGCAACCTATCCTATTTGATGGGTTTTAAATCTACACATAAACATATCACAGACATGGCAGAGAAGGCATCATCCATCTCTGGCCCCTTCTGGAAAGTTCAGACACACAAAGGCACTGCTTGTATTTTGGATAAATTGAATCTTAGAGAGAAAAAAAGGAGCAAAACATGGGAGTAAAAAGTAGAACAATATCTTAATAAAAGAGTGAGTTAGAAGACCTAATAGGTTTCTCACTATTTTCATAGACTTCTCATGCCGAACATCAAGTGGTGGTCTGTTTTTATTTGTTTGTTTGTGTGTTATTTTATTTTAGATGGAAAGGAAATTCCAAACAATTCTTACTGGTCCCATTTTTTAAAATTCTTCTACATTCTCAAAATGCACATTCCAATATTAGAAAATAAGTGTAAAAAAGAACAAAGAATTACCTGTGGAAGAGGAGTGTTTTAGCATTATGGAACTTAACTATTTTTTTAAATGACTTTTTTTTTTAATTTTAGTATGAGTAGGTATATTCCATTCTCTAATTCAGGCTGTGGCTTTTTTTTTTTTCCTTTTTTTTTTCCCAATGACTGTATCTATCACTTATTTTGAGTTTATATTAAATACAGACACCAGAGGAACTGTAACTAAAAGACTAAAAATGATGCAACAAAGACACAGAGCACTGCATTCACGAGTCAATAGCCCTGTTTGCCTTTTACCCTTTAGAATGACATTTTAAAAGTCCTAACAAGGTCTAAAAGGGCTTTAGTAATTCTTTTTGGTTGGGGTTTTTTTTCAGTAAAGCATGGAAGTGTCAGATTACAAAGTTTAAATTAAACATGAGAAGGCAAGATGTGATTCTTTTTAGTGAAGTTATTTTCCTTTACGTTTCTCCTCCTTGGCTAAATAGATCAACTGCTGTATATATATACACCTTTTTATTATTTTCTCTTTTTTTTCTCCTATTATGTGACAGGAGATACATTTCAAGACCAGATATTTATTCCCTGTATTCCAGCATGACATGGGGTCTCCCATGCACATATAAAAGAACGCAGAGAGGCTTTGAGCAGAATCCAAGTACTTTAGTACTCCTCTGTTGCTCTCCAGCACTGCAGCTCATTTCCTCTCACTCTCAGATGCCCAATCTGAGAATGCACAGCCAAAACCATATTGGTATTTTTTTGCAAAGACTGCTCTTTCTCCAACAGAACTGTAAGAACAGTGGCCAAAGTTCTGATATTTCTACCGCATCTTTTAACACAAAATTGAATTTTGCAAACCTGGGTTTTACTAGCCTAAGGGATGTTTAAATGGTCATGCCATTTTAAAGTGACTGAACTAGGACTTAAATAAATATACCCTAATACCTGAGATATGTTTTCTGATATCCTAGACTTGGGGTAAGTAAATCCTGTACTTTTAGTAGACCGCTTTGATGTCATCAGATGGCATAAATGGGCTAATCTATATCTCTAAACTGAAATTCCAGGTATGCTGGTGTTTCCTTCTGCACATGTATTTAAGGCAGAAAAGTGCTGGTAGGGATTTCATTAACATAAATGACAATGCCATATGAAGATTAGAACCTACTGTCAAGGTAAAGACCATACTGCAGGGAGAAATCTTTTCCAAACCTACCTGTATAGGATTAATGTTTAAAAACCTATCATAATTATCTTTGCTGTGAATTTGTTTTTCAGATCAGCATCTTATTTTAAAATATACAGGCATGCATAAAAAATAAATCCAAGTAAACTATGCGAAATATGTTTTATTATGGCTCATTAGTGCTTGATGCTCATTCTAAATACAGAGTTTGCCATCATCCTGCCTCTGAGATCCAAAAGGAGTTTGGGCAGGAAAGAGAGAAAGTAGAAACAGAGTAGTCTGTGAAAGACTCAAAATCTCCTTGATCACTCCTATGGACCATCATTTACACTTCAAACCTGAGAACTCAGAACCTTAACACATAAGAAAATCTGTGTTTCGTGCTGCTTCGCCACAGGTGTGAAATTTGCACAACCCACCAAGAGAGCTGGGGTCAGATCACACCACCTGTACCTGAGCTGTGCATTTGGAACACTCCAATCCTGTGTGGAAATGGTGTATTGTACATGTGCTCTCCTTGCAGTGTACATGATCCTAGTTATTAATTTGAAAGCTCTTTTAATTGTCAATAACGGTACCACACTAACTATTGTTTTTTGTTTTAAGACAAAGTCTTCTCTTGACTTTGCTGTTGTGTCTAAAAAGAAGTTGGATCCTGCTGGCTGATGATTTCTTTACTGTCAAGAAACTCTGCCCTCCAAGAGAGAAGGTTAAACTTAGCACAGGTGCATACATATAAATTTTGGGTGGAGGAATATAAACCTTAAACAGAGCACTCCTCAGTCTACTAAGGATCAAATGTGTGAAAACAGACCACCAAGAAATAATTAAATCCTCATTCACCTATGCTAACATGGATTTCTGAGTTATCTTGGAACCATGGCAGAATAAGTGGTCTTAAATTCCATTTGTGTTTTATTTGCATTGAGCATAACCACGTGAACTAATGTATGAAAGTAAAAAGGATACAAAAGTCCAGCCCAATCAAGCCACAAAAGTAGACGTGGGTTTTACGCATCTTCACTTTGTATTTTATTTTTCATGATGCCATTTTCAAGATGAAAAAAATCTTGTACGACATAAAATTAATTATCCCCATATACTCAGCTGCATTAGCACTCCTAAAGGTGCCTCTCTGAATAGAAATTTAATAAATTATCAAGGCACCACTGTGTGCTTGAGCTGCCTATTTAGTAATAATCTGCAAAATAATCCAGTAAAATAAATATTATAAAGTATTTTGATATCTCTAATATATTTATTAAATTAATTTTTTTTTCATTATATATATTTTTCCAGACTGTTCCTGTTGTCTTTTGGCTTAATATTTTCTTGAAGGTTGAAAGGACAAGAAAAACTATGCTGTAAATCTGTTGGTTCTTACTTGACAAATTATAAAAAAACTTTTGATCTTGAAACAACATAACCTAAAAGCCTTTTCCTTTTGGCTGGAATCCCAGACTCCAAATGTCATTCAAAGGATACATTTTCATGATAAACTATTTGATACTCTACATCCTTGTATAAATTTGTATTTTTTGTAATTTTTTGTTATATTGATGCTTACCATGAGCTTTCTCATATTCAACTTAAATTATTTAATTAGGGCTATACAAAATTGGATACTTTAAATAAAATTTAAAAGTTTTGTTCCAAAAATTAATACCAGAACTTAGAGAAGGTGTAATTTAAGTTGGAGACAAATTAATCTTTTTCCATTGTTGGATGAAAACAAATAATTTTGAATTAAAAATGTGATGCTATATTATATTTGAGAAGAGAGATGGATGTTTGAGAGAAAGATGGGAAGAACAGTTAGGAATTAGTATTAGAAAAACTATCTTACTCAAGATTACTTGGGTAGAAACACATAACCAAAAAAAAGATTTTCATTTCCTTTTCTCTTTATGGCTTATTATCCACATCTAATTTTCTTTTTTTAACACAAATTTTACAGTTGAAGGCAAATCAAATTTTTTTGCAATAGTGGAACCCATACTGTGGATAAATAGTGAAGATACATGGTGGTGTATATACATAAAAAAATTATTAAATCCTTGTCATCCAGTATGGCATTGCATGTAAGTCAAGAAAATATTTGGCTTCAGGCAACTTTAATTTAATGGGAAGAGTAGGAAATTGATTTACTACAAATTGTTTTAATATTACTGCATAACACAGCCTTGCAAAATTGTCATGAAAATTTACCAGTGTGGATGCAATTATTTATTTCTTTGCCTTTTTTTCTCAGTAATCAATCATAGTGGTGAATTAATATTTTTTTACACTGCATTGCACAATATCACTCATTTCAGAAATGAAGAAAAATTTTCTAAACTGCTATACTACAAATACATATTTCCACATGCTCATCTTTTGTAAATAAATTGTGTATTGTAGCTCTGTAGCTTTCTTGTGTGTTGGGGATGTAATCAACATTGAAATTGAAATAGAATGCAGGAAGATTACATAAAAATGACAATTGCAAATGGCACAAACTTTTTCAGGTTTTTTAAATTTTTTTTTTAATTTTAGGAACCATAGTGGCATAAGAATTAACTACATGATAGGGCATGTAACACTTGCTGGGTTTATATTGTAGAGAAATACCCTTAATGCTTTCATAGTAGATTTGTAGCATTTTTCTCATGAATTTAATGATGATATTTAAGCTCCAGGTCCTCTCAGTGGTGCAGTGCTGATGATTCACTCATCTCTCTCTATGGAGGCTTGCACAGGACACGTGGGACCAACAGGTGGGTCTGGATTTCACTGGGAAGAGGATTGACAATGATTCCACTGGTCTAACAATTGGAATTGAGAATATTAACCTACCTATTTTCCCATTTTTTTATTTATTTGGATACTGGCCTCATGATTCAAGCTTGTCAAAGCAGTGGTGTTTTGTGGAAGATTTTGGGTTCTGTACTGAGTTCAGCACAATTTGAAATGGAGGAAGTTTCTGGTTGTGAAGCCCAGCCCACATCAAGCACGTCTGTGCATTTGGATGGCTCAGCTCTGTGATGTCCTGGACATGAAGTGGCACTGCAAAGAATCAGAAACCTAAAAATTAGGTCTCTATTCATTCCTTCTCTGTCTTTATGCAGTAATGATGACACTACAGCAATATTGAAAGAATTCTGTATCTCACCAAAACTGACACGAAAATCCAGTTTAATGCCAAACAAATATTTTTAATTAATTTGTCATTCAGTGATGTAGAGCTGGTTGAGATGCTGCAGAGGGATTCTGTTGTGGGAAGGTACCTTTTAGTGACAGGGTATTGAGGTGGGTGAGAAACTTCTGGTTTCTTAAGGGAGGAAAGAGTGAAAGTAGGAAAACTGAGCTGGAGGAAACAGAAGGCAATTTTCAACAAATACTTAGTGGTCCTGGATTTCATGAGAATATTCAAGGTTGTTGAAATTAACAATGAAAATCAAATCACTGTAAGTAATACACTCTACAAGGCAACAAGCTAGTTTTGCATTAAAGAGGAGGACAAAGAAAAACAACAAAACCAACCTCTTATTTGCACAAGCAAAAAACATTTTTGTTGTGGAATAAAAGTCAATGACTGAGAAAATAATGATCTATATGAGAATTTGTGACAACAGTTGCATCTGCCAAAGGGTGGAATATTTTTCCATGTTCAGGTGGGTGATGCTAGAACTGAAGGTTAACTTTTGACCAGGGATAGACTATAATTTTCTTTCTGGCATCACTGATTTAAATATACAAATGGAGCTATGCAAGAATGGGAAGTAGATAAACTATCATTAGCATCATTCTAGTAACACTAGCTGCAGTGAATACCAAACAGGTTTATACTTAGCAGGGGAAAGTAAATGTAGCTGCACTGAGATTTGAGCATCTATTAACAGCTTGTCCAGTGGCTGAGATTAGAGCAGTCTCCAGTCAGTTGATATGTTTCACTCACAAAGTGTTCTGCTTAACATTAAGATAATCACTGTTTATGAAAAGACAAAAATCAAAAATATATACAATGAATCACACTGCACTATAGGATACTAGGTCCATGTCTGGCTGTATGTAGAATTTATTACTTCCTTCCTCAACACACAAGATTGAACTTTCAGCAGATCTGGCATTTAAACCTAAAATTTAGAGTGTGCTATTGCCAAATAACCTTTTGGTGCTGTGGAAAGCATTTCAGCTCATGATGTAAAAGATAA
Organism: Catharus ustulatus; assembly: GCF_009819885.2. Classification (NCBI taxonomy): domain Eukaryota; kingdom Metazoa; phylum Chordata; class Aves; order Passeriformes; family Turdidae; genus Catharus; species Catharus ustulatus. The sequence goes on along the minus strand of NC_046222.1, from coordinate 8,116,458 downwards.
AACCTCTTCTAAATTTCCCAAAAAAAAAAAACCAAAAAGGTACATTTCCCAGAATTTGCAGCCAGGGTAGAACACCTGTGTATTTTTCAGTATGAATCAATGTACAGTAACACATGAGTTACTAATGTAATTTCAGCCATTCTAATACCATGTTTTGCTGCATTTTGAGGCTTTTGGAGTTAGTTTATTTTAGGCTTTGGTCAGTACTTTCAGCACTGAGTGGTTTGGATTCAGGGTACCTCTCTGTTTTACTGCTCCCATTTAATGTGTGGCTGCAGGACAGTGTCACTGTCCCTTCACTTATGAACAATTGTGTAGCTCAGAGTGGGGCATGGTCTGGTTTTCATCCCAGCTTTATGAGTGAGAGTTGCTCTGGACTAGAATATAGGTGGGTGCCACAAATTAGGAGCTGGATTGAGCAGTGCAAAACTGACTGTGAAATATTTTCAGGTCCTGACCTAGCAAAATCTGAGGCCAAAAAGCGCAGAAATCAAGTATTCACAAAAACATTGAAAGTATATGCTTAAACACAAGTGATTTCTTTATGATTTAAATGTCTAGTTAATGCAGTTCCCTCAATATCAGCTTCGAGTTTCACTGATTTAGAAAGAAGCTGAAGGTGTTAATTGCTTTGTGTGATTTTGCCAGTAATTATGGTGTTGGGGAATTTGTGGATGTTCTTCTTACAGGAAAGCAAAAAACAATCTCCTTCCTGGATGTTTCTTCAGCTGCAATAGAAGATGGAAATTCAGCTTTACCGGGGATGTGATTAAACAGGTATTGACTTCTCTGATTCAGAGAATGATATTTATATACCTGGTGGAAAAAAGATAGTTCCAGCTGTGACTCCATTGGATAGTGGAATCAGAGGTCAAACACAGTAAATATTTCTTTACGATGGTAAAGAAATTCAAGTAACTCTGAGTTTGCTCAGATATCAGTCAACACATGGGAATTCATTAGAAATCTAAGAAATGGGATCTAACCCCTTATTGCACATGGATCAGGTGCAGTGGTTCTGCTGAATGCAGTGACAACTAAATCAGGTTTAAGAATTCTATTTGTCAAGCAAAACACATAATAGAGATGGACATAAATTAAATTATCATGTCGGCTACTTCATATGACTAGGATGCCACTGGTTTCAGGCATATTTCTTTCCATATAGAAAACAATTGGATGTGCCTGTCACCATAATCTCAATAATTTTCTGGACCCTATTCTTTGATTAAATGACTGATTGCTATTATTGGTACAGCACACTAAGTACATTTTTCTGTTTGGCTTCTATAGAGGCCTGTGGAAAATAAAAATTATTTAGCACAAATATACTATTATCTCTGAAAAGAACAAAGAAAAATATATTTAAAAATGAGTCTATACATTAGTTCTGGGTATAATCTGGAGAAATTTTATATAGTAAGAAGAGGAATGTGGCAAATTACACATTTAGTGTAGAATTCAGATAAAACTGTTTTGGCTTCCTGTTTACATTATATAGGTGAAATTGGAAAGTTCAATTCCTTTTGCTGTTCCAGGATATAAGTAAAATATCTTGTCCCTGGTTTTTGAGAGTTTGAGGGACTGTAAACTTCAGGTTTCATTTCCAAGCACGATGGAAACTGTCAGCTGTTCCAGCAGATACACATCATCACACATCTGGGCTAGCAGAACAGTTTTGAGAAGAGCTGATGCTTAATTGGAGTTATTATGGAACTATTGAATCTTTGGATCACAAAAACTCCCTTTAAAGCGGAGTGAGCTGGAAATTTTCATAGGAATAAAGATGTTGCACTTACAAGAACATGAATTACAGTCTTTCTTGTATCTCTGAAAGCCCAATAAGAACTGTCTTCATCAAACCTCACAGTCTTGACTATTAAAAGTGGTATTAATAAGAAATACATCTAATAATATATTAATTTGATATTTCTTGCCATGTCATATATTTCCCACCCTTCCAGGAAAACCTGGTACAAAGGAAGAGCAAGAGATAAAAATGTAAGTGCAATGTTCAATGTCTGATGGAGACAGGAATATAAAAATCTTCTCTCATCTCTGTAAAAGTGAGTGGAGTTGCTTTTTCTTCAGTGTTAAATTTAACATTGAAAACACTGCTGAAACAAGTGTATTTTACCTTGAAAAATGACGCAGCCTTACCTACAAGTAATTTTTCATCTTCTTCAGTCACCAGTTCAGTTTGGTTATAGGATTAAGGCAGAAATAGGAAATAAGATTGTTGGTCTGATCATTCTTCAGCTGTTTTCCATCTCATTTTCTGAGCATTTTGCACATTGTCTGGATGGATGCAGCCAAGGACCACGGTCACTGGTGAGGAGTGGTGTCCCTCAGGGTTCCTTGGTGTCCCTCTCAGTGACACACTGATATCCAGGGCAGCCCCAGCTAGCTGGCAGGTGACCCCAAGCTGAGAATGCAGCAGGCACAAGAGAAGGAAGGGATTTCATGTTTTCCCATGTGCAGAGCATCACCAGTGGCAGAGCTCTGGTAGATACAAAGCTCCACAGCTCCATGGCCCCAGTGACAAGGCTGAGCATGTATGACTGAATACACATTTACCTGCCCATCTGCACTGGAGAACTTGTTCTACAGTGAATTTCCCCTCAGTCAAAACCCAAAGATTTACCATGTTTTGCAAAACTAATTTTGGAAAAATTAATATGGGTGCTAAAAATGATTACATGAATTATTAGAGCCATGAACACAGGACACAACACTTTTCTGTTGCACCACTGAATCTGCCAAAAGGAAAACCAGCAAAAGGCAGTGGGAGGAAATGTTCCAGAGCTGACATTTATCATGCTGATACATTACAGGCTTCACCTCTATCACATCTCAGAGCAGCCTCTTCTTGTTGTGGTCATCTGTAGATACTGAACAACATCAACATTCAGGAAGACAAATGTAGTGAGATTGATTTTTAATGTGATAATTTTCTGTATTGTGAATTTTTTTTGTTGTTGTCTTGTCACCTGAGAACTGTCTGGGGTGTATACAAAAAGGCTGCATAGGCTTGCATTTTGGAAACAGAATAGGAAGTCTCTCTTAAGATTGTCAGTAGCAAAACAAAATCCCTGCAAAAACATTATTGAAAATAGCTAAACTTTATGATATAAAATCTATGTGATTTCTCCATTAGAAGAGGATAAAAAATTGACAGGAAAGATCTAACTGGCAAGGTTAGAATGTAGTAAATTAGGCTTTCTTTATTAGAATAAAATAACAACAACAAAAATCCTGCAAATTAACCAGCATAAATGATTTCTGGAATCTCTTTTCTCTGCTAGCAGATGATAGTGATTATACTAATCATAGTTATATTTTCTGCAGAAGTTTACGAATAATGCATGAAATTAAAATATTGTTTCAGGTTTTGTTTGTCAGATGTTAAAATTACAGAGACAAAGACTTTATGTGAACTTTTTGAGAGCAGTAATCTCAGGAAATGGGCAATCTGAGTTCAGCATTGTTTTGGCATTACATTCCCTTTGCAGTAAAATGCTGAACAGATGTATCTGATAGCAGTTGTAACCTATTCAGAAGGAAGCCTGCCAGTGCTAACCTACCACTGGTAGAAAGCAATAAAATGTCTCTGGAACCTGTTCACTACATATGGTTTGCCTGAGGTTACTGTCTTGCCTTTCTTACAATGTTACTCAATAAATCACAGAAAATATGGATTCATTTTGAACTTAAATGAAATAAGACATGAGGGAAAAAAACCCAAACCAAAAACCCAAAGAGCAGACTGTGAAACTGTTGGATATTTTCCTTTCAGACATGAAATCAGCTATTTATAAGACTAAACTATTTTAAAAATCCCAAAAATAGTGCCACTAAAATGTTTCTATTCTTGTTTAATATACTTATTTTCTTTTCAGACAGAAATGCTATTGCAGCCTACACTTATACAACATCTGCTGTGTTAATTATCAATATATTACTAAGCCCTCAATTTCCTTACTCAAACATAATTCTTTGAAACATTACGAGAAACAATGGATTTAGGAGTATATCACTTGGGGATTTGATGTACTGTTCAACTTAGATTCCTTCATTCTGGCCAGATGGAGTTCATAAGATGTTGTGGGGGAGGAATTCTCTAAACTATTGCCAAAAAATCTTTACTGCACATGCAAGATTTTCAAAAATGGTGAAAGAGCAGGTTATCCAACCAACCAGCAGCCTGTAGGGAGAAAAAGAATAGGTTTTACATATAAATCAGTTGTGGCCTTAATGTGAAATCAAAGGTAACTCTGTTTCAGACTGGTTTCAGACTGTTCTCATACACTGCAGCTTCTATTTGAAATGAGCCATTTGCTTAATCTGTGCCCATATCAGTTTCCACAAAGCTCGTACTTAGATAAAGGGTTGGAGTCTTCCTGATGTGTATCAAAGGATAGGACTTTGAAATAGAAAACCAGGAAGAGATAAACAGTCAAAAATTCTGCACATTTGATTTTAAATTACTTACATTTGGATGGGGGGGAAAAAAGTGTATTTTCAGCTACCTAAGGCAGGATTTGTATCATCTGCATCTGAGCCTGGCACCTTGACCTGCCTTTAAGACAAAAGAGCTGAGCTGCCACCTTGAGTAAGCCAGCAAGCTTGTTCTGATGATTTCTGTGCATGGGAGAGCTGCTAATGTTTCTGTTTTCCCCTGATGCTCCAGGCAGCCCAAGAGGCAGGTTCAGTGTTTGCACTGCCCAGAATCATCCTTGCCCCGTGGCCAGGGTATGTCACGGTGCAGAGTTTACGCTGTGAACACAAACGAGCCCAGGCACAGCACACTTCACTGTTTTCTTAATTTATTTCTTCATTTACCCTGCTCGTGACCCTCTTTCTGGGAGTGTAAATTGTCCTGGAATTCTGCAGCAAGGAGCCAGGCCCAGGCCAAATTGCAGGTATGTTTGCATATCATTGCTGTTGCAACAATTCAAAGCTGCAGAGGTAGAAGAAGCAAGTTTCTAAACAACATCAGCAATTTCAAGCCCTAAAACAATTCAAGAATGTGCTTCTAATATAATCTATTTCTTTCAGAGAACTAGAAAAACAAGACCAAATTAATTCCTAGCATATATATTAACATCCTATTTTGATCCAAAGGCTTATAGTTTTCCCATCTCTCTGTAGATATTAGGTTAACACACAGAATTTTATTCAATTTTAATGAATAAAAATTACAAAACAATAAACATTTTATTACTTTTTATCAATGGTAGGTTAGCACTGGCAGGCTTCCTTCTGAGTAGGTTTCAGTATGTTTAATTTGGGTAATGAGGTGGTTTACAGAGAAACTCATCTTTGGCTCTAGGTGTGTTTGGGTTGGACTGTCTTGTTAAACTTGCTGCTTATTGGACACACCTTGTGTGGAGGAGTCCTTTGGATGTGCAGAGATTTGATATGAATTAATTTGCCTTAAGGTCAAAGAGATTTCTTTTCCCCTCAGGAAATATATTAATTTATTGCACCATACTGTATGCAGTAGGACGCTGTTTAAAATATGTATAACATTCTTTAGGCATTCAGAAAATGTTTATTTAAAAGGGATTGACTATATAAATAAATTTAGAGAAAATATGAATTTATCAAATGCTACAATTAAGGCTTCTTTGCTTTTCTTGGCAGTTCTTCCTGAGGAACAAAATTTTTGCTCTTTTGGAACAATGGGCCTCATTCCTAGGGGTCATAAATCAAGTCAAAGTAGCCTGAGGGATTTATACCAGAGAATGATCTCCCCACCAGGTAAAATTATTCCCAAAGGAAGATTCTTGGTGTAATTCCAATGAATTCCCTGAATAAATGTGTCCCTTTAATCATATATGAAATAATCCTGCTTCCTCACGTGGGATGTCAGTGGTTTGCAGAAAGAGATTTCTAATATGCTATTTCCTATCTATTCACTGGCTGAATTAAACTGATAACATCCCTTCAGCTGATTTCCTTCTCTTACACAGACAATATCATTACTTTGTTACTTTATACTACTTTTAAAATGGAAAGTAAATATTTTGACAGTAAATAAGGATTAGGTTGCCTCGGTATACTTAAAATCTTCACAAGATTTTATTAGAAAATATATATCCCTGTACCAAAGAGTTGTAAATGTAGTGTGTAGTGTAGCTCAAAAAAGTTATGTTCTTTATCTTTTAAATTATCATTTCTGTGTGTTAACCTAATATCTACAAAGGGATGGGAGAATTATAAGGTTTTGGAACAAAATAGGATGTTAAGATAAATGTTAGGAATTAATTTGGTCTTGGTTTTCTGGTTCTCTGAAGGAAATAGATTATATTGCAAACACATTCTTGAATTTTTTTAGGGCTTGAAACTGCTGATGTTGTTTAGAAACTTTCTTCTTCTACTTCTGCAATTTTGAATTGTTGCCACAATAATAATTTTTGGTTGAAAGTTACAATCTTATTTATACAAAGAAACTGAGGCCCAAACAGAGAATTTACAGCCGTATGTCAAACTCCAAACAGACATTTTTTACCAGCTCTCTGCCCTACTTCAAAAAAAAAAATTATAAAATGAGGTAGATCTACAGATACAATAAACAACAATTACGATAAAGAAAAACAATTTCTCCAACAAAAATAAGTTTTGCTGTTTTCTCCTAGAGATTTATTTTGGTAATGTGTACTTTATAAATTAAATACCCGTGTTTGAAAACTGAAAATGTTTGCTTTTACAATTTAGTAGGAAATTAAGATTTACTGCTAACTTTCATTTGAATAAAACATGTGAAAGTCAAATTAAAGACATGGATCACTTAAAACTCTTGCAGATTTTCTTCAAAACTATTTTCAAAAGCTTCTGATTTTACTGTTGATTTTTGTTTCAATAAAAGGGTAATATTCAGTTAAACTCTCTCTATGTTTAAGGAACATAAATGTTGTAACAAAAACTGTCAACAGACAGGAAATTTAAAGTTAAGGCTATAACTCTGGTTTTAAGTCATGTCATGGAAAAACAGAGAGCATTATAGATTGAGTGTCAGACTTAGGATTCAATTTCCTGGCCTTTGTCAGTTTATGTCACGTTAATTATATTTAACATAACTTTTGGATTTAATTTCCTTGCCTGCTTTTCTGTAACTTCTTGTTGCTGTTGTTGTTACTGGGGAAAATAAATTTCATTACAATTAAGAAGGTATATGTTATTTACCAGAATGGTTTTCCTTTTTTTTTTTTTTTTTCCCCCTTTAAAATTATGCTGGTTTTGACTGGGAATGAGTTACTTTTCCTCACAGTGGCTGGTAGGAGGCTGTATTTTTAAATTTGTGCTGGAAACAGCGTTGATAACACAGGAATGTTTTATTTTTTTGCTGAGCAGAGTTTGCACAATCAAGGCCTTTTCTGCCTTTTGAGCCACCCACCAGTGAATGGGCTGGGGATGCACGAGGAGTTTGGAGGCACAGAGTCAGGAGAGCCAAGGAATATCCCAAACCCTGCTCAGCAACAAAGGCTGGTGAAGAAGGAAGAGGGGATGCTGGCAGTAATGGTATCTACCTTTCACAAGTCACTGTTCTGTGTGATGCAGCCCCACTTTTCTGGGGGTGTCTGAGCCCATGCCCACTGATGGGGAGCAGTGAATGACCCCTTTGCTTTGCCTCACTTGTCTGTGCAGCTTTTTCTTTACCTATTAATCTGTCTGTATCAACCCATGAGTTTTCTGACTTCTACACACCCAGCTCCCTCCCCCATCCCTCTGTGAAGAAATCAGTGAGCATCTGCGTGGGACTGAGCTTCCACAAAAAACCCACCACATTTTTCTCAAAGTCATGATACATGAGACTTGGAAAGCCTATTTTTATATAGCTTATTATTGCCAACCTAGAATTTCTATTATGAATTTATTTTACCTATATATAGAAGATAAAGGTCTATGTATTTCTACAAAATTCATTTGCATAATTTTAAAATGGCACTAAAACTATTTGAACAGTATACAAATTTGCAACCTATCACAATTTTAAGGCCATAATAGGTATTCTAGATCAAGAAAATGATGGTTTCTTAGGTGTTATGACAGTTTATAATGAGTGAGCCATGCTCTGGATCATAGAATTTAAGGGTTGTAGCCAACATAATCTCATTACAAAAAATAAAAAATTGGACCAAGAGTGGAGTCTGGCCTTGCAGTATGTGCTGCAGTCCCTGTGAATATTGAATGTACAAAAGAAAATTATTGCCTTGTGAATTTGTATTAGTAGGGGAAAATACTTCCACACTGTTGACATAATTCCATCCTCTGTGATGTTTAATTCTCTGTTCATTTCCATATTTCAATGGAAAAAAAGAACCATTAATTTGAGAGTGCTTTTCATTACCAAAAAATAGATGTACTTGTGTATGTCTTTATTTAAATTATGCAGCACATAAGGATATTTGATTAGGAGCAATTGATTTTTACCTAAAGAGAAAGTCCCTAGGTGCTGGGCAGAAATCTAATCTCACTCTTTGAAGTGTTACATCTACCTTGCATCTGAAGCCTTGTGTCACAATATCCTTGGAAACCTGAATGCAACACATTGACTTTCAAAGCACTTATTCCCAGTTTGCAGGATCTTCAGGAGCTTATGCTAGGTGTGACTAATGAGAAGCCTTCAGATCTGAATTTTAACTGAAATTAGAATAAGAATCTTTTAGGTGTGTAAACAAATTCATATTCACACAGCATACATTGATAACAGACTTTTGTCTTTTCAGTTCAGTATTTTGTTACAACTGAATGGGACTTTTCTACTTTAGTTACTGAAGCTGTACAGGCCAAGGCAGCATTCCTTGAAGAAAAACAGATCTTGGATCACTGATCTTGATTGAAGATTTTGCTTCATGCTGAATATTCGTGCCTGGTTTTGCTCCCCCTGTTCAGTATGAAAATTCATCAAGTCTCAGTGGCTTGGAAATAAGTCAAAGGTACATGGCCAGCTTTTTCTCCATTAATTTAAAAATTAGTTTTTAAAAATTGGTTTTTAAAGTAACAGACAATTTCAGGTGCAATCTACATGCACTGCAAAACTTAAAAGTATTGTTTTTCACAATTTGCAATCCCTTAAACAGCCAAAAAAATCCCTTCCAAGTGTGTGCATAATTTTCCTAGAAAATCAGGAACAAATATACAAAAACAGTAAAAGCAAATTGCTTAAATGACTTTAGTTGTTCCAAGTTTGAATTTTTCCTCATACAGCTGACAAAAAAAAAAAAGAATAAACTGTACTTACAGGTATTGGAAACAATCTGTTTCCTATAAGACATCAACCAGCTTAACTGGTCTCTTTACTATTAAATACCTTTCAGCATATATGTTTTCAATGGCTAAAGCATTACTGAACTTCAAAAAAGTTTTGTCTGTCTTAAATTAGTGTTTGCTTTTTTGCTAATGCCTTGTGATTTTACTCAACTTCAGTTTACTGAAATAGTTTGGAATGATACATGCAGGTTAAGATCCCTACTATACTCACTATTAGGATATAAATAAATGAACTCTTAAATCAAAGGAAGTCTTTCTGTAGAACACAGTGTGCTTTAGCCAAATTAATCCCAAATTAATTTTTTGTGAGCTGTTTTTCCTTACTTTTTGCATGCCCCAGTATAATGTGATGTCACAATTTTAGGCTGAGTTTTTTACTAGTTTGTTATTGTTTTTACCTTCTCACATACATTGCCACTAATATTCATTTCCTTGCCTCTGTAGCGTTTTTATTTCTGATTACTGTTTAAGTGGTCCCAGGAATATAAGATATTCATTAGAAAAGGCACAACTTTTATAGGGAATAAAAATTTGACTGTTAAGTTTATGTGAATATATCATTACATTAAAAAAATTAATTTTTTTTTTTTTTATAACTGATAATAAAGCTCTCTGATGAGCTATTAAAGTACTGGTGTGGAAAACTACTTCTTAGTCACCACTATACAGTCTTTTCTAGAGAGCTATTCACTGAAACAGACATTTTTATGCTTAATCTACTCATTTTGAATGTTGCCTTTTTTCAGTAACCTAGGACCTATATGTTTAAAAATTAAGTATTTCTCTATAAATGTTTTAGAATGTGATCTCACATGTTCTAGAATAAAATGCCTATTTCATTTTGCAGTTTCTTTTTATTATCAAGATAGACCCCTGGTTCAAAAGAGGAAGCTGTGCCAGTTGACTGTTCTATTTTATGTCACCAGCCTTTCTCCTTATTAGTCTTTTAGAATTCCTTATTTACCACATGCAGCAGGACTGAGCTCCTGCAATAAAAGCTGCAGCTGTTTCTGCTTTTTTCTTTCTCCTTTTGCCTTCTGCTAGCTATGTCCCAAAAACAGCCAACAATGGTCTGTCCACCCAGGGAACCAGCATCAAAAGTCTCTTTTGTTTTAGTACATTCCTCCTTTGCTGCAGAGCAGCAGCTTTTATGGCATCTGTGGCACGTCAGCAGCAGTTGTTGAGGAAGACTGGTCCATAATCTTTCATTAATTCTTCTGACCAGAATCTCTCTGGGGTGGCTCCAGCCTCCATGCCAGCAGCACCAGCATCCCTGTGGGAGGGTTCTGCCCTTTTCCCACTGATTTTATAGAGCTGATGTTGAGCCAAGAGGTCCTGAGGAGTCCAAGCTGTCCTGCTGCATGGGCTGAGAGGAGAGAGGTGTTGGCTCTCACTGGGTGTTTGGTGGCACAGAACCCTCCAGAGGTTCCTAGCAGTGTTTGGCACAGGGAGGACACCAGCCCCTGGTGCCTGTTTGTCCATGTGCTGCTATTCATCAAGTTTTGGTTACAATCCAAGAATCATCAGGGTTGGAAAACACCTCCAAGGTCACCAAGCCCAAGCTTTGACTGACCAACACTAACATTTGAACTAAACCACAGCACCAAGTGCTGCACAGAGCCATTTCTGCAGCATTTCCAGAGATAATGACTCCATCCCCTCCCTGGGCCACCCCTTAATTCTTGACCTGGTGGACTGCACGTAAATTCCTGATATAAACAAGAAAACAGGAAACAGACCTGGGTTAGTGCTCAGGAGAGGCCACCCAGTGGTTGCTGCTCCTCTGTGTAGTGCTACCTGTTTTATAGTGACAACAAAAGGAACTTCTAAAGCCTGGCTTCCCTTTGACGGCCTAAGAATGAATTATTAAAACAACACTTTGTGAATCCTATATTCTGTCTCACATGTATATTGTCTCAAGATGATCAGCCTTTTTGTATTGTGACATGAGAAGGAGAAGCTGCTTTGATTTCGGAGAAAATGCAAATTACCAAAAAAAAAAAAGGAAAAAAAAGCAGAAAAGAAGAAAAGAACAAGCTGGCACCCTCTTTGTCTTACAGACAGGAGTTCCAAGAGACAAATTAAGCTGTTTTCTACTCATGCAACCTTGATGTGGCCAATAAATGGTTTTGTCATCACACCCTCTGCTTGTGGTTTAACCCCAGACAACAACAAAGCACAATCCAACCACACACCCTGCATTGATTTGGGGGGAAAAATCAAGAGGATAAAAGTGCAGAAGCCTTTAGGTTGTTAGAGACAGTTTCATAGGGGAAGAAAAGGCTATGCAAAAGCAAAACAAAACAAAGAATTCATTCACCAGTTCCCATGGGCAGACAGTAGTTCAGACATTCATCTTTGTATGCTGAGCATGATGCCATGTGCTATGGAATATCCCTTTGCTCAGTTTGCATAATAAAATGTACTTCATCTACTGAAATGTCCAATTGTAGAGGGTAACTGAAACTGAGAAAATATTGCATTCTTGATTTAGGGAGAAATCAGGTGAAAAAAACCTCCTGCAAAAATATTATTTATGATTCTCTGCTGTGACAAATCCTGGCTAAAAAATCTCATCTTGGTTGTTCTTAAGCCCAGTGACCTGCTTCAGTCTGAAAATTTAAATTTTAACAGATAGATAATAGATAAAACCAAATATTTGATACCTTTTATGAGTAAAAATGAAGAAAATGCTTGGCATACTCTTCATTTGATTACTCATTTTGGTGGTGTCAGTAAAAGAATCACTTGTGTTTTCAGGTATCTTCGAATGAAAACCACAAAGTATTTGCTTTAAGTAAAAAATTCTGTGCTATGTTGCTGTTTTTATAAATATAAACCTGCATTTATGACATGCAGCAATGATGATATATTCTTTTGTTTATTCCAGGCTTCAGAATTTGCCAATGGCTGTGAGGCGTTTGTTATCTCATAGAAATATCTGCCTTATTGTTTAATTGCAGCATTGCCACAGCTGCATAACCTTGATCAATCTAAACTGATTGTGAAATTTCTCCTATCCCTAATGGAGAGGGGTCTATTATATCCCTTTTTAAATTCGGGGATGTTTAGGTGGTGTGTTGATCATTCAGCCTAAACCAGAAGATTGGCGCCTAGAAACCAATCATATGAACATGTGATGGTTAATAAATTGGTAAAAGCTACTAAACTAATTTGATTCATAATGTTTGGTCAGTTTACATAACAAAATGTACTTAATCTACTGAATGCCCAGTTCTAGATGGAAGAAATACAGTATTGTATGTACACATTCTATAAGAAACTTGCACTTAAATAGAGTTGAAAATCAGTGCATAAAGAAACACCTGTAAGAGTTTATGTACTACTTTCTTTCTTAGAGCATTTTATAAAAAGGATAATTTCTTTGCAGAAGTTGTTGTGTATGTATGTGATTTTAATATGAGGAGCACAATGGATTAATTTAGTATTTTTTAAGAAAAAGAAAAGGGTATGTGTTGATCATAAATATGGAGGTTTTTTTACTTTGAAAGATACTCTTGCAATTTTATTACACATTTTGAGGAAAAAATCTAGAATCTTTGCCAAAGTAAACCAGCCAATCTTGAATTTCACTGAACTTGCTGCATTTCAGAGGACTCAGATTCACTGCGGAGAAACCTGTATAAGGAATAAAACATCACAAATTCCCATTCATCACCTAGATTTGAGTTGTGATGAATTTGTAATGGATTATGATTTTGCCTGCTAATTTTTACCATAAGTAATGAGTCAAAATCTGGTTCAATAGAAAACTGGGTTACTTTGATGGTATTTATTTTTTGTATGTTTTTTGTTTGTTTGTTTGTTTTTTGCTGGTAAGCATATTAAGCATTGTAAACAAATTGGAGAAGTTCTTTCCTGGAAGCTTTAGTTTTCAGCGTTAGCACATTTGGTATCTTTTTCTTGGTGTCATTTGGTCAATAGGTATCATTGCAGTGAAACCCTCAGTAAATTTCTTTTAGTTTTTTATGCTTTTCCTTATGACATGGAATTTGGAGTATGGGCCCACATTTTCCTTTTAAAAATGTAAAATCAAAATGAAAACTTAAAAAAAGTTATGTAATGAAAACATGGAATAATGCTTCTTTTTTAAATAATTTTTTATTAAAATTACCTCCAGCCACTGCTCTTTTCACAAGCATTACCAGTATGATTGCCTTGTATGAACTGATTGAAATTTTTTTTTTTTCCCGGTTTTCTAAGCATGAAAGAACCGAGATTTTCAAAAGGGAAAGGGACTGTAGAGCACTGTAATGAAGAGTGGTTAGAAGCCCTACTACATAAAGCTAAAGGTGGGAAAGGATGTTAAACTGGGAACCTTGCTTTGGCAAAAAAAACCCAAAAAAACACTTTGTTTGCAGAGATAAGAATTCATTGTGAGTGTAATTAAAATTGTAACAGATTGACCAAAAAAATTGCAAACACTTACTTTCAGTCATCATGGTAAAGCCTGCAGCCAAAATATGTAATCAGTGCAGAAAAACCTCATTCATCACAAAATTTAAATTTTTATGCAAAAAATTTGCTGATCCCCACCCTTTTCTTCTGCTGCTATGACCACCCTGGAACTCCTTTTCTGGCCCCAAAGATTCAACCAGACAGGGCATAAAGGAATTCACCCCTTAAGGGATTTGATACCCTCAAGGCACCAAACCCAGGCACATCTGGATGAGCCCTTGCAGGTCCTGTGGCCCTGGGCTGTTAGAGAATAAAATAAAAAGTCTGAGTTCTTTCAATAGCAAGTGCAAAACATTGCAACTACTGGGCTACAAGAAGCCTCAAAATTCTCCCTTTTAGTATTGACAGGGTGGAGGTCAGATGGCAGGGGCCTTTGGTGTGCCATTTCTAGAAGAGTTTCAATTTAGAGAAAAAGAGAATGGTAATGATTTTTTGCTGATCCCCAGCTGATATCCTTTCCCTCCTTTGAAAGCTCCCATTTCATTCATGCGTTTGGCACAGAAATCAATGTAGTAGAGATGCAGCAAGGCTTCATAATCAGCTATTACAAAACAGATTGAGCCTGGCATCAGAGGAGAAATGAAATTTTACTGTTGTGTGCAATGTAACTGGAAACTCCAAGATGCTCAAATATTACTTGTCCAGCTCTAGAGCCCTTTTTCTCTCACCCTCCCTGTATTACACTCCAGCAGCCAGTATGAAGTCACACAGTGGGAAAAATATCAACTTTATGATGTAACTCTTACCTCTTTCTATTTGTAGTTTTTCCTTCTGGATTTTGATTAAACCAATGCAGAATTTAACAAAGGTACCATCCATGTTTGCATTTTCCCTCCCTCACATTAATTATAATGTAAATATATTTTAAATTTCATTAGCAGCGAGTTGGTTTGATCTGAAGCCTGGTAACAATTTTTAGAATCCACAAGTTCAATTAGGAATCTGTGATTGTGTGAAAAGTTGTCTGTGTGTCACTCTTTCTAGCTTGACTACTGTAGCTGGAATTTTACAATAAGACCTTCCAAGCAGCAGTGAGCACAATCCTAGACTGAAATTCTTTCTACTTATTGGTTCTTTATGTAAAGATGGAAAGGTCAGAATTGATAACCACAGCGTAACAATGTGTGGTTTTGAAATTCTAAATGGTGTTTTGTACAGCTGGGATCAATGTTTAAGTGATGGAGGAATGTGCAAATATTCTCTTATAAACTTTGTAGCCAGAAAAAAGCACACTGGCTCATTTAATTCACCAGTTGATGATCACATATAGAAAAATCTACCATAGCTCTTTGTTAGGAGCAGAGATTCATTTAATAATGTGCAATATTGGTTACTGCAAAGCCTGATCATGTTGAATGGTTGAAATCTTATAAGTATGTATATAAGTACAATTTGAGAACAATTTCATGAATTTAATCCAAATTCAGACAATATGAGAAACAGGCCTGTAGAGTAAATTGTAGTGGTCACATGAAACAAGATAATGGCCTCAATGGGGCAATCTTTACTTACTGTATCCTTCCTGCTGATGACTCAGCAAGGCTGGTATTTGGTAAAAAATTAAGGTTTTTCCTGACAATCAAGGCTCCAGAAAATTCAAGACAGTTTAACTGCTGTATTACATAATCAGTGAAATCAAAGTGAGATTTGGGCTACCCTGATCTTGAAGTATTTTGTATTAGAAGCACATTGGGGGAAGACATCCAAGGCAAAAATTTTCTTATCCTGTATTTTTGTTTGCTACAAGAGAGTGGTTTTAAGAACTGGAAACTTGAAGCCTAGCAAAATTTCTCTTGTGCACAAACATTTTTACAGCCACTGTCTTTTTTTTCCTTCTTACTTTTCTTTTTCTTCTTTTTCTTCTTCTAGTGAGTCATTGTAGATTCCTGAAATATTTCATGCAAAAGAGACCTGAGCTGGGAAGACCAGTGATATTCACAGGGCTGCTCTGGTAAGAGGTGATATTTGTATGAGTGACCAAATGCCTAGACCATAGAAAATTTCTGCAACAGCAGATGACAGTCAAAGGCTTTCAGTCAAAGTCACAAAGGAAAAGATAATTGTGCCAAATGAATCATTGTAATGAATCTAGTTCTTTTGCTTTGCTCTCTCTCTCTTACCCAAAAAAAAAAAAAAAAAAAAAGCTAAATGCCTTTTCCAGGGACTGTTTTGGCACTATTACGTTTTTTCACCACCCCTTAGGAGAGCTTTTACCTTTAATTTTGGTGTATCCTGCTGTGGCCATGCTATTACTTAGCTATGACAAGAGTTTTAAAATTACAAACATGTGGGTCTGGGGCTGCTGCATTTTGCTTTAGCCTTTCAAAATGGCTTGTTGATGTTAATATACAGCACCCTGCTGTGCTATTTTTTCTTATTCTGACTTTCTTTTTTTGTTGCATTTTGCATGTGGAGCCTGAGTGATTAATATTTCATCAGTTCTTTAGTGCAGAATGTCACAAGGATGTGTTGCATTTGGCTTTTCTGGAGCTCTGTTGCCACTGAATTGTGACTAATAGGTGGAACTGGACCTCTAATGGCTTCATGGGATCACCATCACATAGAAACAAACAACTGTTTGCCACATCATTAATCTATAAGAAGTTCATTAAATATTTTCATTTGCATTTTAGATGTTACCTTCTCTACAGAATGTCATAAATTATTCTGATAATGTATACCCCTGGCTTAATTCAATGTTTTATGTAAAATTCAATGTACAGTAGCACAATTCCATTAGTAAAGTGGTCTGTTGCAAAAAAAGGATTACAAAAATTTATGGAAAACAATGTTTATTTGTATCTTTTGACTAGAGATGACATAAGGAAATGTATTTCAAAGTTTTTGCAATTTTAAAACTCCTAAATAAAAAATGTATGTTGTACACACATGTATATACATAAATACCAGATGCTGGCAACACAACCACTTCATCTAGAAATACATTTGTTTTCTTAAGTTAAATTGGATGCAATTTTTCATGTTTAGCTTGAAATCATCTTGTGTTTCTATTAAAAAACATCAGGAAGAAACAACATATTTTTCCCCGATGTTTTTTATTGCAAACACAGGATGATTATATGATGGAGCAATTGTAATTTCATTTCTTTCTCAGATGAATTTATGTTTTGCAGGTGTTGGTGTGTGATTCTTGACATCAGTTTTTCAGATTGCAGATTGCAGACTTGGGCTAGCCTTGTGAAACAGTGACAATGGTGATGGTGGGTGGCAGCCCATGGAGAGAGCAGAATGCCAGGATTACACGAGAAAAAAACAGGACTTAAAAGTGGGGAATATAATCAGCTTAGCTAAATCTGCAAGAACCTCAGGCTGGAGGGCTCTTTGATTATATTTCTACCAGATAACCTGTTTGAGCTGGAATATAAGTGGATAATCCACATAAGTGCTCTTATCAGAAGGCTTTGACTCTATGGGGTGATCTCAGTAGGATACAATTCTTCTACCGAAACCTCAGTGATCACATTAACAACTTTAAAAACCCAGTTAACACTGGCTTTTTAAGTTATAGGTGGAAAAAAAAATAATTTGTGGTTTTCCCCTGTTTTGGTTAATTTTTAAATAATTTTGTAGATTTCTCCACTGGTTGTTTTCAGAACGTGAATAAGGAGTGTTTAACAGCAGACTTGTGCCCAGGATTAGCTAGAGAAAATACACAGATAAACAAACCAAACTGTTCTCATATAAAGCACTGAGCACAAATATATGGAAGGGATGTAGCGTATCTTTTAGAAAAATTAAGAACATTGAAAAATGAAGAGCAAAAGATGAGCCTCACTCATCTCAGAACTTTGATACTGTTACAAGGATAAGGATTCATTGCAGCTTTTGCTCTGATCTATCAAGCAGAAAGAAATAGATTCTTTTGATTATTATTTCACTGAAGCCATTTATAGCATAGACAAATTTTCCCCCAAAATTCTCATAGGAAAATGTATTGTGGGTAATGAAGACCAGATTATGTTACCAGTCTATTGGATTTGAAGGCAAGCAGAGCCTCAACCCTGATGATTTTGGGTGATTATTGGATGGTTGCCTGGTGGTGAGGTCTCTTCTTCTCCCCACTGCATCTAACTGTGAACCATGTATTGTGCTTCTGGAGGGAAAACCTGGAATTCTCTGTTGACAGCTCACATTTGAATAATTTTCTTCTTTTCAGGCTCTACAACATTTCTTAGTGGGTTTGTTTTGTTTTGTTTTGTTTTTAATTATCAAAGAAAATTAGGAAATGGTCTGATGATTTTAGCTCACAAATGCAGTAATTCCAAAGTCTTTCACTCTTCTTGGGTGTAGTAAATATCTGAAAATTTTGAAAACCATTAAAAAAAGAAACCAGAAAACCAGGGAAAGTAGCATGAGAGCTGCTATGATGCTTAAGGAGAGGGGAAGAGTTTGTCATTTTTAAATGTTTAAGAGCTGTGCCATGCATCGTAATTTGGGGTCTTTGTTTCCATATTATCAGGGGTGCATCTGCAGCCACAAAGCTGAAAGAAGGAGAACAGAGAAAACTCAAACCAACCAGGGAAGTGCTCCAGCTGTCAGGCTGTTGGGTGTCCAGCAGTGTAGAAGTCTCAGCCTGTCCCACACGAGTCATCCCACCCCACAGCTGCAAGGCCACCAACCTCAGTGTCTGGGCTACAGAATCATGAGAATGAAAAGTGTTTCATTGTTTAAAAACAAATAAAGAAAAGCTCCAAACAGAAAATATCCAGAATGTCCATACCGGAATAAACAAATCCTCTTGGCTCAGAGACACTCCCAGGAGGTGTAACATCAAGGTTTGATTTGTCTCTCTGAATCACATGCAGACCATGAATTATTTGGAAAGCAGGTAGTTTCTTGCCTTCCTGTTCTTCCTGACTTACTTCAGTGGTGAAGAAGAATACATAAAATCTTATTTTTTTCTTTTTGTAGGATGCAGACAAACAGAAAAAAGAAAGAGAAGCTAGACATGGATGGCAAGACAACTCTTTCCTGTAACTGTTTTGCCTTTTGGAGAGGTAAATCTGTATGAGGCTGAAGGAACAGCCAGTCTGAACCCCTTCCCTTGGGTGAGGCTTACTGTGAATAGGCAGATAATGCATTTCCCTGAGGAGCTCCTCACCTGATCACTGCCCACTAACAGATTTGAGTGTGCCAGGATTGCCTCTGGCTCTTGGCATGATTGCTTTGTGTAGGAATGCAGTGCTGCTAAAACACCCTTTGGGACTGCTGGCCATGGCAGTTGTAAGCTTCCTTCTCCCATTTCAACTGGAAATGTTTTACCCTTTTCCTGCCACAGCCACAGAATTCCATTTCCACTCAAGCTGCAAGCATCAGTTAAAGTAATTCACAGTGGAGTTTTTAGTTTGGGGAGCTCCATGCAGCCATTGTATTGAAGCAACCACTGCATTTCATTAGAGCAAGACAAATCTAATCTGGTGTGATGTTCTCTGCCATCACTTTGCTGTGCTACAACAGAAGATGAAGCTTCAGGTTTGTTCTGCTCCTGAGCTGAACTTAATTTGAGTGATCACAATAAATGTGTGTAAAACTCCATATCTCATTACTAGTCTCCTGGGCTTTCTCTAAACAAATACAGTAGATTAAAATGCAAGTTCATTAGGTTAAAGTGCTTAATTATCTTAAAACTCTTAGTGTTAGAGTCAGATGTCAGGATTTGATTAGCACTGCAGGGAGGCTCTGTAAGAAGCAAAATGGAAATAGCCATTGTCCTACTATAGTTAAAATGCTATAAATATGTAAATAAGGACACAAATATAGGTCTAGCTACGTATGCAATATTTCTTAACTCTCAAATGAAATAATTAGCATAAGTTATTTTGATGCATCCCTATCTCAGATCCTTAATTATATCAATGCTACATTATTTAATATTCTATGACAAGTTGTCATAATCACATTCCTTCCAGTATTGTTTATTGCCTTCTTTACTTATTAAAGTACCCTTTAGTTGTGTGTAGAGGAAAATTAATATCATTTTTTATTGACCCCTAATGCACCAAGATTTAGAGTTGTGAGACTTTCTCACAAGATGTGTTATAAGGATGAATTTTTGGCTTGGGAAGAGTACTCTAAAATGGTTAATGAGCCACCACCCAGGGAAGAAATGAAAATACTGTGTCTTACCATAAGAAAACACAATTATGTTAAAGCAGTCAAAGGATTAATATTTTTATCTTCCTTGTTTCATGGGCTTTCTTTGTTACTCAAAAAGAGTTGGTGTATAGAAAAGAGAGGAGAAACTGCTTTCCACATGAATAAGACCTGTAATCAGTGTCCTGTAAATGTTTATTTACAGTTGTGTATGGAAAAAAATGGGGTTTCATGGTTTTTAGTGCTCTAATTGCAATTCTGTTCCTCAAGTAAGAACAAAGTGTGGCACAAACTACCAAAATCCACATTCAGTTTCATTATTCTCTTCATGTTCTTGAAAAGGAAAAAGAACCCAACTATTTAACAGCAGCAAACAGGAAATGAAATTGAAAATGTTCATTAGATTACTCTTGAGCTTGCACCTCCATGAATTTCTTTCATCTGGCTATTCTTAGCTTCAAGGGGCAGATGTGTAAGCCAGCAGCTATAGTTCTTTTTTCTTAGGGCTTTTCTTTTTCTGTTTTGTTTTGAGCTTTATTTGTAGTTTTGTTTGTTTAGTTTCTTTCTTATACAGGGATTTTATTCTTACACTGTGTTTATTTTCTCCTAAGAGCTTTCAATCCATTTTTTAATCCAAGATGAAACCTGCCACATAACACTGCACTGACAGTTTCCCGTGAACAGGTGAAATTTCAGGTGTGTGAGTGGTTGTGCCTTACCAAGTATGCCTTTGCTCGATGTGGCAGTGCCTGTTGCAAGCTTTGGCTTGTGCCAGGCACTGCTGCATCAGAATGGGATGCATTTTCGAGTTGAAATGCCTCATCCCTTCTGCTTGGATGCCCAGAATTACACAATATTCATGATGGGTCTGCTCCACCGAGGCTGAGGTATTTAATCTGCAGCTTGCTGCAAGATTTTGAGACCTGTTAATAGGGTGAGGTTCAGGCAGGGAGCAGCTTTCCCTTCTATTCCACTCCCAAGAGAGACAGCTTTGCTGTAGGAATATTTCACTGGCATCTCTCTCTTAAGTGACATGGTAATGAGATTTTTTACATGGCATCAAAATGGTTCTGTAAATAGCTGAGGCAAAATCCTGCCCCGGGGAAGTAAGAAGCAGTGCTGTTGGAGGGAATTGCAGTCAAATGCAAGTGTCTGGGCAGGTGGTCTCCAGGGAAAACCATCAGAAGGCAGAGAGGGATCTGAACAAGCTACCTGCATCCACATGTGAGTTCCTGCAGAAAGGGAAAAGAGTCACCCACTGAACAATGGCTGTAGGGTGTTTAATTGTTTAATTCTTTGGATAGTGATGGCTCTGCATAGAAATACATTGAAAGTCTAACTGAAAGCAGAGATTGCAAATTAAATAGCATCATCAACACCTTTTAGTTAGTGCTTCCTTAAAGCATATTTGAATTATTTTGAAAGGTAACCTTGAAGATATGAAGTGGCATCTTGTGTTGCTCTTGTCTTATTTATCCTCAACAGTTTGCAATGCCTCTAACTTTGGGCTTCAGTTTCTGCTTTGAGACCTGTATCCTCAAGTTCTGTCTTGCACTGCTGACTGCCTGAATTTTCTCACTAATCCTAAAGTGTGTTGATACCCTCATACTGCTGCAAATGTATTAACCCTCAGGTTTCTGTGGATGTTCATGATTTTACTCCCCACTGCTGCTGGGAGGAAAGGGAATACCAGAAATGTGCAAGCAGTGAGATGGTTAACTGGCTCCAGGACAGATGTTCATGTTGCTCTAATTTTGACAAAAGTACATTGGCTTCCTGTGAAGCAAAGGATTGATTTTTAAACATAGTATTTGCAGACCAAGCACTATGTGGCTCAAGTCCAGCTCTCTTGAAAGACTTATTAACAGCCCCTCAAATTCTCTTTGTTCTTTGGAAAATCATCAGCTGCTTCAGACACCTACTGTAGCTTCCTGGGGTTCCTATGCCTGTATTCTATTAATGGTGGCTTCTTTTATCTGTTGAACATTCATGCTTAATTATTTCATGTTTTTAGAACAGTTTTTTAAATTATACTTTTTGAATTATATTTAAATGATATTTTATTAAATTATATTTTTAAATTATTAGGTAATTGCAAGTAGTCATGATATTTTTTTTTTGTGAACAAGAATTTGCTTGCTATTTCTTTGATCATGCTTTTTCTATTATACAATCAATAGGTTTTGTCTGCTAGCTCCAAAACATACTTTTAAGAAATCTATTTCAAACCAGGTTTTTTGAATGGGTATGCCTACCATTATTATTATTATTATTATTATTATTATTATTATTATTATTATTATTATTATTATTATTTTGGTTTATGCTGTTTTATTTATAATTACTAACTTATTTATGGACAGGTTTATAGGACTATCAGACATTTCTGTACTAACCTCTACCACCTTAGTATGATACATGCCATCCTTTTACAAATAATAATAATACAAGAAAAACATCAGGAACCTATTGTTATGGGTTACAACTGCACCTTACAAAGTGAGGCTTGGACCAACCCTCCAGAGTGGCTGACACTTTCCCTGGCCACAGTACAAATCAGGTTGCACACCTCAAACAGTAGGATCAGGAATATTAAGAAATTATTTTAGAGATAACATTTAGACCAGACTTGTTTTTAACAGGCCATTAAGTACCATAGCAATATCTGTCTCTATTTATATACAAATTTCTATATAATCTGCATGCAGGTGTATGTAAAAGGACTTAGAAGTTTATTTTCACCATGAACACTCCCATGTGTTTATCCTCAAACACTTAATAGTTTGTGAGCAAACCTCATTAGAGTGATGAATTTACAGACATGCAAGAATAGCTCTAAGCCTTAGAACCAGAAATTTCTCTGTATTTGCATATTTGGCTATAATGCCTTCTTTTTTTCAGTAATTGCAAGTTTATTTATGTATTATATGTAAAATAAATTCCGCCTTGCCCTTAATCTTTTTGCGTGGTCAATGTGTACATTCATCATCAGCTGAAACAATGTAAACACAGAACAAGACTGTTTAGCTTTGTATTTCCATAACACACATTTTTCCAGGAACTTTTAATACACTATTGTCCAGAGCCAAGTCTTTAATTGAGTAAATACATATTTAAAAGATTTTTTGGTTTCAGTTAAAAACTGAGGCAAAACCTAACAACAAAACAAAACATTCAGTTTTCTGCCGCTAATTTCCTGACTTTCTTGGTCTGCAGGATAATGTTTTAAAATTAAATTAATGTCTCAATTGCAACCACTTCTTATCACTTGCAATGTATTTTAAGCAAATTGCCAGTAGTTTACAGATGCTGAGAATCAGTCTTGGTGAAGGGATCACCTATAAGGAAATGTAGGCAACCCCATGTTTCCATTCTCTTTCAAATAAATTGTTATTAACTGCTGCAGCAGGCCTCTCGTTAGGGGTAGAAATGAGACAAAACACAGACTCTCATTTAATAACATGAGAAGCGTCCCAGTTTCTCTTTGATTTCCATATTAGTATTATAGAATTGTAGAACAAGAAGTGCCTGTGAAACTCAAACCCATCATAGACTATCCTTTGGATCGAGCTGCTTGCTTTTTCCAAGATTTCAGTGATCATTTCGGAAAGGAAGTAATTCTAAGCGTGATTTCTTCTCTCTGTTTTGTCTTCTCAATTTTGTTTCAGAAAGTTACTTTTCTTCTTTGTAACCAGCAAAATTGATCCCATTTTATCACAATTTAGATCTTCTATTGTCCTGCAGCAGACTCAGTCTGCAGTGTGTTATGTTTGACATACTTGAGTCACACTTAAATTCAAACTTCCGTCCCTGTTTCAGAAGGCAAAAAACCTGCTGGCATAAATTGACTGAATCTTACTGTCTAGATAAAAATGTCACTCCTTTAAAACTGAGTAACATCAGTGTGCAAAATTCCACCATGATGGACTGTAATTGAACAAAATGTTCCTAGGGTGCCTGGCTTTCTTATCAGTTTTATTGTTTCTCATCTCTCGCTGAATTATGAAATGCTGCACGCGATACGGATCATTTATTCAGTCTGCTGTGAGAATGGTCTTTCAAAGCAGGTGTTAAGGTATTTAATCTCATTATTTTGTGGTAAATATATAAAACCTTGAAAATAAACAGTAGGAGAGGCACAGATGAATGACACAGGTGTTTTACATATCAGAACCATTATGGTTGCACTTACACTGGAATGGGAATAGAGAGGGAAAAGGCCAGATCTGATACATCCTATAAACAATTTTTGTGGTGACTAATCATTAGGAAAAATAGGCAGCCATAATTTTCATAGCACTGCTGTTATCCATTCATTTCTCAGGGTAAATTACAAAGGAAATTTAAGTCTCTAAAGTATGATGGGGTGTATGGCACTTTTTTTCCTGCCATCTAATGAGGCTCTCTAAAAGTCATAATGCTGGGGAATGCTAGAGATACAGATAAAGCACATTTAAATACACATTGGCAGTAAAATATAAAGAAGGCAAAAGAGAGATTGACTCATACAGTGTAAAGGCTGAGCTCTGGCTGGGAAAATGTTTCTACTGCACATGCAGTGGCCACAAAGCTACTCTCTGGAAGTTCTCAAAGAAGCAGAGCATTTCGTGCCTTGCAGCTTTTTCTCTCCCATAAGAAACTATTTCATGAAGCATAGATCATTTTTGTGCATGAAAATCCTTGGCCAGGGTCGCCATCCAAGATCAAAGATATGGGTTTGCATATATGGCCTAGCCCTGCCATCCCCAAAAACTGAGAAATTAAAATAAAAACGCTTTTTAAAAAAATTGTGCGCTTTGCCATCTCGCATGGACACCTGAGCCAGAGCTGATCCCAGCCTTCTCCATGGGATAGTCACAGCTGTAACCATGGAACACATTTCCCTTTAAAATGAGACCATGGCTAAGAAAATGTGGTGGTTGTGTTTATGCACACACAGAGATCATACATGTAAAGTAGTCTTTATCAGATTTCATGATGTTTAGACTGTTAGCTCAGGAAATGAAAAATTTTCTCTCTCCTAGAATTGCCCTGCCCTTTATTGCATTTCAAAGTATTCCAGCAAGCAGGGCACAAGTCAGGTAGGAGGAAGGGTGCAGGAAGAGATCTATGAAATTCCAACACATTTTCCAGCCTGTACACAGTATACTTGGCGGGGGGAAGAGTTTTGGAAGACAGTGGCTATAAAACACCCGCTTTACTCTACCATCACCACACCATGAAACATGTTTTTGTCTTACAGAAGCTCAAGTACAAGTGTTGCATACTGATTCCTTGGAAGCAAATATAATTTCTTCCAGTAAATATTTTCTAATGAGTTATTATAGTGGATTCTGAAGAGTTCTGTAAGCTTTAGGTTTTACTTTTCATTAACTAGTGTGAGACAAATATGAATCCATAGGCAGTTAATAGCACAGCCTTTCTTCACTTTCAAGATATAGATAAACATTATAAAATAAATTCAGTGTGCCAGACAGAAAAGTCTCCCTCAGCTGATACTACTGTGAAGAAACAGCAAATCTAAAATCTTCTGAATGAACATTCATGTGGGTTCAAGTATTCCATGTATTTATATATATATATTTACAGATCTATACAAGGATGCATATAAATTGAGGAAAATATGGATCCTTAGCTCATAATATTTTATATTATCTCATATGAATTTCATGGTACCATGTGCTCAGCTCAGAATTCTTAGGTGTGTGCATCCAGTGGAGACATTTAAAGAAATTCCTCAGTGTAATTCTTTAAGAATAGAGTTCTTGCAGGTACCACCAACTTCCCTGATGTTAAAACAGAAAGTTTTCAACATTAAGAGTCATTGCAAAAAAATTACTCCAAATTAGGAGAAAATTTAATGCATTCTAATGTTCCTTCAGTTTCGTTGGTTTCATACAGTAGGAAGATTTGGAGCGGCATCAGAGTGCAGAAATAAATAAGAAATAAGAAAACAAGGCAAATTTTGTAGAACTAATTTTAATTTTAATCTCTTGGGAGAATAAACCTCGGAAATCATATGTAATCATAGGAATTAGCATGATATGAGACATATGGCACAGAAGTAGCACACAGACATTTTCCAAGTTTAGGGAAGCTTTAGCAGCAGCAGAGTACAGAGTGGTAGAAACAAAAACCCTGTACTTAAAAAAATGAGATTAATGTTTTTTTCCTACAGTTTAAGAAGACAGGAAAAAAAAAACAGAGAGGAAGAAAACAGCATAGGACTGAGGGTTTTTTGAGGTGACTAGTATTGTTTTGCCCAGCATTTAGAAATCCCAGTGTCTGGATTGAAGCCCCTGGCAGCAAGGGGAGGTTGTTTCCTCTGACAGTATTAATGTCATGGAAGTTGTACTGAGTGAGCTATTTCCAGCATAAATTGAGGTTTTTTTCTCTTTTATGCAGGAGACAAAAGAGATATCACTTGCAACACCCTGTGCAATTCTTATTGCTTGTGTTCTGGAAGATTAAGTGAAGGTGTAACAGAGTGATTGAGGAAATGGGAGCCTCCTTACAGGGGCAAAGAAAGGGCCTAACAAAATAAAAACTATGTTTAAATGTAGCAGAGACAAGCATAGAGCAGGGAGAAAATCCTCTCAGCTAACAGAGAGCACTTGTCATAGACAAATAGGGACAACCTCAGCATATATGAATTTATGAGGAAAATTAAAAGCAGCTTTCAGATTCTCAGGGCAGTGAAAGGGGAACATATAGGTGCTGGGAATTTACCAGGTTGCAATACTACTTCTGCCACAGGGCTGTAGAAGAAAACGTTTGATGTGCTTCCTTAAACCAGGAGAAGGTCAATCTCAGCCTGTTTCCCATTTTCTTGGCAGTTTGAACTTGGATCAGAGTATTTCAGGTAAATATTCTGGAAATCAGTGTTTCATCTTTCAGCAAAAGTGTCTGTGTTTGCCTTCCCCAAAAGCTGGATTGCATGTTTATGTTTAAGTGTGTAGGCTTTAACCACTTTCATGTAAACAGATCAATACTCTAAACATAGTTAATGTGACTCTTACAAATGTATTTTCTTTGCCTGGAACACAGGTAGGTTCTGTAAGCAGATTTTGAAGATATTTACTGGGTGTTTAAAAGTTTAAAGGCTATTTTAAGTAGAATTATCATTCTTCAAAACAACATATTGTTCGAATGTAAGCTTTGAGTAAATCCTATTCTCATACCATATTAGTAGTAAAAATTCAGATCACTAGGGTCTTTTTAGATAGTCACAGAATTCATTTCTGCAGACAAGCTAATTGAATAACAAGGGTACTTACATAATTGCTATGTCTTCCAAACTTGTTGATTCTACCCAATATATTTCTGATTTCATTGTGATGCTGGTGATTACGAATTAATTTATGTTTTGCAATTAATTTTATTCACAGGAAATTGCAATGACAAATATATTACTGATGCACTGTCTTTCTATAAGGCTTTTCATTCAACCTTTAATTATGTAGCCACATTCTTTAAATGGGCAAGTGTATTTTCAATTATAAACATTAAAGTGATAGGTATGGGAGAAAAGGAATATTGTTATTGCATATTTGCTTATACAAGCAGAAGGTCAGACCTTCATTATCACTATATCCTCTTAGGGAATTTGACAGAGGTTATGTTACTAGTAAGATAATTAACATTATAAAAAGATTCATATATTTTTAGGCTGATTTTTCTTCTGACAATTTATTTTCATACCCATTGAAAATTACTTGTTGCTTAGGCCCTTTTTTTTTTTTTTTTAAATGAGACTATAACAAGATAAAAATGGAACAATAGTAAATTCATCCTTTTGAGTATTAACTCTGGACTGCAGACAAATCAGTTTACTGAAAACTGTGCAAAAATTGCCAAAAAGTCATTGCTGAAACTCTAGAAGTCTTATATGTGTAGTGAAAGCAGAGCAGAAAAATTATTTTTTCCCCACTACAATCTTAGTTCTCCAGACTTATGGACTTCTCCAGCTGTTGTTTTCTTTGCACAGCTTTATGCCTTTGTTTACTCTGCATTCTTGGGCTGTATTTCCGTGGTCTTTGTTGCTTAACTGCTCGAGTCACCAAACACCTGACAGCTGCAGGTGGGAGCTGCAGTGCCCAGGAACAGATCTCGTGGTGCACATCCATCACAGTGGCACCTGGAGAACCCTGGAAAGGGTTCTGTGTCTTAATGAAACCCTGACAGCACTGAAGTGCCTGCAGAGACCTGTCCCTGAGTGGAGGTGGGGAAAGGTAACAGATCGGTTCCCTTCCTAATTTATCATTTGTCAGGCTTTCAGGTACCTAGGCTTTAATCCTGAGTTCTTCACTGTTGGGTATTCTGGACTTAATTTTCACACTGTGTTGTGTCAAAACAAGAATAAATCATTGTTGGGAGGAGAAATATCTTTTTGCAGAAATAATGGAAGAGAGTGTGCCTTTTTTCCCTTTTATTTATTTATCTTTTTTAATTTGGGCAGCTGTGGCTATTTAATCTCATACATTTTTTAATTTTCTAAGTAAATGAGATGGATTGAGTAAAATCATGTAAATTGATTACTGATTTTTGCCATGCCACTGCGCTTATAAATTTATGCTATCTAAAATTTCAGTGTGTTTGAATTCTTTAGAAAACTCTTAAGACTTTCTATTTGATAACGAAACACCTCAGAAAGATATAAAAGTTCTGAAAAGAGCTGATAAAATCTCTAGTCTGACAAAAGAATCTTGCAAGCTAAAATTAAAATAGTTGTAAGCTTTACTTTCCCCTCAATAAATTATAGGAAAACTTCTAAAAGAAAATCTAAAACATGATTTCATTGTTGCATCATTTTCCAAAGTGTAAGAATAAATGTCATTATCGAAGATAAAATTTGAAAAGATGTTAAGCTTTAATAACAAAAAACTACTAAGCTACAATATTTGTTTATGCATGTAAAAATTATCAGTGTTCTTTTATCCTCACTTAGAGCCACATAAGGTTTAAACCTGAATTTAGAAAAAAAGGAAATAAACACCCTAACCAGCCTATGTGCTTCATTTGACCATTTAAATAAGCAAATAAAACTTTTAAAATGCTGTTCCTGCTATCACTGATATCTGAATGTGGGTTCAGTGATTTAATCTCAGGCCTAGATTTTGCTTATGTTTTTTTTTTTTTTTTTCTTGGTGATGAAACATCCATGAGCAAACTCAATAAAAGTGAGAGACATGGGCAAATACCACATAAAAAATGGATGATCATTTTCCAGAAATAAAACATGTGGTTCGATCTTGCAAGCTCCTGTTACTGTGTTATTAATATCAGGGGACTCTGAGAAAATTATACTGTGAGATGCAATATTGCTTTGTTATTCATATTTTAAAAATAAAACATATCTGGGCTTTATACTTCAAATTATGGGATATATAGCTTCTTCAGTGTCAGCTGGTTCTCCAAGTCCTCTAAATTTGCTCCTCTGTTTTCTTTCTCACTACTTTATTTGCCATCATTTTCTCCTAGGGATTTTCTCCTTGTTATCCTCATCTCTGCTTTTCCTCTTCCTGTTCACGTTCCTGCACTGCTTCTCATTTTTCTCTTTCCCATTTGGGTCTGTTTTTTCTCCATTTTCTGTCATTAAGTTTCTCATCCTCCACTCTCCCTCCAGGCCTTGCTTCTACTTCACTCACAATTTCTTCAGTTTCTCATTTTTAAATTTAGTCTCCTTTTTTCTTCTTCTGCTCTTATTATTTGCTTCTTTTCCATAGACTGCTTTTCCCCACCTTATCCATTGCATCCTCTGCAGGGAGTCTTAGTGAATTTTTTTTTCTTTTGTTTCCTGTTTGCACTCTGCCTTGGAGTCATTCGCTGTAAACACTGCAGATACCATGAACAGCAATTTTCCAGGCAATCCCATCATCATTTCAGGAAGTGTTCCCAGCATGCTGGTTTCCCATGCATAGTTAGTGTGCCTTCATGCAGGATATACACATGATTAGAAGTCTTTTTCTGTGGTGCTGCCCCATTTCTATGGTAACACTGCACATCTACCATTTGTGTGTGATGGAGATTCTGGCAGGTGGGGGCCTTTAGCAGACCAAAATACCTGTAATATATAGAATGTCTGAAGAAACCAAACAGCAGTAACTCTTCCATTTAGTCCATAAACTGAATGGAATTTAAACAGCATTTTTATAGCCTTTTTTTTTTTTTAAACCAATCTGCTTAAACATGGTCAAAGAACAGAATAAATAAATTTTATATTCATTCTCTCTACTTTAAATAATAATAATTCTTTCCTCTGGAAAGTTCTTGGGTGACAGCACTTCTGTGCTTACTGGACAAATCTTTTTTAAAGCCTGTCTACCTTGTAAGGCAAAACCTCCCCTGGAAAGAGGAATTTATTCTTATCTGAGAATCATTAGGTTTGGAAAAGATCTCTAAAATCATGCAGTCCAGTCATCACCCTGCTGACAAGTAATGCCAGAATGAATATTAGAGCCTGTGTTCCAGACTCTATGACAGATTTTAAAACCTGCAAACTGTTCCTGGCATAGATCTGATGATTCTTATGATTCTGCCCCAAAAAAGCTTGAGTATGCACCTCAGAGCTGTGTGCTGTGTTTCATTTTGCAGTCAATAATGCTTTTTGGTGGCTAGTGCTGGTTGAGACCTGATTCTGGGACTCTTAGGTTGGACAGTCCATTAACTTACAGAAGATTAAAATCACCAAAAAAAATGAAATTTAAAAAAAAAAAGCAATTTTTTTTCTACCAAATCAAGGTGTTAATCATCAAGCATGTTTTTACTTTTGAATATCTTCTAAAGGGATATCATTAAGTTATAATGTCTTTGACTAGTTTTTCTTTTCCATTCATCATCATTTCGACAATTAGAAATGTTTAAATGGATGATGTGGAGTTAATAACACTGTCTCAAATACTTCACCTCTTTAAGTCTGGATCATAAAGCTGACCACCTTTCTCTGGGTTAGAAAAGGATCTAAGAAAAATATTCTGAAATGTAGTTTCTGAGGATACTGATTTTAGCTTTCCTGCTGATATTCCTTCAAGATCTTAGAACTCGATGTAACTGTTCTGCAGTTACTTTCTTGTAAAAATTTCAACGTTATTTTAGCCACACTGTCTTTACAGATGCTGATAATCTGAATCTTGCATTTTTTTCTCCACTGTCTATATTTTTTAAATTATTATTTTTAAGCTACTTGTGCTCTTTTCTCTTATGCTTTCATTATAATTTTATTTTATCCCTGCCTGCATTTCCTGATGAGAAAAGTGGGTTTTTTGTGGGTTTTTTTTTTTTTTTTAATTTATTTTTTTTTTGTCACAGAGTGGAATATTTTTTGCTTGATGGTGAACAAATTCAAGAATGTTGTTGACCTAACCATAAATTGGTATTAATCTGAGTCTTGTGAACATCTGCTGTACATCCCACCAGATGTCCTATTCCCACTGCCATTCCAAAATTATCAGACTCCTCTAAGTCACAGCTAAAGGAAGGAATGTCTTTCACAGGCACTCAGGCTGCCCCACAGGTAATAGGTATTGAATTGTGTCAGACTGTATTCTCTTAAGAAACATGGGTGAAAAGTCAAACAATTCAGTCGAGTGCGGCAGAATACTCATGAGAGTCTATTCAATATCCACAGAGATATCAAATAAAGCAACAGTAATGAAAATGGAGCTATGTACAGGACCTCTGATGACAGAATTAATGAATAGCTGAGATTTACTGGCTTCTGTGGCATTGCATCCAGGTTAGTGTGGAGGAAGGGTATTGATCAGTGAAAAAGCTTTGCCACTTTACAATTAATGCATTTGTGGCTATTTCCAGGTTCCCTGTGAGTTAGTTGGGCTGGCACTGTGCAGCTGGCAGAATGCACTGAGGCAGATTTCAGCTGCAAGGGCAGTGCACTCAGGTGAGTGGAACACAGCTGCATTCCCATTCCTGGGGAAGCTTCACCAACCTCTG
This sequence comes from Catharus ustulatus, assembly GCF_009819885.2. Lineage (NCBI taxonomy): Eukaryota > Metazoa > Chordata > Aves > Passeriformes > Turdidae > Catharus > Catharus ustulatus. The sequence continues at coordinate 8,084,640 of NC_046222.1, read as the reverse complement.
GTGTGGTCCCTGCACCAGCCCTGTGCCCTGCAGATCACCCTGGCTGTCATTAGGTGTGTCCCTGCTTGGGGTGGCTGATTTGTGTTTAAATACCAGTGACAACAAAGCAGCTCTGGCTAAGATTTGGTGCCAAGTGTGGTAAGTGAATTTCTTCCAAGGTGGAAGCACCACTTGAAAGAGAAAATGATGACTCTGCACAGAGTCAAAGGTAAGGAATTAATGTCAACCTGTGATACGACCCTAATCAAAGCACTTACCTGTGAGGCAAATGGCACACAGCTGATATTTGAACAATTATGGGTACCTTAGCCCATCTATCAGAGCTGCTGGGAAGGCTTCCATAAATCCTTTGCTGCTTGTCCATTAATGTGATAAATTGGCATTATTCTAAGTGCTATTGCCTTGAAGATGTGTTTTGATATGTCACAAAAATTCAGGCCTAACTTCTTGACGAGATATACAGTAATTTCACGATTATAAGCCGCACCATTTTGACTAAAATTTTGGTCCAAACTCAAAGTGGGGCTTATATACGGACAAAGAACAAAAAGTTGCTGTTTTAATTTGGAGGACAGGTGTCTGCTGAGAAAGGCAGGAACTTCTCTTTGAAATGGAGAATGTAAACCCCCTCCCTCCAAATTATTATAATTTTGAAATCAAGGGGCTTTCAGGAAAAAATATGGGAATTAGGAATAACATTTCTTTACTAGGGAAATTAAAATAGAAACACAGTACCACAAAGAAACAAACCCCAAACCCTGACAAAGTCAGAGTACAACCCGACACCCCATCAGGCAGGGTGTTGGTAGCAGTCCCATTAAATGGTGATTGCAGTCCCCTTGCAGTGACAGATGTGGCTCAGTTGGAGCAGTGCTCCTGTACAAGGTGCAGTTTCCCTCCGGAGGTCCAGTGGTGATGTGGAGAAATCCGGTTTTCCTCTGGAGTCCAGTGGAGAAAGGGGCTCCCTTAGTGTCCCAAAACCTCTGTTTTTATCTTGGTAAGAAGTGTTGGGCTCTTTCCCCTGGCTGGAGCAACTCCCAATGGGATGCAGTAATTTTATCAGTCCCACAGTGGGACTCAATGGCCATCAGCAGAAAATGACTCTCTGGAGGAAGGATGGGTTGTGAAAAGATAAAGAACAATGCCCTGCCTGGTTTCAATGGATGGTCCTTTAGCAGAATATCTCCCATTGAGATAAGGATCGCTGCCCCCACCCTCAACAGATGGTGATAGAACAGATACCTTTTATCACACTCTGTATTGTAACGTGCGGCTTATAATCAGGTGTGGTTTATGTATGGACAAAGAATGAAAAGTTGCTGGCACTCGGAAGTGCGGCTTATAGTCAGAGCGGCTTATAATCGTGAAAAGTTACCGGCATTCCATCAAGTTACATGTGAAACTGTGTTTTTTCTGGTAGGATTTGCAGTGTAACAATAAATAGAACACTCAGGTGAAAGAAGTGGGGGCTCAGTTTGAAGCTAGGTGGTCACAGTCATGTTCTTAAGCAGATTTGATATAAGTGTGGTGCCATTATGCAAAGGTGTCAACATGCCAAATAATGGTTTAAATACAAATAAATCTTCAGTCCTCTAGAAATCGAGAGGAACTTTGCCATGAAATCTGAGACGGTCATAAAGTATGAAAAAAGGTATGACAACATCTTCCCAGCATCAGTTTTTAATGTGAGCCTCAGCAAATGAGGATGCTGCTTCATTATTTCCCTGTTTTCTGTCACAGACTGAATTATATTTTACTTTACCTCCAAGTATCAATTATAACTTCCTTCACAAAGTCAAACACTAAGACAATCCCTTGTGAAACTAAAATTTGCAGAACAAATTTGTTCTGCTGCTATTGTCTCTCTAGTTTACACACAGCTCTCAATCCACAAACCCAGTCCTACAAGGGAGGAGGTGTTTCTGTGTAGTACTCTGTCTCATGGAATGCAAAGAAATGATTAATCAATGAATCACACAGTAAATAAATTAGATGGTGATATTCTGGCACTCATGCCACGGGCATTTTTTGCACACAAAGAGCAGGATCCTTCTTCCAGAAGGGATATGGAATTGCTCAAACTCATCTCAATTCAGCCCCAGGCACCCACGCTCCCTACTGGGAGCTGAGTATTTAATTTATTGGAGCATTTCTATTACTAATTTGTCGAACAGAAACAATCATCCTAAAATGATCAGGTCTGCTCTGGTAATCAGGATTACATTATTAGTATCTGTAAAATCAATCAGATCAATTCTGATCTGTGCTAGGTGAGATTTTACTCTGCCTGTGGACAGAATAAAGGAAATATGCTTCTTTTAGGGCATGCTTATGATGACTGTGTCTACTGGGATGTAAACATTTGAATAGAAATTATTCTATTTTATCTGGCCATGAGCTTTGCATGAACATGCTGCAGAAAAAGCAAATTCTGTTACATGTGGCTAAAAAACTTGTTGCTGAAATCAGCTATAAAATGAGAAGGTTGAAGGGTTTTTTTCCTTTTTTTAAATGATGAGAAAACATGGATTGAAATCTCTGGGGATACACAGCAGAATCTACAATGGCAGCCCCTCCTCCCCCCAAGCCAGATAAGAAAGCCTATCAGGCAGATGGTATCACACATGAAAAAAGTGATCAAGCTGTGAGCAAGAAAGCCAGATCTACTTAGTGTGATAATTAGAAAAGAAAGAGCCCCAAAGGAAGTAGAGAACAATAAAATATAATATCACAGCTGGAAAATGGGGGGGAGATTGCATTTTGGATCCAAGAATAGGTCAGATGAAGACAAAATGAAGGAAGGACAATGAAATTAGGGGGAAGAATTTGGTGAGAATGTGCCTATCAGGTTTTGAGATCGTAGTTTACTGTGCCACTGAAAATAAGATTGTTCTGATTCCTGTCTGGTGCCAGTAGCAGTTCAGGAATTTGAAGTACAGCACTACTAGTCGTACAATTTTTTAAATTCTGCCCAGCAAGTAATTTTCTGTATTTGCTTGCCCTATGCATATGTGTATATCTGGTGAAGAAACACATTTACAGCCACAAGCTTTAACTCAGTTCACAATTATAATTTTTAGATAAAATATAGATAAAAACTATCCCTTTTAGATAAAAATTCAACATGGTTTAGTAGTCAAAAGATAGCTATAAAGTTAGATCCATGCTGTTATTGCATGGAATAATTGTATTATAGGGTAAAAAAAAAAAAAAAAAAAAAAAAAAAGCCCTACCATCTTTATAAGTTGTTTGAAAATAAATAGGCAAAAATATGAAACAAAAGGTTTATTTTTTCCTCCCCCTCAGCACTTCAAATTCTCTTTTCAATTACTATAGAAAAGGCTTTTTCTCCTCACAGTGATAAAACATTTTCTTTTTTCCCCTCACTGCTGCAGAGGATTTTAAAATTTCCAAGTATTTAAAAAACTACTTCAGTAGGTTCAGAAGGCTTCAAAAGCAAGTGCTAGTCTGCAGTGCACAGGACAACTCCATCAAAATGCACACAGAGATCAGCACTCCCACACAGACCCATGCGGGCATTTTATGGTTTTGAACCTTTCTGTAGATTTAAATAACAAGCACCCTGCCTCCTCCATGTCTTGCCATTAGGTTACGGTTTCATTGTAACGAAAAATATTAATTTAAGTCACTAGGCAGCTTAACTTAAAAAGAAAAAAATCATTAGCTCATCAGTTTGACCTTTAGCTTCGCTAATACTGCTGTTCAAATAACTCTTATTTCAACCTTGTGCTTCCAGACAGTCCTGGCTCTGGCCTTGAAAACAATTAAGTAACTCTACTGACTCATCCTGCTTCTGAAACTGGTGTAGCTCCAGAGTGAACATTCGTGGCCACTAAGAAAATCCATATTTAAACTCCTGTTCAAATCTAAACAAACTCCAGGGTAATGTTTCCATTGGGTTTGGGAGGGGGAGATTCTTTTTCACAAGGTTGCATGGAGGATGGAGACATTCACACCAGTTCAGGTCTATATTTTCATGGGTAGAGAGCAACATTTCTGGTTTTCAGGGTTAACAGCAGAAGTCTCAAAGTGGACAAAAATGATTCGTCCCTGTGAGAATTCCCTTCAGTCATATAAATCTCTTTTTTCTCTAGTAAAGGAGACATGCTCATTCATAAAAGAGATTGCAATGCTTCATACCTTTTCTGTGCTGAGATATGAATTTATTTATTATTTCTGTGGGAAAAGATGGAAGGAGGTGTAATGAATGAAAACTAATTATATATTGTACAACAGGGCAGTTTTTATCAGTTTTAAATTCTTCCCATTGGTTTAACTCAATTTACTTTCCTTCCCTGAATGTTAGCAAAAAAGGTAACTAACCTCTTTATCTTGGCACCATATACTCTTATGAGTACTTGTGGTAACATTTCTTATTTATTTTTTATATTTAAACTGAACTTCATTTTTTTTTTTTAGGTTTTTTTTTTTTTTTTTTTAGTTTTTAGAGTGTTGGGTTTTTTTTAGTTTTTTTAATCTTATTTTATTTTACTTTCTTTTCCAGGCCATTTTTCATATAAGTTTTGTTTCCCTCATCTTTTAATGTCCTGCTTGAATATTTCTTCTTTCTCTCATTATTGGTTTCTTCCCTGGAAAAATAAAAGAAATATTAAAGATGAGGTCTAGTGGGATCTTGCTGCTTATTTTTCTCTTTATTTTCGTTTTGACTGGTTGTTTATAAAGGAAGGAGATTTGGGGGAACTTTTAATACAGTCATTCCTTTTGAATGTTTTGTTTTACTTTGTTTTGTTTTTCAAACAAAATTTATTTGCTCCAGGCTGAGTGTTTTACAGATTCATATTATGGAGTGAAGAGAGAACCTTGAAGTGCTTTACCAGGGGTTTCTTAGGAACACTAATGACAAAAGTTTGAATTACCCACATCTCCTATAAAAATCTTTGTTATTTGTCACAAATAAAAACACATCAAAATGTTTTGTTGATCCTGCTGGGTTCCTTCCAGCTCAGGATATGATTCTTAGGCTGAATGAAAACACATCACATGTAGCAATACCAGAAATTACTTCAAAATCTTGTACGATACTCACATAAAATGTTTGCTTGTGACATTCAAAAGTTCTGGTTTTGCTGACACATGGGCAGATAGCAAAATTCATCCTTGGATTATTCCTTTTTCACCTTACAGAAATCTCCAAAAATTCTTTTTTGCAGCAAATAACTCTCCTTTCTGACTTATTTCTCTGAAGGCTGTGGCATCAGTAATCTGTATTATTTTGCGGGAACACAGAGTTCTTTGGAACCTAGAAAAAATATTTTTCATATGCTTATTTTGGTGATTGTTTAGCAATAGATAGGAATAAAAATTTAGCAATAACTTAGTACTAATAGAAAATGGCAAAAGAAAGTTTTATGTCTCATTCTGTACAAGTAAAGCAGGAAAATAATTCACATCTGAAAGGCACAGACTTCGATTGTAGTTCATCTTTTTATTCTAATGAAAAATAAGCCATTCAATTGTCATTAACTTCAGCCATACTTCTCTTAGATTTTCTTAATGTGATCAAACAGACTTTGAAATCCCACAGAAAATCAAAAAAAATGATACATTTATAGGTTTATTCACATGATATTTGAAAACATTGATCAGGGAAGGAGAACAGAGCTGAGGCTTGCTTATTGTCATGTGAGGTGGTGTCTGAGCAGAGAAACAACATGGAATAGGCTTGTCTGCACCTGTTGGTAAGAGATTTTTATGTTACAAGTAAATCCTGCTTCTGTAAACTACAATAAATAAAATACTTCCCTTTAATATTCCTCTAATGGGAAAAGTTTATGTACCTCATTCATATGGGAGTGATAATGCTACTCCAAGCTATAGAAAACCTGTCAAAATACAGTTCAGGTGCTTTCAGTGGGATGAAAACAGGCCTGATATTTATCCCCTTGCTAGTGTCTTCTAGAGTAATGAGAGCTTTCTACTTTGTCATATTTTACACGGTGTGTGTCCTCTGTATTCCTTCCCCTGATTGTTTATTCTCTGTAACCAACACTAGATTGTCTGTACTACAGTATGCTGCAGAAGCCAAGTGAAAATGCTGCAGAAAATGCTGCTCTGAAGCTCTGATTTTTCTCCATTTATGATGTCTTTATATTATTTTGTATGTTTTTTATTCACTGCATGTTATTTTTGGCTAAGAGCCCTGTCTGCTAAAGACTTTCAGAGACGTTTTGAAAAGCAGGGATATTTCCATCAGGGATCACCCACTGGTGACCTTTCCAGCCTCGTGCTCCCTGAAGACAGCCACACTTACTCGCCCTTGCTTCAGTTTCCTCTTTTCCTCCCCATTTCTCATATTGCATGATTTGTGAAAAAACTCTGATAGAGGCTCCTCAAAGTCAACAGAGCTCTTAATTTGTCTCAGATTGGGTTGGTCACCCACAAGTCCTGACGAGGCACAGCTTTCAAAGCAGGTCACAAAATGTTCTGTGAAAGCCACAGGTGTGCTGCTGGACATGGTTCTTATGCAAAATAACGTGTTCTGTTTATTCCTAGGTACTGTCAGTACCTCAGCTGCTTTAAAGTGACCATAACTTGCTGTTTTCCATGATTTATGGATCATTATTCTTTTCTTTTGCTTATAGTATTCCAGCAGTTCCTCTAAGCTCTTATGTCTTAACCATAAAACATTATGAATTACCTTTTCAACAGGCAGAATTAATCTGTGCTCTGTTATTTTTTATAGCTGCCTATAATTTTAGCAAAGACAAATGCTTGGAATTCTGTTTGTAGTATTCAGGTTTTTCAACATCTCCCACCTCCCTGGTTTCACTGGAAACTTTCTTTTTCTCTTTTAATGCTCATACTTAGCCCAGACTATATCTACTAATATGAAACAAGTATTTACCCTCCTCATTACTAAATAGCAGGCTCAATGTGATGCTTGGCCATTGTTTTGAATACTTTTTAAACACCTAACTTTTTGCTTGTTTAGCAACATCTACACATATCCACAACAGGATTACTTTCAGCTGGTGGTATTTTGTTGTCTTCAAAGATAAAACCATGTTACAATTTTCTTTGTCAAGTCACTAAACCTTTTCTTTAAATGTCTTTGAAGACATTTTTCTTGGTGGTTTGCTTCTACAAGGTGTTGTTTTCCATTTTGTCAGTAGTGTAAAAGTTCAGAGTTCTGAAAAGTTCAGAGCACTTGCAGCTTCATAGAAATATATGGTTTCTTGCACTCTTAATTTCCTGGTTAAACCACATTAAATATATTGTTTCTCTACCTCCATTTTCTGGTTAGAATGTCTTCCCTTTATTAAATGTTTATTTAATTAAGTTTTCTTCAGGCTATTTTTTTTATTCCACAAGTCCTGGAAACACTGAGTGTAGACCAGTACCAAAATATCACTGGAAATAATTTGACTCTATTAGGTAATTTAAACTGAGCAATATGAAAAATCTATTAAAACCTCCCTAATGAATGTTTTTTTGGATAAGTTTCTATGTCTGTCTCTCATATCATCACTCTGCTTCTCTATATGGTGTCAGAGAAACATTGTATTTCAAATTTTCATGCCTCCAGTGCATAAAAAATCCTGAAAAAATATTTTTTTAGGCTTTTGAAACTAGTGACCTGGATGAGTTCTTTGAGCTTGCATCAAGTTTTGATTACAGCAGGATGAATGAAAATCCATCCCTGCCACTTATAGAAATATCACTGTTGCTTAAGTTTGCTGATGTCAGAAGACTCTCCTGTTCCAGATCCTTTGTCTCAGTATCCATGTATGGGAGTTACACTTTCATATCATTGCACATCTGGAAGAAAATGTTATTGAATATAATTTGGCTCATTCTAGAGCAATTAGGAGCCAAAATATTTCTCATCATCTCAGGGGCTGCTCTCAGGACAGCCAACAGTGACACAAGCTGGCAGTCACTAAACTGCTCCTGTCTGGCTGCACAGGGATGGAAAAGAGGCACGAGAAAGATTCCTTCAGAGGATTTACAGTAAGAACTACATCCTTCTGAGAAATTCCCTGAGTGCACTTCTAGCATTTCTGAGGGTTTCCTTTACCCTTAACCTCCTTATATTCATACATCTTGTCAGCAACGTGCAATAACAGCTCCAGGTTCAGCCTTTAGAAGTCTCCATATATGAGGGCAACATAAAAGTTGTACTTTCACTGACACGCTTTCATCTGCCAAAAATGGATGAAACCTTTTATCTCAATCCTTTCTTCTCTTGTATCTAATGGAAACATTTTTCATTTCCTGGTCTGACCAACTCCAGGAGTAGTTTAATTTTATTTGGCGCGTGGCTATAATGAAAAGCAAAAGCAATGTGTCTGCAAAGCTACTCACAAGTACATCTGGACATAAATGCACTGCTCAGAGAAGTTACTGCTGGGGGTTTGGGGCAAACTTTCCTCTCTGTCCCCTGCTGTTTCTGACTTGGTGGTAGGATTGTGTGTTATGGCTCAATTTCATAAATATTGAATTTACTGCTAAGAATAAAACCATTGAAGATGGCAAATACATAATGTTTCTTCCCACACTGTAGGTGAAGAGCAAAGTTTTCTGGTAAAGTAAGTGAAGCTGCTGTAATTAAAACAAAACAAAACAAAAGATTATATTCAGTCACAAAGTGAAGTATTAACAAATTATTAGCAAGCCAACAGGGTTTTTTTCAGTCCTCAAAAGAAACCATCAACTGCCTTGCATTAACATTTTCTTGTTAAGAAAGTTGAGTCATAAAGTCTAAAATTTCTGTGATGTCAATCTTACCAGTGATATTAATGTGTGGATATTAATACACTCTCCATCCACTTCTGCTTTCTTTCATTTGGGGAAAAAGCATTAATTCAAGTAGGTAACTTAAACCAAAGACTAATAAAAATTGTATTAGTATCAGACACTTGTTCAGCAAATTAATTTCGCTTATAATATATATGTGTTAAGAGGAAAATGAATGTTTTTTGTAATGTACAAAAATGAATGGTGGAAAAGGCAAGAAGGAAGGGCCTCCTTCCTTCTTCTGCTCCCACACAAAACTTGCGTTTCACTACTGAAAATGTCCTACTACACACTTCCTCTCCACGCATAATGGGAAAAAACTCCATTGCTCTAGGTTTATGATGGCTCAGATCTGGATATAACTCCATGGAAATTCATTAAGTTAATCCTAGAGTGATGAACTGAGGAATCAGGTCCTTTATTTTTAATAAAACTCATATTGTTCACTGAGTACTTTCCTCTGTTGAAGTCTCATTTCCAAATATAACTCTTGATTTTGAAAACCCTTACAAACATGCCTAGCCCTGGAACCAGACCCGAAGTTATTCATGTTGTTGAGGTTAGTGTTGACCCCACATTTTGGTGTGCTGGGACGGTGACACTGGGAGGCTTGTTTGCTGGGAAAAGGTGTCCAAGCCTCCTCAGAGGTGCAGGGGATGCATTTTGAGCAAGCAGCACATCTGCAGAGTCTGTCAGCACCGGGCAGGGTCAGACCAGCTCAGCTCTGATGACTTGGCGGGTCGCTGCAAAGGAACATTCACATCTGGCCCCTCGGAGGCAAAGATGACATTTTGTCAGCTGTTAATGGGAGCTGCCCCCTCGCTCAGGCAGCTTCAAGGCCGTGTGATCAGTTCATAATTCAGGACTGGGAAATTGCTTCTTGCCAGTGTGAATCTTGGTATGACTCAAGGAGAATCTCATTCCCTGTTTCTCCCCCTAATTACCTGGCAGCAGAGTAGCAGAAAAGAAAGACCCTTCAGATTTCCAACACACTGTCCTTGAGAATGTAAGCTGTACCTCTTGTAAACAGATAGGGTGTTATATTTAGTAAGAGAATCTAAACCAGGAGTGTAATACATACAGCATTCTTTGTTTGCAACTGTCCCAGTCATTTTAGATGAACAGTTTTATTTACTGTGTGTGTTTTACATTTTTCTTTTAATACTATTAAGGAAGAAAACTTTGGATCAATTCACTTGGAAACTGTGAACTCGGCCAAGGTGAAATATATAAAACACTCAGTATTGCAGACCTGCTTGGTCTCTCTCCATCTCTTTGTGTATTTTGCCCTTCAGGATATTTTTATATCTTCTGTTTGTATTTTGTTTTTCAGTGTGTCCTTTCTTCATAAATTTATAAGTGAGAAAAAGCCCACAAAATGTAGAACAGATTACAAAAGCAGAATGCTTGATGAACTAAGAATATCACTTCAGAATGTTTGTTTTACTACTCATTTGTTCCTCTGTTGCATATTACATTGTTTGCCCATTAAACTTTATATATTTCTCACTTTCAGTCTCTGATTTGCCTCTCCAATTGCTTTATGCCATTCCAAGAAATGAAAATGGATGTTGACCTTCTAATATTGATTGATTGATTTTTTTTTCCTTGTTGTTTGTATAGTTTATTTTCTTTTCCCTTTGAAGATTTTATAATCTGGGATGGTTTGTAACACAGAGGAGTCATTAACTGCTGCCTGTGCTGCAGGCAGCAAAACTTAAAATATATGAAAGACCTTTACATGAAGTACATGATGGGCAAAAAATTAGCTTTAAGTCATCAGCATTTACATGTAACCCTTCTTACTTTTTGGTTGCATTTTAAAAGTACCAGGCAGGTAATTTCAAAGTTTGTAAAATTGTAAATTTAAATTTATTTCTCATCTGAAAAGAAAGAATTTTATTTTCACTAACAATTTAACTTATGTCACCTGTCAGTTTGACACAAGGTTGAATGAGAAATATTTGGCTTTTTAATACCAATTTAGGTAATTTAAAAAGAAAATTCCATCAATGGACATTTTCTTTTGCACTAAATGTTGACAATGGATCTTACAGGGTAATCAAAACCTGATGCTGTACTTATGAGGGTAAGTTATCTCATTGATGCAACCTTGCTGATATGATTAAGGTTCCCTGTGTATAACATTGTTTCTAGATGAAGTGAGTAAAGAGAAATTTAAAAATATTTTTCATGTGGCCATGGCCACGTGAAGAGTCTGAAGAGCCATAATTCATACTAGACAATTTTTCAAGGAAAAAGAAAGGTCTGCTTCCTCTTTTGTGTTTTTCCAAGCTCATCACGGTCTCTGCTTAGGGCAAAGAAAACAAAATAGATCACATGAGACATTAGAAGTTTCCCTAGTCCAACACAACTGATTCTGTGGATAAACCGAGGCTGGAGAGGTGCATTGACTATAAATTACTGTCAATGCACCCATTGCACTGAAGATCAATATTGGATTTAAATTAAAATATTGCATTTGGTTTAAGGCAGCCATAAACATCTTCATTAGTATCTCAGCAGAGTCTGTGACTATTTGAAATAGCACAAGAGTACAGAGAGATTGCTAAAGGGCAAGACTGGTTGTGGGAATATTGTTTCCACATATCCATCAATCATTGTCTTACTTTAGGTTTGGGAACAAATAAAGATGAAAAAGCTCACACATAATGACATTCATATTTGTTACAGAATTCTTTTTATTTATGATGGTTTGAGCCATAATAAGGCAAAGTTCACTTTTGAGTGGCATCCATTATGCAACACAAATTAAAAGTAGGGTTTTTTTAAAGCCTGAATAAATTTACACGAATTCTCATTTTGAGCAAACAAAAATATGCAAGAAAATTTAACTTTAGAACATCATTATCACAAGTATCTCACAATTCACAAACTCTGCAGCCATAACTATTCTTTGAAATGTGACACTCAGAATTTTGAATTAACAGGCATAAATATTTTATGGGGTATATTCTTCTCTCCTACCTTTTCTTGGAAAGACGTTTCCTCTGAACAGTTACTAATGGAACTGCTTTTTAAGCTTAGTATTTAAATGTTTAAATGTGAAATATTTCAAAAAACTGTTAGAAGGCTGATCAGCTGGAATGTACTTGTGAGTGTGTGGGGTGATAATGACAATTGATAAATTATTTTGGGCAATGAGCAGAAATACTTCTGATGCAGACCTTTAATTAGGCAGAAGAATCTCTTGGGGAGACAAATGACTTCTGCTCCTCACAACTAAAGACAGGATTGGAAAAGGCTGAAAAAGAGAAGGTTGAATGGATAGAGGAGGATGGGATCTGTAGTAAACATGGAATTCTTCCACTGGAATAAAAGACTCTGGTTCAGCCAGGAGACAGAGTTTTAATTGGATGGCTTGTCCACTTGTTTCAAGCAGGTTTGGCTTGTCTAAGAGGAATTCTGCTTGGATCCAAGTGTTTCTTTGTGGTGCTGAGAACTCTTGGTATTGACAATTGCAGCAGCTGGGGTGGCATCCAGCTCCTTCCAGTCCTGGAGGCTCAGCCAGGGAGGGTGAAGCATAATGAAATATGAGAAATGTAATCCTGAGATTATAATATGAAGATCTACAGACAATTAGTCCTGTGAATGTTTAAATGCTAAGTGAAAGTATGTAATTAAAATGAAGTGAAGGAAAAGAAATCTGGAGCTCAGAAGCCACAACTTGAGGATGTACTTTTTTTTCCAAAGAGAAGAGATGCATCCATTTTTAGTATGACTGGAGATCCTAATCCACATAAAAATGGCAAAGCAAAATTTGTATTTATGTGAGGCTTTATCAGATTCTCAGAAGCTACATAAACATAAACATAAACATAAACACAAACACAAATAAATATAAATATATGTGTAAGTCAGACATTATGCCAAAAGATAAGTGACATTATTGGTCTATGGAGTAGGTGTTGTTTTCCTTCTAATTGAGGATGTTTCAGACAGATACCATGGATCATGCAAGCCTTTTGGGTTACCTTCTGTTGATGGTATTTACATGATTTTCTGAAGATATTGAAGAAGGAAAGTTACCTCTCCTTCCTCCTTCCTTTAGGAAAAAAGTGGGAGTGAAATTATAATAAGCCTTGCCTTGCATTTTTCAGTTTCTTTTTGAGGGCCTTTGACCATTCCTCATTGAAATCCTGTAGGCCATTATTTTGCCTTTCCTAAACTCTCCTACACACTATCCAATAAGTATTGAGAGTTTGGTGCTTTTTAGTAGAGAATTTCAGGGAATTTCTGCCTGCTTAAGTTTATAATCATGCTAGGGCAGAAGAAATATCCTAGAAGCTGTGATATTGTCTAGGTATAAACAGCACCAGGAGAACTGAGTCTCCACCCAGCTCTAGAGTAGATCACTTTGACAGAGAGATGCACAAATTATACAGTGAAACTTCAGAGTGGGGTTTAAGAACCCCAAAAAAAGCTCGCTGAGTTCTTGGTTTGTTTTACATCTTTCTTCTATGTGCAAAAAGAGGGGAAAGATAGATCTACAGTCAGGTGTCTTCACTTCTCACCAGTGTTTTCTATGTGGTGATTACCTCTTCTAGTTTGCTAATAATGCTGTTTACATGTCATATCTTTCTGTTTTAGTAATGTAAGTGTGGTTACTGTCTGGTTATATTCTGTTCAATCTTTTCTTTACAAGGCATCTAAAAATCCAAGCTCAGGATTTTCTGCTTCCATATGCCCCAACAGAATCAAAAGTGATTTCTTTTTCTAATATCTACCATTCATCCTTCATGTGGATGATTTGGCAACCCAGCTGATATTGGCATATTGTCATTTATGCTTTTTTTTAAAGTCACTAATTTCAGATTTTGCATTTCAGAATACTTCGTGACATGCAGTAAAAACAGAATACAGAAGTGCAACATAACTTCAATTGTATTTTAGAGAAAAAACTCCAAATTTCATCGTCCATATAAACTGGTAGGTTAATAAGATTTCATAGTTTCAAAGTGTAATAGTTTGTTTCACTTATGCAAAGGTTGCTCATGTTTTTGGGGAGGGTAGCAAACAATTTGGAAAGATTTAGATAATTACCAGAAACAAAAGTGAAAATACAACCTATTAAATGCAGAAGCCATTATGGAGACAGATGGATAAACAAAGCTGTTTTTCTCTTTGGCTTTGGGTTCAGTTATTAAGGGTAGAAAAATCAGCATAATCCTTTCATTTGCTCCAAATTCTAGGTCAATACTCAAAGCTGTGCATGAGCAGTTCAAGAGTTTTGAAAATGTAGCTTTTGATTTGGATACTCACACCATCTGGATTCTTGATTATAGCTGCATGCAGAGGCCACCAGGACAACTGTTCAGGATAGGTAATGGCTTGTGGCTCCTTCTGCAGAGCCTTTCTCTTTGTCCTGTCTCCTTCCCAAGCCTTGCACACCCACACCCTCAGCTCCAGAACAGAAGCAGAAATTGCAGCACTCTGCACTCTTACAGCCTCCCTTGCTGTGGGAATTGGTCACTGTGGGCTCATTTCTCACCCAGTTTGTTCTCAACACGAGCTATTTGCACATAACCAGATCTTGTGCTGCTTTTCTTACATCCCCCTCCAGAAACACATCTCTGCTGCTGTCATTCACCTTGAAACCCACTTCTTCAGAAATCCCTTTATAATCCAAGCCTGCACTGATATCCAGCTGCAAACCTCTGTTTTGAAAGTCTTTTGGAAATGCTAGGGTGCAGACAGAAAAGCTGGAAAAGGACATTTCAAACTAATCATGTGCCTCAGCAGAACACACTCCCTGCTTCCCATACCTTATGTGTGAATCTGAGAGGCTGGAAGAATTAATTGTTCTGTTGCTTTGTTGCCACCATGGAAAAGCTCTATCCATTTTTAAAATTAAATTAATCCCTGAGCAGTAACTAAACACATTATATGTTCAAAATCTATATACAAAACCCAGTGTCCCTATCCCTTATACACAGTCTTTTAGATTGATTTATTTATGCATAAAATACTCAGCTTTGATATTAGTATCTACTTGTTCATTTTATGCACGCTCAAAATTTGTATGAAATATTAATATGTGAATTGGGACAGTTTAGTTAGTTAACTATAAATTAAGAGTTGGCATTCATTATTTAGTAGTTGAATTCTGGCTTCCCGTTTTTCTGCTTTTTCCTGCTCTAATTATTATTTTCTTAATGAAGGTAATTATAAAATGATATGACACCAGGTCAAAAAAATCTCCCCATATTTAGAGAGAGACAAGTGCATTTATTTAGAAATCAGAAGGTCATTCCAGTGTATAATGTTCTGTTAACTCTGTGAGGGTAGAAAGGAAACAACCCAAAATTTAAAAAGATTTACATTTTTACTTGTCTAATTTTTAATTACTGTGGCTATTCATATTGACAGCTGCAAAACACATGCATGCAGTATTAAGTTCAGCTGAATGAAGTCCATAAAAAATCTATTCCTTAACTATGACCTCGTCTAGGCTAATTTTTCTCACACTGTAAAGTCATTTATTTCTAGAGTAGTTCTTCCAAAGCTTGTAGGAGTACCTATGAATGAAGATTGTGCTTAATGGAGCTCCAAAAAACCCAAGAGAATAACAGGGATGATATAGGCCTATATAATACAAGGTAATACCTATTTTAAAAGCCCTCTTTAAATAGCAGCTTTTACCTGCTGAGGAGAGCTAAAGTGTCTCAGTTACCTGTACCTGCATTAGCAAATCCTAATCCCCTTGTTTTGATGGATCCCATGCTAGCTTCTGGAATTTTCAGTGTACAAAAGAAAAAAGAAACTAAAATAATTTAAGAAATAAGTCATGGATGCAGCAAGACACTTCCACAGCATTTATTGTTTGTGCAATATAGTCAATAAGTCATACACATTAAAATAGTAGAAACAGGAGTGAAAGAGGCAACAGACAACTTATTCAAACAGATATCTCGATTACTCCTCCTTTGCCATCCTCTCTTCCTCCCTGTGGTATAAGAAAATAAAGTATGAGGGTAATAACCAACATTTAATAGAAAATATCTTAAACACTGGCTTGGGAATTTCTGGAAGATTTTTAAACACAAGCTGGTTGAGTTTTTGTCACTGCCTTTTTTCCTTCCTCCTTTTAGGTAGTGTCTGATTTGTACTTATCTTTTGCATCTGATCTACTGCACATTAAATTGTCACAGCTTTCCTGAAGTTTCAGGCATTGCATTTTGGCTGGAAATTTAGTTATAAGACAAGGCAGAAGCAGAATGAGGTTCTTTGTCTCCTGACTTTCTCACTACCTTGCCTGTCCTCCCTGTATTTAAGAACTCATTTTTCAGGTATAGCCTTTTTTCCACGGTGATCCTTCTTTAGATTTAATTTACTATTCAAAATTCTCCTTGCAGTTTTTTTATTCTCTGTATATATTGATAAATATAAGGGAATGTGCTGACAGCAGCATGAAAGGTGAGATTTATCAATCATACTTCACTCTTTAGCATTCTCACTAGCAGAATTGTTGTTCTGTTTGCAAAGACGTTAAAAGGAAAAAGTAAAATCACTGCCTTAAGGGGATGAGGGAGGGAAATGGATGCTGATAGCAGCTGTTCTTCCAGACACTGACTTGGGAGCTCAGAGGACAAGAGCAGACATTGCAGAATGTTCCTGGGGACACATCAGGCCATCTCTTATCACCTAAATGTTTCTTTTATTTCATACTGATAACGCCATGCTATGGTCAACGATATAATAAAAATCCCATCAGAAGCAGCAGAGTTACTCATTCATGACTGACTAATTCCTCCCATGTCAACAAATAGAGTTTAAACTACCCTGTAGCACAGAAGGTTATTTCTGCTGTTGTTTCATCAGTGAAAAGAAGCACAATTTTATCTTTCTTAGACCAGTATGACCCAGCACCTGATAAGTCCTATAAATCATAAACTGCAGAGGTGTTACTATATCAGTGTTAAATAGTATAAAAATAAGATTTCAGGCTCTTTGATAAATCTTATTCACAAAAAGTGACCAGAAATATTAAACTCAGTCTCACATTTATTGAAGAAATGTATAACCACATGATTTTAAAGTTTGCTTCTGAATTAGTTGCTATTTCACAAATCTCAAATTCCTATATTCAGGTTCCTATACAAAGTCGCCATCAGATCTGTGGTGCACAACAAAACCAAAAATCTCTTCAGCTAAATGATTGTTAGGCTTTTTTAAAGACATACTTAAACTACCTCATTTAAAACAATTATAAATTCACAACATTTTATGATTTGAAGGAGGATGATGGTGGTGATACATCTTTCAATTATATCTTTATGAGCATAGTAAGTGGTCTGTGTGATTCACATCTACAGCTATTAAGGTGCCTTTGTTACAACCTCAGGCCTTTATCTTATCCTGGATGGACTTCATAAAATGATGGTTTCCAGCTTTGGGATTTATTAAGCAGATATGTTGTCCTTCACAGCTCTGAAAAAGGTCAGCCTCAGAATGTTGCTGCTCCCTACAAGCAGTCATCAGAAAATTCTAGTACTGGAAATGTTTGAGATCTTAAACCTCGAGATAATGGTGTTGGGACTTTCCAGCTCCACAGCAGGCTGCATCTAAATTCTGTGCAGTTGACTCCAGAAATGTGTTGACTGGCTGCCATGTCTTTTAATACAATGAGAGTGGTCTATTTTTAACTGTGGACTTAATTTAATCAGCATAGTTGGAGTTTTGGCTGTGGAGAGGGAAAGGAGTGTCATTATCTCATTAATTCAAGTTGCCTCATTTTTCCCAATGTGAATGCAGTTGTTGAGCAGAAAAATCCTCAAAAAAAAAAAAAAAAGGTCAAATCCTGTTACAGACAGAAATCTACTACATAGCACATCATTTGAAATATAAAGAATGAGTGGAAATCCACTCCAGTGACATAACAGCAGCAAATTTAGAATTATTTAATTGCAGCATGTTGTATGCCACCTTATGACCTTGGGATCTGTGCATAACTGCATAAAGATGGGAGGAAGTGAGGAGGAATAGCAGCACTACCTCTAATAAGGGAGACAGAAAAAACTCTAATCCACTGAAATATTGATAAGGATATATATAATATTGATATTATATATAATTGCATATCTGTCAATGAACTCTGATGAATGCTCTAGGTCTGGGGAACATTCAGGAATGTGAAACCCTGGCTTACATGAGTTGCTGTGCTTAAGAATTAATGCACAGGTAAGAGGAGGATTCCTCCCCTTGTCTGAATTACATTAAAACAAACAAACAACCCCTAAAGTGTTAATTATTTTCTAACTTATTTTTCCAATTATTTCTACCTGGAATTAATTATTTTGTCTAAACCGAAGTAGCAGCTTTGTCTGTGTGTTTCTCTTAAGGCTAAGGATAACTAAGCATGTCTGGGGATCCTTCTCAGTCTCCCACAGTCCAGTACACCTGTAGTCCTTTTTGCCATGGAAACTTCAGTGGACTTACAGGGAATAGAGCAAAGTGCTCATCAGAAAGATGAAAAAAAAAACAACAGACATGAGAATTTTGTTCTTTATTATACCACATTATCCAGTTGACCTTTAGGAACTACAGTGAACTTGTAATAGCCATCAAGAAAAACACAAAATTTAGGTCTCTATATCACTTCTTGCAAAAGCACAAATCTTGAATTGAAATCAGAATATAGTTTACTAAGGAGTTGAGTATAAATTTGATGCATCATCATTTAGATACAGCTAAGCTGATGCTAAACTGGTGTGCAAGTAGTAAGAAAATTAAGAATTGGAAAATATTAGTGCAATATCTGCTGTATGGATAGACAGGAGCTTGTTGCAGAAAGCACCACATATAATTATAGCTTATAGAGTTTTCTGTGAGCATTTTTCATGCATGAATTCTTTCTTGCCACTGATGACATTTGGAAACCATAGTGCATTTGAAATCTGATGAGCATTACTTCCAAATTGCTTCCAGGGTGTGGTGTGAATCAATTAATATCTTCTGTTCTGACATAAATTCAAAGACTACAGTTTTCAGAAGCGCATAATGGCATAATTGTGGAATATGCAATATTTATTGACAAGCATTCTAAGAGGAATATAGAGATAATTATATGCAAATGTACTTATGAAACAAAATCAATGTTATTTTCTACTCATTATTCACAGAGGCATAAAATAGATTCAATGCTAATAGTTCTGCTAATTGCACATATCCTTATGCATGTTTATGAATAAAAGACAACCAGACTACCTCATAATAAAAAGAAGCACAACTCCTAGGAGGCATTCACTAACTAAAGACATTAAAGTAATAAAAGTTAGTTTATAAAGTAAACAAGGACAGAACACCAGAGGAAAAAAAACTGGTCTCAATTTTAAGAACAGGTTTTTGTAATAATTCAAATGCTTTCTTTCAGTTGGTCTGAACCACTGATTTTACTGTAATAATAGGATTTTTTTTAAAGGTTGCCCATTTTTCTTCTTTAAATTTCTTCATTTTCATGAACACCTTTTTTCATGTAGCAGGCAGTTCTTTCTTTATAAACAGGAGAAATCCAGTGATATCCAACATGGTTTAAATCATTTTAGAAAGAATCAGTATTTTCAGAATGCCAGGTGGGATTTGTACTCGGAGCTCTGAGCTTCCTTGCTTGAAGGTCCTTGCAGGGACATGGGACATTGTGTCACTCCCACTATCTCATAGTTATCTCTAAACCATCTTACTTTAATGTTTGATATAAAACATTATTGCTTCAAATAGAGTTATGGATTCCTGAATTCTTGTGTGGTAAGGCATAAAGGGGAAGGGAATGTGTGCAGAGTGAATGCTGCTGGATGAAATAGTGAGCTTGGAAGTCCTGTCCTGGAGAGAGAGGTGGGAAAGAAGAGGAAGCTCTGAGAGCTGGTCTCTGGGGCACTCAGTGAGCAGCATCATTTCTAGAATGGCACACTGCACCAGCTGGGCTCAAAGAAAGCAGCCAGGCTTAGTGAGACTCTGTGGAGGGGCTTGTTAGAAAGGAATCAGAGCTTGTACAGCACTGGCTCAGACTTTGAGAAGAGGCCAATAAGGGTGAGTAATATTGCTTGAGTCAACACAGCTTCTGTAAAGGGAAACCATGAATCACACATCTGTCCCAGTTCTTAGGAGTCAACCAGCACTAGGATAGCATATCAGTAGTCAGTATAATTGAATTAGATGAAATTGAAGTTAAATTATGTCTTTTATATTTTAAAAATATAGTCTATCATAGATAAGAAGTGAGGGTTTTCTTTTGTTCCCCTTTTAATTAGTTGCTGAAAGAATAATAGAAACCTCATTACAAACACAGGATTGAATGAAAGAAACCCCAACTGAATATTTATGTCACTGGAAATTATTGAGTGAAAACTAAAAATTGCCGTAGCATACTGGTGAGTGCTTCAATGTTTATAGAAAATGGATAGTTGTTGGCAGAGTGGCAACAGAGAAAAATCAAAGCTGTTTGTAAAAGAGAAGTGGTTTATCTTTGGCAGGGGAGAATGCACTTAGACCAATTAATGTAGACATTAAATCATATAGCTATGAAGTGCCAATGTTTAGGAATAGTCTGAGTGGCCAAGTTTGGTAACTTGGAAAGTATTCTCAGAGATTTTACTTTTTGTTTCTGCTGAGTTATCTGAGTCTTCATTGCATAAACTCTGCTCCCCTGGCTTTGGCATCCCAGTCTTATGAGACATTTCCTTAATTATTTCCTTAATGCACACTATTGGGAGCAGCTTGTACCTGTACAATATATAGTTGATGCTTTCAGGCTTAAGTTTGACTGCATGGAAGAAAAATTTATATCCCATCCAATTTGGTATTACCCTGGATAAGAGTACATGATGGAGACCTTTTAAGGTACTGACAATTTTCAATGTGATATTTCAGCAGATTTCCAGCACTAATGATTTATGTAGCTAACTTTATAAACTGCAGCTTCATAGAAGAAGTGCTAAATTAAGTCTCCATCACATAAATTGATGGCTTTTCTTCTTCCTTTATGAGGGAAACATTTGAAACCAATACTGCAACTAAATGAAATTGTCATTTTATTAAATCTAGCTTTATGATTCAATAATTCTGTTGAACTGCTCTTCTCATTTAGACATCAATCTTCTGCATGCTTTTTAAGAAGCACTCAAAAATCCCAGACTTTGCTGACAGTAACAGCATGCAGTGTGAAAATGAGGAGGAAACTCAGTTGCATAAAGCTCTGACTTGCACACGGCCAGGGCAGTGATTTAACCTAGGGAAACACAGTAAGCTTACAGAAATAGTCTACTTTAGAAAATGGAATCAAATTTGGCCCACAAAACAAGAACCTAAATAGTTATGGAGCTGTGTTGAATTCATCGTGTCTGGGTGCCAGCTGCTCCTCCAGCTGGACTCTCACTCTTCCTGAACAGGCAGGGGAAGAAAATAAGAAAAAAAAGCTCAGGTCAAGATAAAGGCAAGGAGGCCACTTACCAATTGTTGTCGTGGGCAAAACAGACTTTCCTTGAGAAAAAAATTACTTTAATTTATTGTCAGTGAAAAGAGAACTAGATAGTGAGAAACAAAGGAAGACTAAACCAGCACCTTCTCTCATGTCTATTTTTTCCAGGGTCAACTTCACTCCTTGATCCTCAGTTCCTCTTTCTCCCCCCACCACATGATTGGCACAGGAGGATGGATAATGGAGGCTGTGATCAGTCCCTAATATCATGTCTCTGTTGTTCCCTCTTCCTCAAAATTTTCTCCTGCTCCCATGTGGACTGGACTTCCCATGGGCTACAATCCTCCAGGATAAACCTGCTCCTGTGTGGGCTTTTCACAGTTCCTTCAGGGCATGTCCTGCTACCCCTACCTACTAGGCAGAAAAATGGAATATGTACCAGGAAAAACAAAAATAAAACAATGGAAACATGGATTCATTATATTTTTCATTTTTCAGAAATATGGCTTTTCTTGATACTAGGAGTAGTCTTATGACAGATTTCTGTAGCATTCCTCTGCTCATTTTTCATATCTGTGGATACTTTGCAGCTTTTTTATTTTTCTTGGAGATGTTCAAGGAGTTAAACTACTCATAGGATTATTTCAGTTTAAGCTTTACAAGCTTACATTTCTGTAATGAGCTTTTTGAGCATGTACTACCACCATGAACCACTAACAGAAGGAAATAGGAGCTTACAAAAAGTCATGAAGTAAAAAAAAACTACATTAAAGTTCAAGATTCTTTTTATTATTACTATAAAAATAAACTGTATAAAAAGACCATTTTACTACAGCTTTAGGATTATTGTGATTTCAGTTTCATGCTGATTTCCCAAAATACTGTGTTTGAATACAGCAATAACACCAAACATCATCTCATCTAGGTAAGTCCCACAAGCCCTAGAAACCATGAAGCTTACAGGAGAATGGAAAGCAAGTGAGTACTTCTGTTTAAATTTTCATTGTTATGACTTAGTATTTCCAGCTGAACCATGAGAACTTTCATGCACTAATTTTGCAAACATTTGACTTTGAATTTTTAAGCTTGTGGGTTATTTTTTTGTTTTGTTTTGTTTTGTTTTTTCCCAAGGAGGTTAAACTTGCATGTTCATAAGACTGGCTTTTGTACTGCTTTCAAAAAACCCCCAAAAATTAGAAAGAAGAAAAATATTAGCTTTTTATGTCTCTCTTCTATGAAAGTCAGTAGTTGTATGTTGACTGGTTAATGCCTGTGACTTAGCAGTGCTGTTTCATTCTACACTGAACCTACCAGTGTCTCATATTTTAATAATACTTAGATTCATGTCAAAAATTTTTCTGTGGTCTGTGGCAATAAATATTGAAACAAGCAAATAAGCCTTTTCACAGTGCAATTTTGTTGATATAGGGATGCAGAGGCAGGAAGAGACTGTCAGAAGCCAGGAGAATGTAAAGCTCCAAAGGCAGGCCAAAAAAACCCAGACCCACATGTAGCACTCTTAAAGAACAAGAATAGATTGTGATTGCAAATCTGAAAAAAAGAAAAAAAAAGGGGTAAAAGCAAAGTGCAGATCAGGAGAAATCATAATAAATCTTTCTAGGGACAAGGAGAAAAATAAACCCAAACAAATCCCCTTCCTGATAATATTCAGGCGATGAAGACTGCTTTCCATTCATATATTCAAGCCTTTGGGGTAAAATCTTGGTGGAAAAAATTTTACCTGACGATATTTCACCAGTGTGCTCCTAATGCTAGGATAGTAAATGCATCCATATATTGCACAAGGGCAAAAAGTTCAAGAACAAGTTTTACAAATCTTATTCCCTGATGGAATAATAGTCAAAATAATTCTCGTATTGCTTCTGTAGAAAGCCCAAGAAAGAGAAATATAGAGTTTTATACTGATAATCCAGAATTCAAATTGCTTTTTTCTTGAAAGGTAAATGGATATTTGCCCAATGGAGGAAAGCAAAACCCAGTTCTGAAGTCTATAAATAAGTGAAATTTCCAGTGAAGTGAACGTAGTTGACTGCTTACCGTATCACTCACATTTCAAAAGACCATGGAAAATCTTCAGCAATTAAATTTTTGGAAGAATTGACAAACTGGCAGAACTAGTTCCATTGGGAAAAAATTATTTTAGAAAGCAAAAATATGGTTGGCTTAAAGTGGAGTTTTGCTTAGATGAGGTTTTCAATGATGTTTCCCTTGCTTATAATAACAGCATGCAGTACTTGTCACCAGAGGAAATTAAGAGAAACCAGCAGTCAATTTGACTAGCTAAAATGGGCCTCAGAAGCTTAAGAAGCAACAATTCCAGCTACTTATGTTACAGTTTCATATATGTATTATAGACCTGGGTTTTGAAATGGAGGGTAAATCAGGTTAAGTCCTGATTTCAAAAGTCAAAATCCACTGTCAATATTATTTTGGATTTCTAAGGTATTTAGCTAATAGCCAAGTCCCTTATTTGTTTACTACTTAAATTCTCACTTTGAGTTTGAGAATCATTCTTGTTTTTCTGTGTGTGGTATTAGAAGATGAAGTTTAATCCCAGCTAAAATCCAGTCACTACTCTCCCAAAAAAAATCCATGTAATTTTTTAGAGTGAATGATAACTTTTCACTTTTGCAATGAAAAATGTTTTGGAGCAACACTAGGCTTGGTGTTAAACAGTTGTTGGATTTTATTCTAGAAATTATGGCTTTCACGTGTAATTAAAATAATTCCAGTACATGCATGACTTATGTAAAATGCTTTGAGAAATCAGAAGAAAATATTCAGCCAGTGACTGAATAAGCAGTCAGTGTCCTTTATTTCTTTACTGAACCTGAACATTAAAATTTGAGGTATTTTACAATTAACAATATAACAATATATTTTACAATTAATAATATATTAGGTTTGTGTCTATTTATGCTGAGTGAAATATTTAGATTTTGTCAATTTAAAACAAGCTAAGTTAATACTATTAGCCTTTTAAAGTATTTTAAACCTCAAAGTATGTTGTCTTTACAGCTTGGTATTGGGCATCAACTTTTATTTCAGCATTTGAGATATTGGCTTTGTTCTAGTAGTTCAAAGAAAGAAAGAACAATAGTTACATTTCGTAAGTGCAATTCAGATGAATTGCAACACCTAAGGTGTTTCTAAAATGATATTGCTTATGCAATTTAGATTTTTTTAGATGCTTAATATTGGTATTTTTAGCAGAAAAAATACTCATTTTGAGATGTTTGAAAATCACATTGTTGTACTGACATAGAGAAAGAGACAGCAGGGGAAAAAGAAGAGCATTATGACAGCCTGTTAGGCTGTAGGGTATAGGGTAAAATAGGGAATTGAAAATCAGAAAGAAGAGAAAAGAAAAAAAAAAGCACAGACAGGTGGGAGGAAAAATGCTAGAGGGAACAGAAATCGCTGCAAGCAAGATTTACCATAATCATTCATGGAAGGTTTACAAAAGGATATTACAGCTACCTGGGAGACCAGAGCCCAGGGCCATTTTGGCACACAGAATAGTGGGGAGCTGTAATGCAGTAATGCAGTGTTTCGGGATCCAATCATAACAGGGGTGTCTGGGAGGCACAAGGTGGCAAAAATGGTCAACATGTGCAAGTCAGCTAATTTTAAGTAAATAACACCGATGGAATGACACCATCAGAGGTTTTTCTCTTGCACAGACAGTGGAATGACAGGCTGTCACATCCACCTGAAAAGCAAATATCCTGCAGAATGAGGGTGAGCATTCTTTATGTTGGCTTAAGCCTGGAGATTTTCACTGGCTGAAAAAAGAAGGCAAACATCGGCATCAGGAGCAATTCCTGTCAGCCTAAGGACATCCCACTCCATGAGCTTTGTGTAGCTGCATTTCCTGGATTTTAACAACTCTCCACTACTGTGGGTTAGTAATGCAAAGCATCTTTTCAGTGTTTCAATAATAGAATTTTTTTTCCCTCATCTGTTAATAGCAGCTTCTCTGTGGCTATTGCTAATGGCTGTTGATGTGCCTGGGAAATTTTGTGACTTTGCTTAGGAGATTTTCCATATTTTCCATTTCAGAACTCAGGATGCAAAATCTCCATTATAAAGCTACTGCTCCATAATCCGCCTAAATGATGAAATTGGGATGCTGTGTAAATGTGTGGACCTTCCTATCTTCCCCTTCCCTTCCCACGAGGCATTCCAGGCTCACCCTTGTGTCAGCAGTGCATTAGATCCCCTTGCCAGTCTGACAGTGTATTTGCTTTCTTTGGCTGTAATTTCTCAACAGATCACACCTCCAAACCAGTTTGCCAGGCAGCCATCGGGTTGCAGGGGATAGGGGAGGAAATTCGTTCCACAGGGGCAAAGGAGAGGATTCCAGCCCTGCTCAAACAGCCTTACAGTGTCTTGGAGGCACAGCCTCCCCTGCAGGACCCTGGCTATAGCAAGGGACCGAGGATAGAGCAAGGGATGCCTTCAACAGTGAGAACTGGAACTGCCTGTTAAACCTGTGTCCAAGAACTCCTGGTATTTCAGCTCTATTTGCTTGGTTTCCTCCTCTGTAAGATGAGAAGGATCACATTCTTCTTTTCTTGTGTTTTCTACATTTTTTTGTATTTGGACAGCCAGGTTTTCAGGTGGAGTGATGTCCTTCTGGAATGCCTGGTACAACAGCACTGTGAACTCAGGCAAGCAGGGGAGAGGCAGAAGTCAGGGATATCTCTCACTATTACAATGATACAGATGAAAAAATAGCATTCTGTTTATTGGGATTGAAATCTCTATGCCTGGCTAACTAATTCATTCAGTTTCTAGTGGTTATCTATAAATTAAGTGGCTGTGGTCAATTTACTCTTTCATTTTATTGACTAGCACTATCACTAATTATATAAAAGATATGTAAATCCTCATAAATGTGATATAATTATCTCAACAATTATTCTGCATCTCAGTGGGTAAGGGGGGAAATGAAACCTGTTCCTAGAGCATTTCTGGTTGCTAAGGAACAGTTACTTCAGTCGTAGAAATTGTCTCTCACACCAGATACATTATTCTGGCAAATTGGACTTTCAGATTGAGTACCAAGGGAAAGGGGGAACAATCAGAAATGAGAAAATTGCTATTACAGAGCTCCATGGGGTCTAGTATGTGTGTGTCAAAGATTCTGGTTTTATATCTGCCTCTGTTTCTATTGTCATGATCTCTCCTTTTTTTCTTTCTTTCTTTCTTTCTTTTATCCCCACCTCCAGGAAAAAAAAAAAAAAAAAAAGTCATTTGATAAGACAGCATACCATAAAATCTGTTTTCTTATTGATGGGGGAAGGGTGGTAAATATGACACTCACCCCTTCCTAATTCCTCATCTTCTCAAAAAATAAAACCTGTATTGTGAGGTTTAAGACAGCTTTCAACGAAAGCAATTGGGAGAAGGGGGAAAAGGTATCAAAGTCTGTTTTATGTCTGCTGATTTGTTAGGTGACCCAGACCCTTCCTCCTCACCTGAGCCCAGTCTGGCACTGGGAGACCTGGGGAGGGCAGGGTGTCTGTGCTGCAGGTGACATCCTGGGCTCCAGTGCTGACAACTCCCAGATGGGACTGACCCTGTCCCTGTGCAGGACTGAGGCTGTTGGACTGTGAGAAATGAGACCCATGCTGGGAGAATGAGAACACAGAATGTTTCTAAGGGGCTGGACACTGAGAAATCACAAAGTTCATTCACTAGACCTGGGACTACTTTGTATGGATTTGTATCTTTACAGCTCATTTACTCTTTACACAAGATATTTTATCCTGGATCATCTGACTGATCTATGCTTAATTCTCTTTTGTTACAACTTCATATTATGTTGATTTCAGATGCCCTTTTTTAAAAAAAGTTGAAATTACATTATGTTATCACTGAAAAAAATACACAAGACCCCAGCTAACTTTCTGTCAAAAGCAATGAAAACTATGAATCACTTTTTGGTGAGTTCTATCCCTTCAGTTTGAAGCTGCTACACATTCTGAGCTATGTTACTGTGTTTTGTGCTTAAACATCTTGGCTAATTAAATTCTGCCTGAGTTTCTTCTGCAGGTTGTTGCAAGATTTATAATGCTAAAGATCAGAAGGTTGAATCAAGGATTTAATAAAATGTGTTGTACAAAGAAAGAAGTTGTGTAGGTGCACAGAATAGTAAGTGCTCATTTTAGCACTCCTTGTGGTTGTAATGATAATTACTGCACTTCTCTTCAAACCAATTTAATTCTCAATTTTACTTTGAAGTTTAAAAATGTCATTAATTAATTACTTTATCTAAACAGATTTGAGATATTGCTGAAAGCCTTCTGGGAAGAATAAAAAAAGAAAAGAAGTTTATCTTGTCATGTACAGTATTCCCCTTCCATTTCTTATGTTCTTATGTTTGTGAGATAGTGTTCATATATACACACAAGCAGACACAGAAATGCATTTCAGTCATTCACAGATTTAACCAAAAGCACACAAAGTGTTATCCTACTGTGTTACTCACATCACATCATAGCTAATGGATTTGTGTTTCCTACATCTGAGACAGCAAAACTTTCAGAAATTTTTTCCAAGATTTTTCTTCCCTGAGACTGATGGGATGACACCTTTAAGAGCTCTCTGTCTGCTACTGTAACATATAGATAAAGCAACTTTAAAGAAAAGAAAAATAAATTTCAAAATACACTGCTGGTTCTCTAAATGTTAAGTTCTATGGCAAAATATTTAAAAATTGTTTCTGCATGATGCAAATCAAAGGGTAGTGTTGCTTGTTTGTTGTGGATTTTTTTTCCTGTGTTCTGTTCTTAATTTCATCTTTCTGAAGTGTATTGTATTCTTTTGCATTACTTGAAAATCAGAGTTATAAGCTGACCTCTGAGGGAAGCTAGAGTTTGATGTTCTGTAAATCAAGGCCCAGGAGATATAAATTGGCTTGAATCAAAGTTTTTGTATGTAGAACATAGCAGGGGCTTTAAAAAGTAACCCAGACAATGGGGTTATTAGATTTCTGAACTCAAGGTACTTTACATAAGACAATTGAAGCGTTGCCACATGGTCTTTAAAAACTCTTTCTTAGGCAAACATTCCTCAGGGGGAGGATCAACCTATATTTTCATAAATTCATGCTCAAAAGTGTTATTAGTCATTCCTTTGAAAAAGGAGAGATTATTGTCAGACACTCTTAGGAACTCTATCCAAAGGGACTGGGACGCCCAACTCCTGTCCTTATAAACCTTATCCAGTCCATTTACAGCTGCTCCAGGGTGGACTTTATCAGAAGGCTTGTAATCATATTCCAATGCATTTTTATACCTCATAACTACTTTCTTCTTAAAGTACTGACATTTTTCTGGTTTTCAGGGTCACAGCTTCCTTTTGAAGGAAAAAGAGCTCCTACAAACCCAGCCAGTGCTGCACACCGGCATCATTAACCTGCAACTCATCTCCATAGTCAGGAGGTCAGACTGGGATCTGAGAAATAATGAGCTGGAGTAAACCTCTGGAGCTCTGTCCTCTTCTGAGTGTGCTTTGCTCCTGGGGGGAACAGTTCTCTTGGCAAGTCAGAGCCAGGGAGAGTCACCAGTCTGACCTGCAGCTGCCTTGGTGCTGCCAGTGTTTGGAGCTTCACTCTCTGCCAGAGAGGAGCTGGGGGTGAAAACCTGTGGATCAAACCCCTCACCCTGGGATCTGCCCCTCTGGGCTGCTAGCAGATTTGGGAGCTGATGTGGGGTTTGGAAATTGAGCCAAGGCAAGGGAATGGGGTGTTCCTGTCTCTCTCTGTGCTGCACAAGGCTCAGCTCAAGGTGGGTTGAACTTGGTGACTCTCCTGAGTGCACAAAGTTAATAAAGCATTCAGCAGCCAGCATTGTTTGGCTGGAATTATTCCTACCTGGTCAGATTCTAGAGCAAAAAAAATAGATAATCCAGCATGAGATTCCATTTATATCTGCAAGTGCCATTGTTGCACAAGGAATTGCATGTATTGATTAAAATCTCTTAACACAAGAGAAGGGAAATGAGCTGATGACAGTTCAAAAATTATTTTTTCAGTAGAATATGGCTTAAGGCCATCAAAGGAAGGCAAGGAAAAACTAAATTGATGTGCAGGAGAAAAGGGAATATGTTATCATCTGTTTACTTAGATAAATAAAGCAAAAAGAAAAAATATAAATAATGCAGATAAACTTTAAATACTACAAATAATATATTTGAAAAATATGAAGTGGAACTGCAATACTTAAAGATGCATTTCATAATAATAAATTTTTATTTTTCAAAAATAACATCTTCATTTCTTTTAGTCACTCCTCTTTTACAGAAATTGAATAAATGTAAAATATGAATATATAAAAATATGCATAAGTAAAATACAAAATTATGAAGGTAAAAGTTACTTATTTTGAAACGGTTACTTGGAATATGATGGTGTATTTACCTAAATAGCATGGGTTTGCTTTCCTTTTTCTGTGTGTGATATTACTCTTTTTTCCACTGGGTGAAAAATACAGAATATGTCAAAATAGTTATAGTGGCTTGATAAATTGCATCTGTAATATCATAAGAAGTAGACCTTTCCCAATTCAGAGCAGGCAAGTAGAACAGTACAAAACACACCTCATTGCAGGATGCAGTGCAAGTCTCTACAGTCATGCTAACAGGAAGTGTTTTAAATCAAATAATGTCTTTGATATAGTGTAAATATTTTACTGTGATGAATATGTGTTCTATGCATAGGAATAAACCAGCACAGTCAATATCTCATTGTTAGCAAGCAAATGGCAACTTGGGAACATCTATAAATGCATTAAGTTCTATTAATATTTCCAAAGTTTTATTAAGGTGAATGCAGAAAGTGTGCTGCAATACTGAAAATCTAAATTTAAGCACGTTGTCACAATGGAGCTTCTGAAATAAATAAAATTCCAAAATAATTATGAAGAGAAAACACCACTAACCTGGCAAAATCTTGTCATATTGCTGTACCTTGGGGTATGGAAGCTGATTCTGGAAGGTACATGATCCTAAACCTCAATACAGATGAACAATAGCCAACCTAGACTAAAATTGCCAGTGCTACTTAGAAAAAGATTCAGATCTAAATTTACTTCAGCACATGAAGGCCATGGATGTGACATCTGGCTTACACTTATATATTTAACTTGCTTTCATTAGAGTTTCTTCCATGTGATGAAATCAGATTCCCTGACCATAACAGGACACTTTTACCACTATGGAGGAAATTTTCATGTGTCTAATAAACCAGGATTATAGACACTTATTTTAAGAGATTTACTTTTCTTCATCCTTCTTCAGCATTAACCTTGATTGCAAAATTTTAATTTAACTCTTTTTCTTTAGATTTAAAAGAAAAATTGATCATTCCAGCTCAAATAAATGATAAGAATGTGATGAGAAGTGAGCACAGTGAAGCAACAAGAAAAGTAAACCAACTAACTTTATATCTGTAAAGCATTTTGACATAGGGATTTATTTTAAAAGGAAGTCTTGGCAAAAGACTTATTTAAACAATTCTTAAAATACTTCATATGAAGAAAATTTGATGCAGACATTAAATAGAGCTGGAAAAATATCAATCCTCACAAACATTCTGGATTGTAACCTTTCAAGCATAAAATTTATTTTTGAATTTGTTGTCCCCATTTAATGTTAATTTCCCAAAGATTCATTAAAAACTCAGATTTAATTTAATGCAGAGATTAAATTCTCAATGATGCTTCTGATGGAAATTTATTTTATATGGAAAAAGATTCTGTTTCAAGAAAGGGGGTTCTAGGAGAGAAAGGATAAGAATTGAGATATTTTTAGTGGCACAATGATAATACAACACCATTGTGCAAAGTTCTATTCAGAATGAGCAATAATAAATACATAATGTGTCACCTATGTGACACAGGAGGCAACACAATTTTCAAAAGAGACTTGAGCACTTGAACCCTCTTCCTAAAAGTCAATGACATTTAAGCTTCTAAGTGCTAGAGGCACTGAAATTCAGACATTACATGGTTTCTTATTAGTGGGGCTTTTTCAATTTCTCTTTTACAGGTCACAATTTTTAGACTAGATTATGTTTTGTTATTTTGGGGTTTTATGCATGCTTGGAAAGAAGTTTGATAGCCACAGTTTGATGGTCCTTGTTTTTATGAAGAAAAGACAAATCTCTGGGGTGAAAAATTGGTCTATAAACAGGTGAACTATCTGCCATGCCCTCAGCAAGATCATTACAGTCTATCTGCTATGGACATGCCACTGAACAAATATTGGATTACATTATGCCTATAATCGTCAGGCATTGTGCACTTTTCTAAATTATTCACACATAATCACTCCAGGGGATTACACTTTAGGATGATGGGAGGATGCCTAAAATCAGACAGCCACAAAGCACCTTTATTCTTCAGAGCATTCTTGGAATACATTAATCTTGAGGCTTAAAATGCACAGTGGTGAGTTTACCTATTTGGAAAAGATGATGATGATTGCAGTTCTGCCAGATAACAAGTTAATTGCTGTATTTAACTTAGTTATTGAGAATGAAAGGCTTGTGCTTTCTTTTTTTTTTTTTTCTTGCTTTTTTTTTTCCAAAGGACATTTCTAATGACAATTCTTTCTTATGTGTGGCATGGCTAGTCATTTTCAGCAGGTAGAGCTGCTGCTTGAAAGTCTTGCTGTCAGAAATAACAAGTGCTTTAAATTGGGTCTCTTCAAATTGTAATAGAAGATTACTGTTATTAATAAAAGTATCTGCTTCATGAAAAATGCAGTATGCCTAAGGAATCTTTAAAGTGTAAAACTACCAAAGGTGATGCTGCATCTGCTTTTCCCTACTCAGCTTGAATTTTTTCCTGTTGTGATTAGAATACTGAATAATATTGGACATAAAGAGGAATTTTGGAAATTTGTAGCTTCTACTAAAATCTTCTCCCATAACTGTTCATGTTTTACAGGGACATTTTAATAAATCAACACCTGCAAATGAGGCACAGAACAGAAATGGAATATATTGATGTTCCTTCCTCATCTCTCAGCCTGACCTGGCCATCTCAGGAGAAAGGATTCAGTGTGGTGAGCTCTGGAAAACAGCATCAAAGAATATTCTTTATTTTTAGAGATTAAGTGGAATTTATTTTCATGACATCTAAATTGAATGCATGCAGCTGCTGCAGAACCTCAGTTTAAAAGTAAATTAAAATATTTTGTGCAAAATATTGCAGGGTAAACAATCTCGAGACCAAAATGTAAGTGCTTGCAAGCACATACAAGCACTCAGGCTTGTAAGAGGTTTAGTTGTTACCCACCCAAGCTGTGACTGCTCCTGTTTCCTTTGGTAAAATGAAAGAGGCAAAACGTTTTTTTCACCCTTCCTCCCTTGCAAAAATTACAAAACCACAGAATAAATGAGCTTGGAACGCACCTCTGAAGATGAACTGGTCCAAGACCCTGCTCAGGGCCAGCCAGAGCAGATTTTTCAGGGTTGTCCACTTGGATTTTGAAAAATCTCTAGAGATGAACGCTCAAAGCCTTTTCTGTTTCAATGTTCAACTATCCTCACAATAGAAAGTTATTTTCAAATGTTTAAGTCACATTCCTCAGGTTCCAGGATTGCAGATCATGCCCATTGTCAGTTCTGTCACTGGGCACCACTGGCAAGAGCCTGACTGCCTCTTCTTTCCTTCCCCCATCAATGGATCACATTGTGAGACTCCTCTGCTGAAAGTAATGCCCCAAGCATTTATATCTGAATTTTAAACTAATAATGATGGTTTCACATTTAAACATGGAGGTTTATTTTTATTTTGTCTATTTCCTATAGGAAATGTATTTTTCTTAAGGAAGAAATGTAAGAAAGACAACTCCCACTAATTCTCACAGGGAATTTTAAATATAGTCAGAAAGGTCCCCAGACTGAGCAACCTGAAGTAAATGGATCTTATTTATATACAGATAATAAAATAGAGTTGTTGGGAGTGTTTCAAAACTTCAAAAATATTGGACAATAAAAAAATTGAGACTAAAGCATCAATTCAAACTAAAGGGAAATCTGGACACTGGGGGAGAGACCCTCTGAAGGAACCCCATAAACCATGCAAATATTTTAAAATATTGTTGTTGTATAAGAGAACATGCTCCAAAAATACGAAGAACTATCCACTCTCAGAATTTCTGTGAAGGATTCATTCATGGTGTTAGTGGTAAACAAAGGTCTGTATATGACTGTTTAAGGTTTTGATTTGGTTTGTTTTTTTTTTTTTTGTAAATGGAGGAGTCGCAAATCAGCGCAATTTGAGCTAATATTAATTTTGCATATATTGCAGCAAAACCTGGGGTAGGAAAATAGGAATCCATGTGTACATTGAGACCTCTCAAATGATGTGTCAGTGTTTGAAACACGGGGAAAGAATTCCTCTGTGCTTTTTGTTTATGGCTCAAACATACAAACTTGAAAAGAAAATGTTACTAGAGTACAAGTAATAAATCTTTCTTAGAAGTAAAAATAGCTCTTGATGAAATCTCCAAGAGAAAGGAGATTTAGGATTAAAGGAAAATGTTAATTAGATTTAATCTTTTTATCCTGGTGTAGTTCAAAAGTGCAATCCTTCTTCCTCTGAGAATGATGCAAGAAAACTTTGAACTGTGAGTGAGGTTATATACATATCTTTATTCCTAAATTTCTTCATGAGTGATGAGTAGGATTGTGGATGTCTTGACTCCTACAAAAGGAGAAAAACAAACATATCCTTGAGGTCTTCAGCTTCAGATGCAGCACCCCTGCAGATGTTTTGTTAGTGCTCCATACAGCTGCCTTTTGTAATGAGGTTTCCCTGGGAAATCTCAGATATGCAAGGAAAGTGAACCTGATTCACGTCCTTTGAAGCAAGAATCCAAGGGGGAAGGAGTCAAGGTGGAGCAGATTTTTGTGGAACAGAATGCAAGAAGCAGTACGACTTATAGCTTGTAGGGTGTTTCTAATACCCTACTTCAAGCCCTTAAAGCAGAATTTTGCCACTCCCTTTTCAGAAGGTGAGGCTCACAGGGCAGTATAAAATGCCCTTGGTATGTAGATAAGGATTGTATTACATAGAAAATGGCTAATATGTCTTCCCATTATACTTGCTAATAATATATAATATTCACAGATAAGCTTTTCCTTTGCTTATTTTCTGTGTCAGTATTTTTCTCCTTCCACCACTGGAGTCCAGTACTGGCTTTATCCATTTTTCACACTCTGGATATGATCACATCTACCAGGTTGAATATCTTCATTAGGCTTTTTTATTAGATGTCACAATGCATTACAGGTGATCAGTTGTCTGAAAAGACAGCAGAGCTTACTGCACATGTGAGAGTAAAAAAAACCAACAAAACAAGAATTCTATGTTAGTGTACCCAATAATTTTGTGTGGAGATTCTCATAACTTCTAGGTTGAGTTTTGGGAGTATTTCAATGAATGTGAAAGTCATAAAAAACAACACCAGCAATAAATAAATGAATAATCTAATTATATAATATAATTAATATTTTTCATTAATTCTTATAAGGAGCTCAACTTTCTGTTCCTATTGTTATAAACCTTTTTCAAGCCCATTAAATGGTATAAACTATTCCAGGAGATAAAAAAATGCTTCTATTTTTATTTAATGTTCATGAGTATCAACAAAATATATCATCATGACAATAACAGAAAGACAAGAAAGTTAAGAGTATATTTTCAGACTAATAAATACTGTCACAGGATATGTTAGTCTTTGTACCCATATTAGTTTTGTTTTGGTTTTGTCATCTAGAACCTGTATTCCAAATGTACCACTCACTTCTCCTGGTGGAAACTTTTGGTGGAACACAGAGACAATAGTTTAGTCTTTTAGAAAACCATAATTTCTCAAGAATTTCAGATAAAATGTAAATTAGAAAGTTATTTTATACAGGAGATTTCCTTAGATCATCATGTTTATCAAGAGTTTATTACAAACACTACCATAAAAACAGAATTGACATTATGTCTCTGATTTAACTGAGCCCACTTAGACTATCCAAAAAAGTTTTTTTCAGATTCAGCTGATCGAGTATATGCAAATTATTTTAAAATAAATTGCTCAATGCAGTTGAACGAGTACCAGTTGCTGCCTCTCAGCAAATGTTACAAGGTGTTGAATATGTTTGAATTTGGCACATCCCATAAGTGTCTGTCATACACCAGCTTACAGTGAAACGTTCTGGTAGAGTGCTGGAGACATTGATGTTAGATTTGAATTGTGGAAGACACGTGGATTCTCAGATCCAAGTGATCAGAGTCTCCTGCTGTCCCTGCCCTTTTGGCACCATGATGCTGGCAATTTTGGTGGAGGTGTATCAGCTTTAAATAGCTTTTTGCTTCAGCTTCTTTTTTTTTTTGTGTGTTTTTTTGTTTTGTTTTTTATGTAACCAAGATACAGCTTTCTTTGTAATTTTGCTTGGGAAGGCTTATTCCATTTGTGGGTCCATACATTCCACTCCTTGGAGTGCATGGTAAATAATAATGAGGTGGCTGTGCCAAAAAAAAAAAAAAATTTAAAAATTCTAGATTCTACCAGAAGTCCTTCAGGCCCAATGTTCTGTGTGTAGTGGTGGGCAGTTCCTAAAGTTTAAGAATCAGAATTCAGGCACATTGATTCACATTATTTTCAAATATTTAATGTTAATAGTATACAAGGCAGTTTATCCTTATGAGCAGATCACCTTACAGGTGAATACATCACTTTTCTTTTATATCCAACAATCTTGCATCAAAGGCACCCTGAGAGCAGCAAAAGGCACAGAATCTGTACCTCATTCAACTTGAAGTACAACGATCTATGACACATCATTTGACAAATGCTGAAACCTGAACACAAGCAGTAAAAAGTGATTTCAGAATAAAAGTTTTAACTGTCCATGCAATATTACTGTAGTTTTCAGGCAAGACACTTTGCTTTATTGTGTTTTTTGTTTGTTTGTTTGTTTTATTCTTCATTCTATTTTTGTTTTCTTCTTTTATTTTCGATATTTATATATATGCAAATATATAATGGTTTTAGTTTTCTCTGTTTTTTTGAAAGTTCATTCACATTTGATGTAATGTTCTTTTGCATTTGATGTACATATACCAATTATTTATTCATCCATATAGAGCAGCATCAGAAGTTTATGCTTTAATCACACTTTAAAAATGTCAATATTCTCATTTTCTCTCCATTAAGGAAATGGATTTCTGATTTTAATAAAATTCTGAAAGTTATGACAACATCTGTGTATGCATATAGCTATACACACACACATGGAGATGAAAACACATGTACTCACTTTTGATTTTCTTTGGGATAAAGTACTGTATTTGAAAGGAAGTTGTGGATATCCTCATCAGGCCTATATTATATAGCATGATTCTGAAAGGTCCTTATATGTCATGTCCTCTTCTAGTATCTTAATTTCGATGCTGAAAATGTCAACTTAAAGCAGAAGCTTATGTATTTTTTTTCTGAAAATCAACTCTGTATAATACAGCAATGCTTAGAATCATAAACCACACTCATATCATACTGATTTATAGTAATACCTAACCAAAGCTAGCTCTAACCTAAAGGAATAATTTGAAACTGATTTTAACATTATTCACTTTCAAGAAACAACAAGATTCTCAGAGTTTTAAAAGATTATTAAGATTTCAAGTGAGTTGTTTTTACATATTACATGTTTAAATGAAATTGAATGAATTTATAAGTCTCTTTCAAAATCTTGCTTCAGGTTCCATTTACAAAATGTGAAAGAAGAAAATTATACTGATAGTTTTACCTGCTGTTTGTATTTTTGTGAGAAATTTTTCCTACTTTTTTTGCCTAAGGAGAAAGAATAGAAAAAGTCTCAAGTCTGAAAATTTTAATGATACAGATAGGAAGGTAAAACGAGAGGTGAAGGGACATGGTGAGGTCACAGAAGGCTTGGGATCTTTGACACTAGAATAAATATCTTAAGTAGACCAAAAGAATCATGTCTGGAAGCATTCTTTTCTCCATTTCCTTTAAAAGGGATCCTGTTCCTAGCTCAGGTGGAGTTGTCCTACAAAGGTTCTGGAAGATGTGTGAGATAAATCCCACCCTTTGTGTGTTAGCAAACTGTATAGTACCCCTCCCAAGTGATTTCCCAATCTGTGCAGTGTGGGATTGCCTCTGACTGCTGGCAAGAATTGCACTTCAGTGTTCATAGTTGTATTTTAGCTTCCTCTGATGCATGTTTCCAGGTGGCAGGACACCCCTGAATTTTAAGGTATGCACAACCCCAGCTAACAGTTCCAAAAGAAGATCCCATTTCAGTCTAGATCGTGGTGAAGCAGTGCCTCACTTGGGAAATGCTCTGTCAATATGCCATTCTGTCTAATTCCATGAAGGGGG
The DNA here is from genome assembly GCF_009819885.2 of Catharus ustulatus. Taxonomy (NCBI): domain Eukaryota; kingdom Metazoa; phylum Chordata; class Aves; order Passeriformes; family Turdidae; genus Catharus; species Catharus ustulatus. The sequence continues at coordinate 8,046,992 of NC_046222.1, read as the reverse complement.
AAAGGGAAAACATTTTAGTTTTCTGTGTAGTGATTGTATGTAAATTGTCTAGGCTCTCTGTAAGACCTCTCCTATTTCTGTCTCTGTTCTTTGTTATGAACAAGGGGAGGTTTTTTCCCATAAAACTGATAGTTTTATGTGAATTGAAGATCAGTGTATGTTATGGTCAAGTCTATCCAGATACTTACAGCTTATGCCTAGACACATTTAGACACCAACATCAGTCAAATGTTTGGCCATGGTGTAAGACTCTGGAAATGCTACAAAATGCATTTTACAGTGATTGAGAAACTATTATCCCTCCAGCAAGTACAGTCCTTTGATCACCTGAGCAACAGCCACAGAAAGTAGCAAGCACACCTTCTTCTCTTCTGAAATTCCTTTTTGTGTGAAATGATGTGTTGTGTGTCTCATAAATCAGCTTTGAGGACATTCTGAAGCAAATATTTTGGGATTTGAAACTGCTGAGAAAATAAGAAATAGCTTGGTGACACTTGCCTCGGCAGGTGCATTATGAATGCTGTCAAGCAGAAGCCATTTGCCACCTACCCTTATTGTGGAGGCAAAGTCAAAGCAAACTGAATCTGTATTAGTGGAACAACCATCCAAAAAAAGTGTTGGCACAGCAAGGGAAAGACTTTTAGTGTAGTGTAAAGTGAAATAGCTGTGTCTGATGAGAATTTTGTATCTGAGTTGCCCAGCTCCTTTGAAATTTAGCATGTATCATATGCCTATGGAAATGTACTGATTTTTGCACTACTAAAATTAGTGAGTGAAATATCTGACACTCAACCAAAATAGCTTTGTAAAATCATCAGGTTTTTTTTTTTAGGTCAGTTCAAATGAGGATTATTTTGATTTGCAATCAGAAAATGTGTGCATTAGTATAATATGGGTTCTGCAGTTGTAAGCAACTCAACTGGGGTCATGAAACAAAGAACGAAATGCACCTTTGATAATAATAATAATAATAATAATAATAATAATAATATAGTAAAATATTGTTGTTGTTGATGTTATTTTTATTTTTATTTTTGGTTTTGGTTTTGTTGCTGTTTTGTGCAAATTCCAATAAAGCTTCCTTGCCCCATGTGTTTCTCCATCTCAGTGCATCAGTTTCCAGCTGCCATCCTGTGAGCCTCGTTCTACTTCTGCCAAAGTGACAGCTACTGTGTTACCTGTCAGGAAGAAAAGGATTTCCTTTGCTCTCTCTTTCATTTCCATTCTTAAACAATTCTTTAAAAAGTGAAGATGCAAATGTCATTCTACTAAATCCATTATTGCTCATTTGTGTATTAGGAAATAGATATTTGATTAGGTGAAATAAAGGAACTTCACATTATCAGTCAATTATTGCCAATTCGTGACCTCTGAGCTCAGCAAACCTCAGTTTGGCACAGGAGTTTTGGAAGTTTGGAATGTGCTGATTCAGCTGCAGGTGATCCAGAGAGGTACCAGGTATTTGTAAAATAAAGAGCCTCAGAATCACAGAATGGGTCAGGTTGGAAGGCTGGTCCAGCACCCTCTGCTCAAGCAGAGCCCTCCCAGAACGTATTACTCAGTACTGTGTCCAAACATTTTGAATATCTCCAATGAGGTATTTAAAATATCTCTTTTGAGGCATTTAAAATAAAATTCTACATTCTCTCTGGGAAATATGTTCCAGTGCAGTGTCACTCTCAGAATAAAGAAGTTCTTCCTCATGTTCAGGTGAAAATTCCTGTACATCAGTTTCTGCCCATTGTGTATTGTCCCATTGCTTGGCACCACCAGGTCGTTCTCTTTTGCCCAAGTATTTTGGTTTTCAATATCATTAATCTGATCATCTTTATCATTATGATAATGTTATGATTTATATTGTGATGGTAAAATAGGGCTGCACCTTTGTTTTACTCTGCTAACATTATCTGATTTAATCAGAACAACACAAGAGGAAAGAGAAATACAAACTGTGACTGCAAAATCCTCCAGTGCTGGTATTTTATAAATACACTAATGCAGCTGAACTAATTTAAGCCTGTGTTAACATTGCTCATGAAGCATATCGAGTGTTTAATGTCAATGCAAGAGGAACAAATAATAAGTTACCCAAATTATTTAATTATGAAATAATAAATGTGATGGGCAATTAAAATATGCATTAAAGTGTACTCCTTACATTGTCATTCAAAATTACCTAAGCTAAGGTTAAAGGTGTTATTAAAAACATTAATTTAATTTGTTATATAAAAGGCAGATAATTATCATAAAATATTGGAAATGATAATGAGAAACACTTTAATGAAGTCTTGGTTTAATTAGCGGGGGTATCATTATGATTTGCCTGTGGGTAAAATGGCAGACTGTTAATATATTTTCTTTTCATTATGATTAGAGTGTTAGAGAGTTATTTAACAACTTATATGAAGAAATATAGGCTTACATTTATATCTTTGGGATGGTATCTCATTTTGTTTGGCACAGATTTATATTATAAAGACTTGATAAATCCAGTTTCTGATGATAGTGTTCCAAGTGTTGTTTATCCTGCTTAACTTCTCAATCACTTGTAATATCCACTGTTGAGAGACTTCTATTGAAACTTTTCTTCGTGTTTTTTGACCTTTTCAGACCACCACGAAAAATTATTTGAAAATATTTTAAAATTGTATCCATGCTATATTAGGTTGTATTTCTAAACCAGGTCAGGTGCTGCTCTATAACACAAGCTAACTCAAGATACTTTTCTTAGTATAAAATTCTGAAAGAAAGAACCCCTTTTCTTAATTCCAAGAAGCCTGTGAGTGAACCAAAACATTGAATAAAAAGTATTTTCAATTCACAGTGTTTTCATTTTCACAGAGTTTTAAAAATATTTTAAAATTAAATTATTTTTTCTCTGTAGAAAAAAAATGCTATAAATAGACATTCAATCAGAGATTGTTCTGGCAGGGAGAAATGGCTGTGCTTACGAACTTGTATCCTTTTGATTACGGTTTTTAATTGTGTTTCTGCTTTTCCTTCATCCACACTTCTTCTGAGCTGGTAAATGCCATCAGAAGCTACCGGGTTGTTATTTATAACAATCAGAATAATTTGGGAAAACCCCTGTTGGCTGAGGCAGTTCTAGCTTCCTCATCTTTCCTAATTACAGCAAGAGCAGTCAGGTTTTTTCTCTAACAGCAAAAAGAGCTGAATTTCAGGGGCAGCATCTCATTGTGATGGACTTGGCTTCTCTGCCTGTTTTATTCAGTAATGTACAGAGACTGGGGGAGATTAGAACAGCTGCTCTCATTTACCATCTTCTATTTCCCATCTCTTTTTTTTTTCTTTTTCTGTTTCTCTTTATATCTAACTTCCATATTTAATTCATGGCTAACACAGTAGCAACATGATGAATCCAATCCCCACTCTTTGCTCACTAATGCTTTCAGTCCATTTCACACATTTCAGGCACATTTCACTTGGTATGATCTTTTGTGTGCTTTATACGTGAATTCGGGTTTGCATGGATATTGATTTTTATCAAAATGTGTGACCTGTGACATGCATGCTGTTACATGCACCCCTACAAGATGTATTATAACATGTTTAGGTGAAGAAAAATATAATAAAATTTTTCCAGGAATTGAGTTTATTTACCTAGAGAAATGAAAATAACATATCAAAAATAACTTCCATGATTTGTAGTAAAGGCTACTCTTCTCCACCAAGAACTACCCAAATACCAATTTTCATTGCAATCTCATTTACCACTGAAATGAAACTCCTTTTAAAAATTAAATTATTTCATTTCAGTGAAATAAAGCTTCAATAGAATATGTACTTGTACACTAATTTTTGTTTGCTTTCTCATAGATTTTACTAGGTTAACAAGAGAAAAGGTGCTCATGACAGCCTGATAACTGTGCCATGCTCTGCTCCTCAAGTGACAGACACTTTAAAAGTTTCTGAGTCATACCTAAAGTTACACTTGCTCCAAGTGCCACTGTGATTATTTAAACCTAACAAAAGTAACATAAATAATGCATTTATTTCACTAGTGGATAGGTTACATTCATGCCATAGCAAACATCCACATCTGTTTGATGAGAAAGTAGGTCTGGAGGGTACAATTTCAATCTGAGTTAAAATTGTAGTATTAGATGCAACTTGAAATTTCAGAAAACAGTAGGATAAGAACCCAGTGACACAACCACAGCTACTGTAATTTTAATAATAGAAATTGGTATGTTTGACAGTTATTTCCCATGCAAGGGAGATATTTTAAGAATGTGTTCAATCAAAATACTGTTTGCTGAAGGAATAATGTACATAGCTTTTTCTAAATAGGAATTGATAAATGTACACCTATAAGCCCCAAGACATACTACATAGTGCTTGCTGCATGTTTTATTAACTCCAATATTGAAAGAGTTCTCTGATCAGATATTCTGATGCTGAGACAAGGCAAGAAGCTCAATTTATTGCCCAATTTCTGTCTAGTCAGACATAAGAACAGATGACTGAAGAAGGGCAAATAAAAATACATTTTCCATTAATTGACAAATATGAGTTTTGCTGAAATGCTGAATGTGAATGGGTTTTCCTGTGCTTTCCTGCAGATATTTTCCTGCCTGACCTTCCCTCATGAGTCAATGTTGGCAATGCATGCTGAGCATATCAAAGTCCTGAGTTAGTTTAAAATTATTTTTTGAGGAGAAGAAATCATATTTATTTTGCTGTGCTGGATGAACGTCTTACAAAGGCTAGTGGTTTCTAAATTGGTTGCATTTTTTTGCACTTACTTTTGTCCCCAAAGAACATAACCGTATTTTAAATAGATGTCACGAAAAAAAATATTCATTTAGATAATTTTTACAATGGATGGCCTTAATTTGAGAGTTGTGTGAGGCATCTGGAAACGTGGACAGATGAGGCCACCCACTATCCAGACCAAAATGTCTTCAGTTTTTTCTCAAGATCTTAGAATTTTAAGGTACAGTGGTAGAAGTGTTCCCTATTTGACATAGCAAAGGCAGTTTACCTTAGTTACCTTTGTTAATGAGATTCTGCTACTGGCACAGTCCTGTTAGGGCAGCAGGCTTTCAGGTTTTTCAGTAGTAGACACAAAAATGTTGCTGGACTGTTAAAAATTGTTTCATGTCAGAAACTAGAACTAGAAAAAGTGCATGACCTGTTGCATGAGATATAATTAAGTTAGGAGCAGCTTGGCCATATCTGAAGCAATACAAAGCAATTTTCTTGAGAAAGGTTGAAAAAATCCATATTGATCAGTACTAAGTAGTAAAAATTTATTGCAATGTTGTCAGTTGCCTTATTTCAAATCAATACAAATCTCACCAAAAGCTTCTTAAATGCAATAAGACTCTGACAAGGCCTTTTTGTCACAGATTAGTGTTAAAGCAATGAAAAGGCCCCCGAGGAAAACTGTCTCTGAGCAGAATGCCAGCTGGATCCCATTTCAGCAGTACTCCTTCTGGTACAGGACATCTTTATTGGCATTTTGGAGCCCTGAAGAAAAGCTGAATGTTTTGTCAGTTAACTAATGCAAATGGTCAGGAATGCCTAAAGACCTTGCACTTCTGCCTGTTTTTATCAAATCTTAAAATTTGTTAGTTTTAAGAAGAAAAGTCAATCAGTCAGTTGAATAAAAATGAAAATTTGACTATAGAAGGAATTTTTTTCCTGTTTACAATTTAAAGGAAGAGCTTTCATAAAAAGCTATTTGAGTCAGAGGGTTAAGATCCCGTGATAAGATATTGGAACCTGAAATTCACACACACTGATGTGAGAGTAATACTTCCCTTAGAAAAGCATTCAGGACAATTTTAACTCAGCTATAGATCATCTATTTTTTAGATGCTGAAAAACTGCCTTCCCAAAGCAGAACAATCTGATTTCAGGTAGCAGGGAAATATGACAGCATCCTCTGTACTTTTAAAACAAAGGCATTTCAGGAATTCTTATTGTACTAGCATTTGATTAATTGGCATTAACAGAGTATTTTGGATGAAAAGAGACATTTTACTTATAAACTTATAATTATTTGTGCAGAAAATGTAGACACATTCATTAAAAATTAAAACATCTAAAATGAGTGATATGTGCTTAACATTTCAAATCATGTCTTTTTCAAAACTTGAAATGATCTCTTGATTTTATTTGGATCTGAGGACCTGGATGCTTGCAAAGGTGAAGCCACAAAGAATGCAAATTGTATGAAAAGACAATGGGGTTTTTATCAAAGATCACTTATAACTTGCTAAAAAAATTTCAGTATTTTTAATAATATAAGTGTTTTTGTCCTTTGCATAAGGCTGTGTGCAGTAATGTGATTTAACTCCTTAGTTCTTTCCAAATACACCTCCCAAGGTCCTGAGTGTGCACTCAGAATACACAAGTTTATTCACTTAGGTTTTCAATCCACTTTTAGGACCAGACATTCATCTCACTCGAAGGAAAGCAAATAATAGGGAGAAATTATTTCCTAAACCATGTCTTGTGTGTTTCCAATTATACAAGAGATGCTTCTGTGCAGCTGTGCTCCAACCAAAGCTGAAGAGTTTGTCTTGAATGGTTGTCCTCAACTGAGACAGAGAGGCCACTCCATTTCCTAGGTGGAGTCTAGAAACCAGCCACCCACCAATAAATGAGAACTTGCTGTTTAGAGCAGAGGGATTATAAATGAAAATAGTGGAAAGGTCTGCAGAATAGAAGGCAAATTCTCTGCAATGAACAGTACTTAGGAGGAGATGGGGTGAGGTATGGAGAGATCCCTCCCAGAAGAAAACCCTCACAAAAACAAGTGGAAATTGTATTAAGTTGGATAGAAATTAGCTTCTCTTTACCCTGGTGCTGATACAATGAGCCATTTGTCTGATAAGCTACAAATGAAAGAAAGAAAAATTTTGGGAGGCTGGTGCATACCTATAAGAAATGCAGACACTGAGACTTATCGGTTCCACACAAAAAAACTCAAACCTCTGAACTTCTAATTATGAACTTTGAAGGTGACTTGCAACAGGTGTGGAATTCCAGAACCTATCTGAAAACTCTTCTGTGAGACTGCAGTCAGGAATGGACCAAAGCTGAGAATCCTGCTTCCAATGTGAGCTGAAATGTAGAAAAAAAAAAAAAAAAGAGAGTTTCTGCTTATAAGGTTGCAAAAAAATGACAACAGATCCATATTTTCATTGGAAAGGAAGACCATGGTACAGAGGATCAGTAATCCACAAGAAACACAGGAACAGGCCCAACCCTGAAAGCAAAATGAAGAATTAGCAAGATGAAAATGGAAGTGTATGGGACATGTGGAAGCAAACCAGATTGATGCAGCAGTTGACATTTGGAAAGACAAGCTGCATTTGCAGGAATAAAAATAAAAGAACTAACCAGCCAACCAAGAAACAAACCAAAGCAAAACCAAAACAAAAACAAAACCCAGACAAACACAAAAAAAAAAACCCCAAAATCAAACCAACCAAATTAAAAAATGAAAATAATAATAATAAAAAAAGGCATCCTCCTGAGCTCTGCTGTGCAAACTACGAGTGGTTTAAACTACTCAGTCCAGCTTAGCATTAGAAAAAGTCAGCAGTTACCAGTTATGCATTAGAAACAGGAACACTTTCATATTGTCACCAATATTTTGCAGTTTTTCAGTGCTTTTATCTTCTGCCTAAGTTGACAGGATAAGCTATTTATTTAATTTTACACAGAGACAGAATAGAAGAGGCAGAGTCACCTGGTCACACACAGTTTGGATGAAGGAAGTACAGTGGCTTCAATTTCAAATTCTGGTGCTAAACCAGCTTTGCTTAGCTTAGTGACAGACAGATATATTATCTTGGCCTGTTTTAGCTGAAAAGCACTGTACAAAGCTGTTAAGAATGTGACAACAAGAATTTAAAGAATGAAATTCTGAGAATTCATCAGGCTTATAGACCTTTGAATGTCGACATATTCACATTAAAAGAGTCAGAACTAATTTTCATTCTAAATTATATGAACAATTTAAAAAGAGAAAAGCAGCTGTAAGCAATTTCTAGCATTCAGGCTGATTGTCATGGGTTTTTTTCTCATCTTTTGTCATCTTTTCTTTCATAAATGGGTAATAAATATATTTTACTAAAAAAATTCCCTTCCAGATTCAGCCCTTAAGTCAAATGCTCAGTGGGAAGTGTAATGCAAATGAAGCACAAGAATTGTAGGATTTTTTTGCATGTATTATTTTCTTTTGGCCTTCTGGAGCAGAATTACTGAAGTCAATGGCAGAACCCTCTGTAGAGCTACTGAGCTGGATTTAAAATTTCTGCTCTCAAGACATGATGAAGTCCATGGAGACAGTGAGACTTTGGTGTGATTTTGGAGCGAGAATGAGACACTGGTGGGACTTGGAGGGACTCCTCAGAGAACACTCATTGGTGAGAACAAATCCTTTGCTGCATCACTTGGAATCTGGTTTCCAGTGCTTTTTTAAATGTTTCCAGTACATTTATGGGATATTGCAGTGTTTTTTTAATATTCTCAACTGTTTCTTTGTCACCATAAAAAAAAAATACTTCATTTAATAGGCAGATACAGAGTAGAAATGAGCTGTAAAACAGCAATTTTAAGATAAATACAGCAGAACATGGGAAGAAAGAGCTAAGATGTGGTTTAGGATGCTGCTTCCTCTTACCTCTCAGCTAGTGGTTGCAGTCCTTTGAAAAGGCCAGAAACTCATTATGGGAGTGTTTTTTTAACCTTTCTCAACCAGAGTAAGACTTGAAATATTTTTCTTGGTTTCCTAATGATACACAAGGATTTCATTAACTGAATATAAATTTTAATTTCCTTTGCAAAATCAGCATACAACGACAGAAGTTTGTCATTGATAATGACATTCATTCTACCTTGTACTGAGAACACACATGGAGCAAACCAGAGTAAAACACAGTTCTTTCAAAGGTGAAGACAAAAATGCATTCAAAATGTTAATCCAGCCAATTTCATTATAGTCAATAGTGGATATGCAGAAATGGGCTTGGGAGAGTTATTTAGTGGGAGGATTGCAGAGACAGGTCTTTTATTGACTGTTGCTCTCATGGAACAAAAACATAGAAAAGAGGATTTTTGTAAGTAATTTGTAAGGCATGACTTCTATTTTGGAGGTTTAGTTGTGTTAAAGGCTGGATTATAGAAGCATCCTTATGCTCTGTGATGAATTAAAAAAAAAAAAGCTGTTTTGGACAATGGGAAGTCATGCAGTCCAATACTAAGCAGCATGTGCTATGTACTTTTAAGCTACTTGCAGACTGTAAAACACATAGTGGGAATCTACTTGGAGAAGAGGCAGATTTCAAGGTCCAAAATATAACAGGTAACAGCTGTTTTGGTCAGATATTTAAACTGAAATACACATTTTGAACTGCTGTCTGAGACAGCAAGCAAGACCAGAATTCATCATAATGAACTTCATATACAGTAGTTTTCTTTAAAATCTCCTTAGCATGCAAAGCAACATTGCAACTAAACCTTATATTCCTATTATCAAGTAATTTTACTTCAGGTGTCTGTGAGAGAATCTTGAATTTTAACTTGACTGACCCAAGGACTTCTGACAGATTTCCAGATTCTTCATGCATTCAGTAAATTAATTAAAATCACTTACAGATGGTTTTTAAGGTTTTTATATGCATACAGTATTTTTATAAGCATCTTGTGCTATGTCTAGTACTTCATAGGGAAATTGGAACACAGCCTGTAGGAATGCTTTTCACACTGCTCAGATATTTTTACCACTTCTCGTCAAGCTACAACGCTGCTTTTGGCAGTCTGGTATGACTTCATTTTGACCATTCTAATTTAAGCTTCTTGTCTTTAACTGACAAAGCTGTGAATGTGTTTTCCAGGGTTCTCTGAAGCATCAGAGAAGCAGGAACTTGAGTATTTTACAGAGAGGCTGTCAGAGGGTGACTTCACTCAGTTGTGTTTAAGATGCTGTCATTGCTTGTGAAGCCTTTGGATTTCCTCAGCCCTTCTGGGGGATGCAAAAGGCTTCTGTGCAGTCTATGAAGTGTCTACTGGGTTGTACTGGGACTTTCAAAATATCCTGGGTTCATGGAAAGCCTCAGGAATGGTTGCTTCCTGCCACGCAGTTTACCAAGCACCTGTGACTTTAAAGAGCATAAGATCCCAGAACTCAAAGAAAAGATGGATATTTGCACACCACCATTGCTAGTTTATCCCCTTATGATTCATGAAGCAATTCAGTTGCTGAAGTATTGCTGTACCCTTAGAAAATGATTTCTCTGCCATAGTAAATTATTTCTCTGCCACATTTCATGATTTTGTCTATCATTGACACTTTATTTCAATTGGTGCATTTGATGTCCACCCTTGGCAGTGGAGAATCTGATCTCTCTCCAACTTCCCTACAACACATCCCAAAACCCATAAGTTTAAGCTATTTTAAGCTTCTTTCTAGACTTCCCAACAGACAATGAGGTAGGTTATTTTTTCATTATTCCTATTATTTATTTCAAGATAATCTATTAATCTGAACTGGATGAGACAAATATTACCACCTTTTCTTTTTCTTTTCTTAAATTCCAATTGGTTTGATTTATGTATTTTCACATTTCAGATTCCTAAACTGACAGGGCACACAGAATTTTCAAAAATAAACAGAAAGGAGTGCTTATCAGAGCCCTGCAGGTTGATCTCTACCCTTTCCCATGGTAACACTTTTTCAGCACAGTAGCAGCCAGCAGAGTAGATAATGGGGCACTTCTGAACCTGAAAATTAGATGCTCTCTGCCATGACTAAAAAAGAAAAATCTCAGAGTGGGAGAATACAGAGAGCTGGAGAACCAAGGGGTGGGTGGTCAGCAAAACCCACTCACTCAAATAGTCCCATTTGGCCAGCACCAAACCCACATATACAGGAATTAAGTTGTTTGGTTTTTTTTAATTTTTTTTTTTAATATCATAAGAAAAAATAAAGGAATTCAGAAACTTATTTGAGAAGTATCTGCAGGAACTTAGATGACATCACCAATAGACCCACTTATTCAATTATCTGAAAAGAGTAACACAGACTTCTACACTTTATAATAGGTGGAAAATTTGACTGGATTTGCTTATTGGAAAGTAGTGATTGGCTGAAAGAGGCAGAGTCTCTTCTTTCCCTTTCTTATAATTCCCAAACCAGGTTATCTGAGTAGGTAAGAAATTATTTTGCATATCCATTGATGAAGATATTGCAGTGCCTGAGTTGCCGTTTCCTTTTACCAGTGAAAATATTTACAAATAAAAATGTGTATTGAATATGTGAATTTTTCAAAGTAGACAGAAAAAAAAATAGGCTTATGGGCAATTCTGTGATGTAAATGTATATGCTATTTTATTAAAAAGTATTAGGAGTTCCTATTTATTTTTGCACTTTAAATTTTCATGTATATATTTCTGTTAACAAATCAACTGATAAAAGAGAGAACAAAGAGAAGATCAAAGCCTGTATTTGTAATATTGATTCAGAGATGTTTTGTGGCCACGAAGTAAAACAGTAAATGAATTTTCTCAAAAATTTCTGGCTAGTGTCTGCTGAAGCTGGGCAACAATGGTCCCTTTCTGATTGACAGCTGGAGCACTCCAACTCTGACTGTTATAATACAAACATCACACTGAATCTTTCACAAATAGATGTAGTCTCCTTCCCTTTATTAGCTTTCTCATCCCATAAAGTGCAGCCAGGATAGGCATCATTCCTGTCCTTTAGAAAGCAGTAGATTAGTCCATTTCCTCATGGGGCTCTGCAGAGTCCTTCAATAGACGTGACTGGAAGAGGAAGAGGCTGAAGATGGTGGCCTAAGGGAATAAACTGCTGACTTGATAAATCTTTGGGTCTTAAGAGGTCATCTCTTGATGTCTGAAAGAAAGATTGACTTACCAGCAAATATGAGCACCAGTCTTTATGGGTTTTTGAGGGGTTTTTTAAAGTAATATAGAAAACATTTGTATATGAAGTACTTATAAATTTTCTACAACTGCAGAATAACAGCGCTTTCCTTTCTCAGGTCTTATTCAATTCTCATAGATTTATTTATTCTTTTTTATGCTGTCTACATGCAGTACATGAGATGTGCAGAGAATTTTAATCAGTTTTTACACAAACAAATAGAGCTATAAAATACAACATGAAAAAATCTGAAACTCTGTGAACTTTTGATACCTGTGACCACTCATAGACCCTAATCTGCTTAAACATATCATTAATGAAAATTATGATGTTTCATATCCATTTCCCTGAGATGAAAAATAAATTATGGCTAGGAGAAGATTAAATTTACTTAATTTTATTTTTCCAGGAGTATTTCCTAACTTGTGAAGATATTCTTAGTTTAATACAAGAGAACAAGGGATTTTTCACAAGTGTGTAACACTTATAACTACTTGAAACTGGTAGATTCTAAAAACTCAAAGCCAGACCTTTAGATATGGAAATTCATGGGATGCATCAGAAATTAAAAGAAAAATGTATGTTTGAAAAGAATTTATTTATTATTTTAAATTCTATTATTTTAATACATAGGTAGGACATGCAGACAAAAAAAGTGTAATCTGCTAATTTTCTGACTGTAATTTAAGAAGGATTCTTTTCCAAAAGAGCCAGATCCTGTTGTGGACGATGAGAGTGTGGGTGAGAGCACTGAGCTTTGAAGGAGACACCTCAGTGGATCTGTTGTACTCATTTCATAGCTGGCATTAAATCCATGGGTAGGTTATGATTTCTAGATATCTTCTGCTGCTGGCAAATTTCCTGCAGCTCCTCAGTATCCAGAATCCACAAAAAGGCCTGGGTACTTCTGGGTATTTTATGAGTACAGAAGGCTGTCTAGACTCTGGGGGGAATCTAAAAGTAATTTGGATTCTTGGGGGAAATAACAAAGTGCAGCTCTGTCACAGGACATACTCAAACTCTCATTATCTGTAGCTGATCAAGGAGTTAAAATCCAAGGAAGTTTCCAGGCAATTTTTTGTGCTGATTTCCATTTCAATTTGAACAAACAGGGGAGAAACACAAATGTTGCTTGTGTAGACCATAGTTTTTTGAAAGCATGACAAATCTGTGAACAGAATCTGTGACCTACCTCTATAAAAAGATTTTTCTTGATTCCTTATTGTTAGGGTATTGTGAAGTGGATTGATATTTTTTCAAATAACAGCTGGCGCAAATAGCAGTTCTATGCTGTTCTGTTTTGTTTTGATTTGGGTTTTTTTTTTAGCATCTCTCTCCTGAGAGCTCTGTAATACAAGTCCAGATTGCTGCTGTCGTGCTCTGACAGGCTGGGAGAGGAGTATTGATCTATCATGGGAGGGTGGGATGGAGTGACAACAGCAGTGACTTTTATTTGCTCATCTCAGAAAGTACCAGAAGGCAGTGTTAGCTAAGCTCCATGCTCTAGAGAGAAGATGCTTGAAGAACAAAAAAATGTACCTGATTATTTCTCCATTACAACTTGGGCAAGGGTGTGTTGGCATTAATCACCTTGCTGAGAATAAAAACATTCTAATTTATTACAGCTTTATATGCACCAGGATTGAGAGAAGGATTTGGTTTGCACAAATTTGGTTTGGATTGCCGCACAACCAAGCAGTGACAGAGATGTTTTATTCACCTTTTCCACCACTGGACAGTGATCACAAAACATTGAAATTTTTAGAGATAATGTACAGAGTAAAAGAAAGAAAAACATAGATACAGCTGTAAAAAGTATGGTGTGGTTTTTTTGGCTTTTGTTTTTGGTTTTTTTTGTCATAGGAAAAGGCAGAGATTTAAATGAAGAGAGAGGTGTGTTCAGGGGCATCAGTGGAAATCAACATCGAATAAAAACACTTGTTTCTACTAATCTTCTGGCAGAACACGGATTCATGCTGGGTTTTTAAAGAAGAAAAGTGGCAAAATTAATTTTTAATTGGAATGTATATGATTCACAAGTACAATCTGTATTTTCTGCTCAATAGTACATTGTGTTCTGCATATACTGCCAAGGAAATAAAACAAGTACAACGTCCCCAAAGACCAAACTGCTGCATTTAGGAGAGCAGAGGTTCACGAGGGAAAAAAAAAAATCTGTTAGTATTCAGCAGGTATAGCTGAATTCTGGCCCTTACATGTGGAGAGCAATTGCTCTGATGAATAGAGACATTGACTTCCACATTTTATTTTGCAGAGTTGTGCCATGTCCTGTTTGGCTCCAGCTCTGCAGTGCTCTGCATATCTCTGGATTGCTGCATCCATGCAGACTGCAGTGGAGCCAGCCAGCTCAGAACAAACTCCAAAATTGGGGCAAAAGTCAAGAATATTAAATTGGAGAATAAGCATGATAGCATGATTTTTTTTTTTGGTCAAAGGCAAATCCACAAAATATGGCTGCCTGCAGCAGCACACGCTGGGATCAGGACACAAAAGCACACAATGGTACAAGAGCACTGAATGGTTTTCTAGGTTTTTGTTCTGCTTGCTTTGCAAAAAATATTTCTGGCTGTAAAATATGTTGCTCACTCTTTCCTGGGCAACACTTCTGAAAGGCAAGGAGAGATTCTTACCACAGTTTATATGATTTTTTTTACAAATAAGTAAAAATAATTCATTTTGCTAAAATATAATATAAAGCAATATAAAGCATCTTAACTATCAGTCATCACCAAATAATAACATATCTAACCTCTAGTGAAAATCAGAGAAATTTTGTGACTGGATTCTGCTTAATCCTAGATAAATACCTAACCATCACTTATTCTTTATTTGTAGGTTTTTTTCTATCTCCATAAGTTATTTTAGTTACTGGAGTCTGATCTTCAGGCTTAGTAGACTCTCTGATTTTTAAGTAAATTGAACTAAGATTTTCATTCTATAGAAAGACGAGAAAGGACAAAGATTATTCTCCAGAAACCTCTGAAGATTTTGTTCTCCATATTTAACATTTATAATTTTTTATTGCTATAATTTTTTTTATAACAGAGCAGTTATGCTATGAAAATGATATTGCATTACGTAGATGTATAAAACTATAGACTAGGAATATTCTCAAATTGATTTGAAAATTATAGTCTGAATTAAACAAAGCATGATTAGTCATTCACTTGCCTGCTGACCTCTTAATGGCTGTGCTGATAACTATCAGTGCAGAGCATCACTCCCTTCCTTGCAGCCTCTGACTTTGAAAAGAAAATGTGGATGCTTTCAATTGATACACACAGGAGGAAAAAATAAAAGAAGAAAAGAAGTAAAGAGGAAAGAAAGGGCTGTATAAAAATATGGGAACAATGAAGCAAATAGTTGTGTCTGACAATCCTGGTCACTAATTTTCTAACATGTATCCAAACTGAAGTGCAATAGTGAATCCTAACATCCACCAATGGATTTTAGGTTGTATGGCTTAGGCGGTATTATGAAAAATAAAAATTCATTAAGAAGTTTGTTGGGTTTTCTTTCAAATTCTAATCTTTCCTCAGTTCTCTGAATAGCAGGAAAATGTAATCTCAATTTAGAAAAATCTATAACAAAAAGTGAGAAAGGATGAAAAATAATAGCAGTATTCAGCATTCCCAGTTATAGAATGGTCTTGTATATGAGTAAATCCTTTGTTTGAAAGGTGTTAGAATTTAATTCTATTCTTTCTGTGGAGAATGTATGAAAAATTTATTTCAAGGGAGACCTTTAGGAAGCTTTGCTTTAATGCTGTTAAAACTTTAACTTTGTATGAAGCAACCTGGAATGTTAATCTTGAAATTTGCTTCAGGAAAGTGCAGCATTTTCTGAGAAAACTGGCCTCAAAGTAGGAAAAAATTGATTCTGCAATGATTCCCTTTTACTGCTACTTTGTTTCTGATCTACTAAATGGTTGATGTGATCATTCAATCTGATGTTGTTGCAAGAGAATGAAAATTGATCAATATATCATTATTGATCAGTTGCTTTCTGATTGGCTTAGCAAATCTGTGTGTTATTTCTAGACTCTCACAGCCAATCTAGCCTATCCAGAGTTAATCTAAATAAATGTTTGTGTCTTCTAACTCACAAGGTTACAGAACAAGTAGATTATAGAAAAAGGAGCTGAACAGTAGAAAGATTCCATATATACATATGTGAAATAATTTAATATATTCTTATAATTGGGCATGAAATTAAAATCACACTTAAATCTCAACAGAAAATAAGGGTCCTTTGCTTAGTCACAGTCACAGTAGTGCAGTAACCTCTCCTTTCAGCTCAATTTATGCAAAGCCTTGTAAAATTACAGCTTCTAGGAGCTATGCACTATAACCCTGAGTATTTCAGTATTTTCCAATTAAATTCATGTAGGTGTTCTATTAATGAAGCTCTCTAACATAGACTGAAATACTTTACAGCATTATAAAAAGGCATGCTGCAACTGGTGCATTTAGCACAGCCCAAAGAAATAATATTACACCCATAGTCCAGTGCTTTACCTACTTTTGATGTATTCTTTGTGAATCACGTTGAATAAATGTTTATGATTATGTGAGTGCATTCTCAGTCACATAAGGATCCTTATTTGCTTCTTGAACATGGAGCAGTCTGTTTTGGGTTTTTTGTTACTTCCTCCTCTGCCTCCCCAGGTATAGTAAAGTGGATTTTAATACCCAATTAATTAAGAAACTAACCAGCAAGCCATGATAAATTCATCAACTCAGAGTGCTTTTAACATCCAACTTCAAACCTCTAGTGGTTAAAGGGCTGAAAATCTAGTTATTTTATCAATTGCTTGTCTTTTCCAGCCTGGTTCTGTGTGGAATGACATCTGATGAATAAACTGTGTCTCAGCACAGCTCTGTTTCTCTTAGGGATTTTTAGCATATATCCAGGGACACAAAAATGTGTGGGAAGAAGGGTCAGCAACATTTGTGTAGCTCAGCCTGAGAGGTCAGATTATGCCAGCCCAGCTCAGGTATCATGTGTTTGAACTAATGTAATTACCACATTATCCCATTGTGTCAACAAAAAGAGGTGTCAGAAGCTTATTATCTTGCTGCTCCAATGTTACCCTCCTTCATCTCATTTTCTTTTCCTCAGTAAAGTCTTTTAAAGAGAAATAAATTGATCGTCAATTTTTTGCTTGCATGCATCTTGGGTTTTAGTCATTGCGAGCTGATTTTTATCCTAGAAATTACTTTGGAATGAGAATGGAGACTTAAAGGCTGTGTGCTAATGGCTGATCTTTTTTGGCTTCAGGGACAGCTGAGAATTACCCTGTGCAGAGCAGATTGCAGCAAAACCAGATTGTTTAGGCCAATCCAAAGAAGCAATTTATACCCATGAGTTCATGGTCTCTGGATCACAGACATCATAACCTGCTTAGGTATTCCAAATGCTTCAATACATGCACCAGGAAATTCCCAAAATCTGCTTTCCTCAGACAGATTAATAACTGCTTTTGGAAACCTGATGGCCTGGACCACACACATATTTTGAGGAGGGGAAGTGAAATAATGGAATCAATAAATGTTCAATAGGCAGTATTCAAAGTCTTTAACTGTGAAGGAGCTGACAGTTACTGTTTCAGACCTGAGGATTGATTCCTCTCCTGGATTCTTGGTCTCCAAATCCTCCCAACAGCTTTTCACCTCATCTTCCTGCTGATGGGTGTTATTGCCTCTAGCCTATTCATTGACTTGTTTTATGGAACATAAAGTTATTTTTATTTTTGTGAGTGCTCTGCCTTCTGGAGCCAGATGTTACCCTTGGCTTTGGAACCTCATAGCGCTTGTTGGATTATGAAAAAGTGGCCAGATGTCACCTAAGGACATTTCCATTTTTCAGTGCATATGTTCATGAGTTGAGAGAGCTCATCCAATATTCTTACTCCTTCTGCTACCTCATCTTCCTGTGTTCATGTAATGTAGAGGTGTAAATGATGTTGTACTATCCCCTGTTTAGACAGATTTTCTTCATGATAAACACTGTCATGACCAGTCCAGGTGGGTTCAGAAAGGTTCATCCTCTACATTTTCTTTCCTAGCAGAGTGGAGGACCTGGCCAAACAGTGGTGATAAGAAAAGACAAATTTTCATAGCAGTAAGTGAACACCTACCTCCCTGCTAACATAAATTCTCCCCACTTTCTTCTCTTTCTCTTTTAAATTTAGGGATTCATGTACCACTGTGAGTGGCCAGAATAAAAGAGAGGGAAACTCACTGTAAATCAGGCTAAAAAAACATAAAATATGGTTAGAGAAAATCTGAGAGAAAAGGGAGTGGCATCTTTAATGCACTTGTATATATTTTAAACATATTCCAGTCAGATGAATGCAGGTAAACCTCAAGAAATTATACAAAAGCCTAGGACACATCTGTGCTTTTTGAACTAACATAAATGACAGGCAGCCTGTTCCCAGCTATTGTCTGCTTATTACTAGGCCTGAGGATAAAAAGGGGTTGTAACTTTCTAATCTTCTTTTTCCAATCTCAGGAATCTGGAATTCTGGACTTGAGTAGTATAGCCAAGTTAAACTGCTCTGAAAGCTCAAATTATTAAATTTATTGATGATTATTTAAATTATTAATTAAATGTATTTTGTTGCTTCTTAATTTTCTTTCTGACTCCTGATCTTGTACCCAGCTCATTTTTGCAAAAGGAAAAGAGCTCCAAACAAAATCCAAGACTTTTGCTGATTGCAAACTCTGAACTTGTGAATCTTCATAATAGTATAAAAAAATCACTCAAGTAAAATCATAGAAGATTCCTCATTATTCTTTATATGCAGTTAAGAGAAAAAAATGTCAATCATAATGAAAGCAAAGAGTTGACCAAGTGAATTTAGAGAAATCAACTTCTTTCCTACATAGCTAAAATATTTTACTTTTTGTATTAATTTTTTCTTTTTTCTTTTTTTTTTTTTCAAAAGCTATTTTCTAGATTGCCACTTACTTCTGTTAAATGTTTTCATTTAAATCCCAAGCAAGAACTAAAGATTTTCTAAATTTCAGCTGAGTTGTTAATTTTTAACTCCGCAAATTCGACTTACTCTAAGTTTGGGTGAAGCTGTAAAGATTGTAGAAACTTGTCAACCACATCTTAAAAGTATTCTGAGTTTGGAAGCAGGGGGTGAAAATCAGAAGTTCGCTGTACAAAATGAACTAAAATGAATGTGTCTCCACGCATTTTTCCCCAAGAGCTCAGATGTAACAGGATATAATCACTGAAGCAATGCAAATTCAGGAATACTCATCCATCACAGCAAACACTAGAAATACCTGCTGAAATCTGTCTCACAATCAGGGATATTTTTTTTGTTTGCTTGTTTTGTTTATTCCCTAAATTAATTTCTAAATCAATGCTTAGCTAAGAACCCATCATTAAATCTCCAAGCTTATCATTTCAGCTTGTGAATGATGTTTTGTTTTAAATGAGGCTCTTTTTTCCCAATATTCTAACAGTGATAGTGTGCAATAGAGCAGCCATTTCCCCAATAGCATTCTGCAGGAATAGAATCCTACACTTTCTGCACTACATTTTTAATACCTGTTTTCCTGAAATCCTTGCTCCTGATGGTGAAAGCTGATTTACAGCAGAAACTCACTCTCTTCAGGATTATTGTCAATAAACGTGAAGATGTAATTTGAGTGATAATGAAAGAACATTTTATTGAAAATCACCAGGGATTCTGTTTCACAAGATATATTTGGAGAGGGGCTAAGAGTCTCCTGAACCAATTTCCTAATTTAGCATCTCAGCCATCGAGATGTGTATATTTTTAAACTGTCTAAGGGAAAAAAAGCCCATAATATGATCAATAACAGTAAGATTAGAATACAGCTCTGCAGAAATGGGGACATGGAGGGGACTGGAGAAGAACTCAAACATTTCAGTGTACAAACTACATCAATTTTATCAATGTAGTCTTCATTTTCCTATTCATCCACATGTTTCAAATTGCTGGGACAAACCTTCATATTTTGCAAATTGTGCAGTTGTAGCGACTAGCTTGCTTTTTTTTTTTTTTTTTTTTTTTTTTTTTTTTTTTTTTTTTAATTTTTTGGTTTGCTGGTAGAGTGTGAGTTTTGCTTTCTGACACTTATATTTTAGGTAATACTGTGAATACCCAAAATCCTTCTCCTTCTTCTGTGGATCTGAGATCATATCTGTAAATAAAATGTACTTTGAACAGCTACTACACCTTGCCAGTATTTTCAGAGTTATATAATGGTAGAGTCGCAAAATTTTCTCTGGTTGTATGTTTGTTTCCTTGCACCATTTAATTCTCTAACATTTTGGGCCTAAATGATTTGAGCCTTATTTATCTCAGAGATGGCCTCATTTCCTTCTTCATTAATGCATTGCTCCCAAAAGCTGAAGCTGGAGCTCATCATTAAAGAAGACAAGGAGTTACTGGCTTTTCGCTGAATGGGAATTTCGTGAATGGAATCTCTTTTTCTCCCCTGCTCCAAAATAATTCAAATCAATAGACTCTTAGTCCCATTTCTTTCTTTTAGTCTAAGCTTTTGTCAAAGAGTAGAAAGGCTGGTATTTGAGAGTGAGGAGTCATTTAAATTCCATTTGTCTTCTCATTCGTCTCTTTGTTGCTGTTGTTGTTGATGAAAAACTCTTTTAATTATTTTTCAAAATTATATCAAAGGTACTGAAGTTTTTTTTATCCATTATCTTAATTTAATATATTAATAACAATATTTTTCAATGTTATCCTTGATCTTCATTTTACAAAATCTATGCTCCTTAAAAATTCTTCCTCTAATACAGACTGAAAATAAATGAATGTTCATATTGCAAGATTTGTGAAATTCAGAAATATCACCAACTTTCTAAATGATAAATATTATTTTTCTTAGATACACAACAAGATTTTTCTATAGTGACTGGTCTATTCAATTAGAATTTGAATTAGCTGTGATTTTTTTGGGGAGCTCATTAACATTACTAACAGGACCACCTTTTCCATGGTTTTAAAAGGGTTCAAGAGCCAATGAGGAACAGTTTGTTCATGTAGCACAAAAATAAATTCATTTTCTTGCTTTTCTGTTCCCTTTATCCTATTTTTTTTCTCAAAAATAAAACAAACAAACAAACAAACAAACAAAATAAAATCCCCAAAAACCCATCCTTCTGGTTTCAGATACACCATTGTCAGGCTTCCAGGCTTCTAGTAAATATTTTTTTTTAATTTGTAAGTACAAACTTTCATGTAGGGAAAAAAGGAAAGTATTCTAAATTACTATAGCTGGTAACAGGGAAAGGATTTTGGAGTATATGTTTTTTTACACAATAGGCTTACAATCTGCTTTGTTTCAAAGGCTGAAACGGAAATTTATTTGTTTTCAAGACCTTCAGCCAGGTTGGTTTTTTTTCGTATGAAACTTGTCTTTTATTCTTTACTCTACTTACCTGTGGAAGGAGGTGAATGGTTAAAGCTGGTTTTCCTAAATCATATTAGAACAACCTGAGCTCTAAATCCAGATATAATGATAGTGTTATCTCTGAAATTCTGTTTAGACATTGAGAAATAACCCACCGTACAGGTGCTTGACACTTAACATCCTGAGAACAGATCTGCTGCTGAGCAAACCTGTATGAAATGCACACAGTTCAGATAACCTCATTTTGTGCTGCCGTTTTTCGTGAATTTACACCAGCAGCTGTTTTTCTTAGTGGCCTTTTAGCATTCTTTAGTCATGAGTAGTGAGGAAAAGTTATTTTATTTCCCTTTGAGGCTTCCCAACAATGTCTCATAGTCATGGTCTGTTCAAATCTCTTGGGAGTCCCTGCAGTAACCTTTGTGACCATCACATTGAGGCTGCTTATTTGCATCTATATGGTGTTACCTTAGCCTTGTCATGTCATTCACTATTGAAAATGTGTGCCTGGCACGATGTTGGACTTTTCATTCAGTGGTGGTGCTGGTAGGGCTGTTGGTGGGCTGCTTTCCTCTGTCTTTATTAATCAAAACATTTAATGGCTGTGCAATAGTAACATTGGCATAGAAATGACCAAAAGCAGTTTGCCAAATGGGAAGCTGGATGGAGAATTAATGTGTGTTGGCTTGATGAAACTGTGAATAGTTGTCTGGACAGACCATCTGAGCTCGTGGGAAAGAGATTTTGCAAAATATGGATTGTAAAGGACTCCACTATAGCAAGAGGCACAACATAAGCCTAATTCTTCAAGCAGAGCTTCAACAGGACTACTTTGCTTTACCTTAGCCTTGGCTTTATTAGACCTTACCTAGTTCTTCTAGGAGCCACAATCCAGACAAATCAACTGCAGATTACTTGGCAGTGAGTGTAATTTGATAACCATTGGCTTAAATCCCTTTCTTACGAAACAGTAAAATGTTATGTAGATGTGAAACATCAATGACCAAACTTCTGTATGGGGAGAAAGGAAAGGAAGGAAAAAAATCACAGCTGTCTTGTCATTTTCCTTACATCTGCCATGCTAAACAGTATCTGGGAATGTCTGGACATTATTTCCATTTTGTTGTGACAGATATGGCAAAAGTCAGAAATGTGTGAGTAATGGTGATTGACCTATAAAGAGCTCGTTTTTTAACTGGGTCAAGTTTTAGGAAGATGCTAGGCAATATGAAAGAGGTTTCCATTTTCTTATGGTTCAAAATGTTAAATGTGTATGGAAAAAAATGAGAGCAGGCAAATGCTCACCTACTTGAGCTGCTAAATGGAGAATTGACACACATGACCCCCACTTCACACACGAGAAAATTCTGGAATAATAATACTGCTCCTTAGAGGGGTAACATTCTCCATTATTCAGCCATCCTACATTATACACAAATGATCTATGCACCCCTTGGGTGATATTTATGTGTGAGAGCTGCTCAGGGTGTTCCTGTCCTGCTTTGTTGAAAAGAATGTGTGAGGGCATCCTGGACCTCCACAAGCCATTTTTGTAATCTGAATATCACAGGGGGCATGAATTTTGCACTTGAAATTGTGTGACAGGATCATGAGAGCTGAGTGTGTGGAATAATTGAAGAAAGTTACAATATTGTTTTCCAGTCACATCAAACCTTCCTTCCTCAACAAATTCACATACACATGAACACACATATATTTATATGGTTTAGGCACAAAACTGAGTGCCAAGTAATTGTCATTGTGGAGATAGAGCCACTATGATTGTAATTAGCTTTGCTTTTTGTCAATTGATTTTTTTTTTTTTCAGAATAGTTGGCATTCATGAATAATACTTTGCTGTTTGTTTCTATATTCTGCCCATTTTTATTGTGAATCTATTTTGAATTTTTATCAGTTCAGAGGCAATGTTAAAGTTGTATCACCAGGTAAATGAAACAGCTGTCCAGTTTTCCTCAGGCTTTCTACACTCAGTGAAGAGAGTCAAAACCTTCTCTGAACTCTCCTGCAGAAGATGTTGTGATGGTTTGGGCTTTTTTTCCCTCTCTTGATCAGGATTTTATGGATAATAGTGGTGAGACTATTACCCCCTTATTTTTCATCCTCTGCACTGAATAATTCCTCTAAAAGGTCGAATAACCTTTTGAATGTTTGGATTCTTTTCGTATTGTATGTTGTCACACACACACCTATGTTTGTTCATTAGTAATGCCTCTTATGAATCCAATATCAATTACAACAGACACGCTGTATTTCCCTGCTATCCCACTCCTTACTTGGTTACAAAGCTGCTCATCTCACTGACACTTTGCCAGCACACTGTGACAGACCATAGCATGGAGAGGGAAAATCCCAGCTCCTAAGGAAACATGTTAAGATTGACAAAAGAGGAAGAACAGAGAGATAAAGCAAAAAAATAATTCCAAAGCTGAATGGCATAGGAGGACAAAGACAGGATGTGATTAGGATGTGATTGCTATAGCTTTTTTCCCATGCAAATTTCAGTGATCAATAGTACTCTTCAAAAGATGGCATTGGGTGATTTTTTTTTTTTGCTTTTTCCATGAGAAAACATTGATAAATAAATTCCAGGTATCTTCTCAGAATGAAATGCCATTGTCATTTTTTTAATTATTAAAAACTGATACCATTATGCAATACAATGTTTCCACATTATATAGTGAATATTTTCCTTTTTAAGCCTCTCCCTTTAAAGACTTGGCAAGTAAGGTCAGATGCCTCTTAATGGAAATAGAAATGAAAAGCACTACCTCATTGATTTCTTCTCCTCATCCAAAAATGAGATTGGTTTTTTTTAAACTCTCTGCCTCATCATGATGATTTCAGATAAGCACCTCCATAATAACAGACTAGTATGGACAGGTATAATGCTTCATTTCAACTATATTCTACAGTAAGTTTATCATAGATTCAATTCACTGCCATGAGGCTGGCTACAGTTGCTAAGAGGAACTCTCATTGAAAGAATTCATCAGTGCATGGAAGACAGTGAACCAAATTCATCCCTGCTGTAAATCATCCAACTTTATTGGAACTGTCTTAGAAAAAGAAAAAAAAAGTGTCCCACTCCATTTATCCATTACTCTACAGGAGGATGCCTTTCATAAAAGTTATTTTCCTCTTTGTTGCTCTCCTACTTATATATTTCAGTCAGGTAAAGTGAATCGTAAAGATGAAGTTGAATATTTGACACCTACTTCGTTTATGGAGAAGATCTTATGGAAAGGAAAATAGCCCTGAGCATTTTGCTCTAATTGACTCATGAGACAAAGTCCAAATTTTCCCTCACAGACTAAGATAAGGGAATGAAAGCAAAACCTTACAAAAGTATTAGTTTGGGAAAGTGCTTCCACCCATTTCATAGAAACTATTTTATGCAGCAGTTCTGTTTTTCTTGTGCTGAAGTGCTCCTAAATAACTGTTCCTCAAAATGTCAATGAGGGAAAATTCCTCTTCCTGTTGCAGTAATTTGTTAACAGGTTTGATGAACACTGCGAGCTGAGATAGTCAGCTAATCATCCCACTTAAAAGTATTTTTGCCAAAAAGACACAGTTCTTGAATTATGTTTCTGATAGTTTGCCCATCATCTTGGAAAGGGCAAGTTGTAAGAGGTTTTTCATTCCTTGCACAAGCAAAGTTTGCCAGAAACTAAACACAGAGAGAAATATTTGGTGGTGAGTAGAAGAAAGGCAATTGGTTCCTATTTACCTTGTTCTTAATAATAATGCTGGAAAATAAAATGGACAGAGAGGAAAAGACTGCTTGGAAATGTAAGACAAAGTGCTAATAATCAAATTAGTCCTTCAGTAGATTTAATATAACTCTATGTCACATTTTTAAGTACTTCTAAATTGTGCGCATCTCTAAATTGAGCCTGCTTTTATGGATTGCAAATACTTTGCATAAGAAAGGTCTAAAAATTCAGATCTGGGGTTATGTTACTTTGTTCCCTAAACTAATGGCAATTAAGAACATTTTATTCACTTTTAAATTCTACTTTCCTTACTATTCCCCTTTGATACACAACTTTATACTCACAGAAATCTGTCAATCATGAAGCACTTAAAAACTGTCAGAATAAGAGCAAAAAGACAGCAAGCTTTTTTAAAACACACTTGTCACTTGCATTCTATGTGAGGCAAAAGTTTAATAAGCATTTTGCAGTTTGGATTAGTGATGTATTGACAGCACACTGATTATGTATCGAGGAAGAGCACTCATTTTTGCTTCAGCACCCAGCCAGCCTGACTCCTGCTTATTGCACAGCACAAAGCACAAATCCATCCATTCAACAATATTTAAATCTAACATTTTCTGTTCTAATGGAAAGAACCTACTTTATTCTTTAAGAAATACATCGTTGAAAATTAACTAAGTCAGCAATTAGATTTTCAATTGCAGAATATAATCTCTAATATCCATATGAGATTTCCTCTTTTTCCTTCTTCCCTCTGACATGCTGTGTACTTTATCCTGTAGAGGGTGCAGTCCACAAGAGCTTAGGTGAGTGCTCAAGGAAAAAGTGGACATCAGCTCTGAGAAAACTGTGTGGGACATTATGTAATCAAATGTGATTGATGCAGCAGTGACCTACCTTGTGTAGAGCCCTGCTGCTGAACACTCTTGCTCTTTCTGTGAATCTGGGCCCACTTAGAGATGTGGCTGCTTCTGGAAAACCTTCTGGAAGATCTGTAACACAGAAGGAGAAAGTGGAGGACCCAGGATGACATAAGGCAAAGACTTTGTCAATAAAAATAAACTCACCTTAACTCCATCGATATTAAATGGTTCCTTTTGGCTATTTTGTGTAAAATATGCATTCAAATGCTTTGCTGAAACACAGCCTACCTTGCTTGCTCCTTTTGAAGGCAGGATCTACTGAAGAAAAAAAAAAAATTGGCATTGGAAATTCAGACTTCCTAAGAAAAACATCTAAGATGCCATATAAATTCATCAGTGAAAGCCTACCACAAATGAACCTTGTCCAGTAAGCTTAAAGGAAGGGAGGTAATTATTCCATCTTTAGAAGATCCGAATAATTTTATCACCCAACTGGAGAGCAAAAAGAAATATAGGAAAGTTGGCTAAAGTCAACCAAGGGGCAAATTTATTTTGAATGATGATGCCGTCTAAATAACAATACATATTTAGCTGCAGGAGTCATTTAATCCAAAGTTCTCTCAAGTGAATTGGAAATCTCATGGTGATTAAAATAAACCTTAGATCAGACAACATTTGTGATTTATTTTTCTCTGACAGGAGAAAATGTAAACAGTCCTACTGCAAATATTTTAACTGCTAATAGTCCAGAGTGACAGAAGTGATTAAAAAAATAATTCTAGTACCATAATGTTTGCTGGAGTACTTAATGATGTTTGAGTGCTGCATAAGAGAGCCATCATATTGCCTGAGCTCATCTAAAGCATCGTTGGATGAGTGGGGTGGAATATATTGAAATGTTGATCATGTCACACATTAGCAAGCTGCATATTGACAAGCAGCCTCCATACTCAAGGTGTTGATTCTGATTTCTTGTTAAGCCCTCCCAGTGATTTGTGACTAATCTATATCTAATTTAAAGTATTCAATAGAATCTCCCACATCTCTGTTTTGAAGACCATCTTTTTTGATAGAAATGCTTCTGAACTTTATTACCCCTTGATTACAGTTAAGCATGTTGTGCACAAGCCTTGAGAGAGCTTGTCTAACGACTCATAATTAGTTTCATAGGCAATCCTATTAGAAAATCCACAACATTTTCTTCCCCACCTATTAATTTTATGATCTGTGACCGCTTCAT
Source organism: Catharus ustulatus (assembly GCF_009819885.2). Lineage (NCBI taxonomy): Eukaryota > Metazoa > Chordata > Aves > Passeriformes > Turdidae > Catharus > Catharus ustulatus. The sequence goes on along the minus strand of NC_046222.1, from coordinate 8,019,792 downwards.
GGGAATTACAACATGAGAAATTGCAAAACAAACATTAAGATGAAATTGAATAATGTTATTTACTTGAGATGGCAACTGTAATTGTTTAAGTATTGGCAACATGCAGCCTTCAAAAGCCTGACTCTCAGCTGTTTGATGTCATGATTGCCTCACCTTGGGAGTATGCTACCAATTTTTATGTTTCTATTTCCCTTATTATTGAATGCAGCTTTGATTAATGTGAATGGCATCAGCCAGGATGCAGGAACACTCAGCTCTTCTTAGAAAAGCTGCAAATTTACCTCTAAAATCCTACAGAAGCTTTATTTGTAAGAAAAACATTAATTAAAAAAAAGTCGTTCAAAAGCAAACTTTTTTACAAGACTAAAGTTTATATAAAGTAATAAAAATAATATTAAAATATAAAATAATAAAAGCTAATATAATATAATATAATATAATATAATATAATATAATATAATATAATATAATATAATATAATATAATATAAATAGATGTAGATGTAGATGTAGATAGATATAGATATAGATTATATAGATATAGATACAAATATAGATATATAGATATATATATAGATTAGATATAGATATAGATATAGATATAGATATAGATATATAGATAGATTGATATAGATTGTATAGATTATATAGATATAGATAGATTAATATAGATTATATAGATGATATAGATACAGATATAGATATTGTATAATGAATGAAATATAGAAAATCATAAAATAAAACTATGATAGCAAGTAAAAAATATTGGGAGGTATAAAAATATTATTGAAACACTCTTTCCCCCATAATTTTTGGCAAGATGAGGAAAATATGAGAAAAAGGGCAAGTATTTCCCCCCTCTGTTTTGTATGGAATAAAGATTTGAATGACAGAAATTAAGGAAAACCATGGAGATTAAGGAACTGTGGCCCCTTAAGCTGAGTGGTGTGGCCACTGATCATTATGTGAATGTCTGGGAGGGCCTGGTTTCAGAGTAGAAGTCTGAATTTAAATTCAGAAGGTGAATCTGTCTCTTCAGCAATATGCTTGCTGAATAGTGATGGGTGAGAGCAGGGGCTGGGATCCCTTAATCTCTCACTTCTACCTGCTGAGAGCTACCAGACCACAGTGTATCTTCCCCCAGCAAACAGCAATAGTTTTATAAAATGTGAAAAAGATTCACAGAGCAACACTCCCCTGCTGGCTGGCCTCAATCCTGCAAAATCCATCCCCCTAAGTGGAGAGGGAAGAGAGAAATTAAAGCAGTTCCTTGAGCCTCTAAGCTTGAACGTCTTTTTTTCTTTTTGTTTTGCTTCAGTTTTACCTTGTGGCCTGATGGGGGATTGATTTGGGAGCAAACCTTCGCGGCTTGCTGAGGCTTAGGTGTGAAAAGAGCGCCTAAGAAAATATTAAGTAACAAAAAATATTGGATGCTTAAACAGCTTAATAGAGATTTCTCCCACATAAAGCTGTGGATGGATTACAGTTTGAGCAGCTGTAAGCAACAAAAGGCTGAACTCCCTGCAAATCTTACAGAGTGTCTCTGAGAAAAATTTGATATACTACATCCTGAGGATAAACTGATGAGCAGGGGGTACTGCTCACTCACAAAACCAAGAGAGAAAAAAAACATACCAAAACTTTATTGCTATTTTGTTCCTGAGAAGTAAACATAATATTTTATCCATTTAAAAATATTTTAAATTGTCATTTAAAGTGGTGGTTTTGATAAGGTTCTAGAATGTTGACTAGAGTAAAGCAAGGTATTTGTTAAAATTGTAATTGATTCCTTTTTTCCTCTGAGGATAAAAAAAAAAAAAAAAAAAACCAACAAAAACCCAAGAACAAAACAAAAACAAACAAACCAAATAAAACCAACCGAGCAGTCAATATATCTTAGGAGTATGTTCAGTACTTCTGTGCATGAGCCACAGTAAGAGGATTCACAGGAATTCACAGAGGAAGTGTCAAAGCCTTGTGTTCCAGGTGACATTCCCTCAGGGGACTGTCAGTTCCTGCTGGAGAAGTGAGGATATATGAGAACAAGCTCTACAATAACCTTAGTGGCTGTCTTAAGTCAGCTGTGTAAAATATTCTTCATAATGTATTTTTCAAACCGTTGCCAAAAGTAAGCAGAGGTTTTGGCTTTACTGAATAAAATTACATTATTTATGTATTTTTTTTCCATATTCTTTCATGATTAATTACTTTTGAGGAAAATACCCATGATGCCTTAGAGAAGGCAATACATATTTCTGTGAAGAGAGGAAGCAGAAAGCTCCCAGACTCCACAAAGGGCATATTAAATATTGCAGTTAAACCTGTTAAATGCAAATTGTAGTGGGATGACCCTGGCTGGATGCCAGGCATCCCCTTCTCTCCCAAGATGGACAGGGAAGAGGAATTATAACAAAATGTTCACAAGTTGAGATAAGGACAGAGAGAGATCATTCACCAAATACTGTCATGGGCAAACCAGACTCAAATTAGAGATATTAATTGAATTTAGTGCTAGCAAAATCAGAGCATAATAAATATAATAATAAAAAATAAGACCTTAAAAACACTTTTCCTCCCCATTCCCATCCCATTCCTTCCCTGCTCTACTCCTCCCCTGTGTTATCATCAGGGAGATGGGAATGGAGGTTAAAGCTCCATTACAGTTTAGAGTTGGTAAACCCAATGAACAAATTTAAAGAAGCAAGGGGAAAACAATGATTGCAGCAATACCCTATAATAAGGTATTCTAATTTTTCTTCTAGTGTTTCTTCTACTTAGTGATCTACTGGATAAACAGAAATCTACAGGGTAAAAAAAAAAAAATAAGGTAAATAAAAGGAAAAATAAAATGGACAAGGTTATATATTCTCTTCTGGGTGTAGACCTGTCTGCTAAAAATTGTCTGCTTATAGTAGCTCATGAATTTTCAGTAAGTGCAACTATTCTGCAACAACTCTGACATTTATACTACAGATTCATAAGAGAATTTAAAGCCAGACTGATTAGGCCATGTCTGGATTTGTTAGTGTCTTAACCAGAACCCCATTGTTCTGCCTGAGGGAAGTGTTAAGACAGTGTTAAGACTTTATTTCCGCAGAAGCAGTATAGAGTTGGGTAGCTTAGAAATAGAAAAGAATAATTTCTCAATTTCTTCAGGATTTCTAGGTGCACCATGTCCCTGTTGCGACTGAGCTGCCGGGTTAAGGGAATTTCTCTTCTTCTGAGATGCAGAAGTGAAAAGTATGAACCCTGCCTTCTGTATTATCCATCCATCCATCCATCCATCCATCCATCCATCCATCCATCCATCCATCCATCTGAAATTTCAAAGATAGAAGTACAGAAACCCAAACTTTGACGGTATTGCAGGAAGTTATAATATTACAAAGATTTTTCTTAATGTGTATCAGGTATAAAAGGTGAAAAGGGTGGTAGCAACAGATTTTCTTGTCTCTAGGAATTGTATTAGGAAAGAGTGAGATTGCTGGTATCTCCCTTGGGATTGTCCCAGTTCTGCAACATGTTCATGGCATTGTGATGAGCATGTGTTCTGTGGCTCATCTAGAGAATTATGAGAGATAGAGTGGCTGAAATGTTCAGGAACTGGAAAATTTAAAATGTTAACACAAATTTATTATGCAGATTTTAACCATTTCACTCATTTCCCACCATTTCCCTTCTTCTCTCTGCCTGTCTCCAAACATTTTCTTATAAAAACTGAAGTGTAGGTTTAGCTGCTTTTCATGGTTTTGCTTGGATTTTACTGACAGAGAAGTGCACGTTGTGCTTTGGTCTGGCTCAGTGCCAGAGCAACAGTGATTTCCAGTGCCAAGCTAAGGCACAAACCTGTTTTGAATGACAGACTAAAGTGTGTGTAGGGATGTGAAAACAGGTGGTCTGAGATGTCTGGTATCAACAGAGCATCTGGTCACTGGAGTGTGACTGCACTGTGCTGTGTACTCCTAATCTAGGGTGGTACCAGCAGTGAAGAAACTTTTGGCATCTTTTCCAAACCTATCATTTTGTAACTTGCCCTGAGAACCCAAATACATACAGATGTTTGTTTCATGGCTAAAAATACTCCAGCCAGTCTATAATTTCTTTACATAATCTGTATTCCTTAAATGGCTAGAAATCAGATTATCTTCAACTATGCCAGATGATTTGTATAATCAGGTTTTGCTTTCTTTTGTAGACACACAGCTGTTACAAAACATTTAGATAATTTTTAATCTCTCTGTTCACTTATAACTAACTAGACAAATATACTTATATCGCTGCCTAATGTTGCCAGCTCTATTAATATTAAGTGTATTAAATCCATATAATTATTAAAATATAATTTGAGGGTGAATATCCTTTCTCTCGTTGCAGTCAAATGATGGTTAATAACAACTTATCAGCAGTTATATGAGGGTAAAGAAGTAAAGACTTGAAAACACAAGAGTTTATCACACACTGAAAGATGATAAACAGTCCATGGTTTAACCTAGCAATATTTTTCAGTCAGGTTTTCATTAATAATGTTTTCTTTTAGAGTGTGACTCTTCTACCAACATCTGTACAAGAGAGATTTTTTTACTATGAAGTTGAGAAGGATTAACGAGGAAGTCAATCATATTCTCTGCATATAAGATTCCAGAGTATCCACGTTAAATACACACCTAAAAAGATTAAAACCAAATCTCAAATAATTGATGAGACAAATTCTATTTTACATTCTTACATATCTTCTGTTACTCTGAGGACAAAGTTAGTTTTGTTGTTTCTAATGATGGCTTGCACAAGAGTACAGCACACATGAGGATTTTCCAGAAAGGAATAATGGTACTAGCACTATTCATTTGCCCTTGAAAACAAATGATAGCAATATCAGGGTGATGCCTGATGAATATGTATCTAGTAAAAGAAAAACAAACCCAACATTATCAGGAATTCCTTTCTGTTCACGGAAAAGAAAATTATTCTGTAAAATATAGCCTCTGATTGTATAACCTCTGATTGCAGAGATCATTTATTTTCATTGTGCACAGCTGAAGACCTTTCCCTTCAATTTCAGAGACTGTCAAAAGAGATCCTGTACTGTTGTTTGCCTATAACCATATAACTTGTACAACCAGTAGACTGAATTCTCCTGTCTAGAACACATTGTAATTCCCAAGGCACTGGTACAAGGTGTTTAATAAATAAAGAAACTATCAACAAAACACACACAAAAAAAACCCAAACCAGGGAAAAAAAACAAACAAACAAAAAAACCCCAAACAAACAAACAAAAAAAATCCACACAAATAATGTTTGGATCTGTTTACAGTATTGTAAGTTTATGTTTGTTAGTATTGTAAATACCTAAGAGGAAAGAGGAAATAATAGTTGCTAACATCTCTTCAATAATGAGCAGGATAGAGATGAGAGCTCAACTCCAGTCAGCTTAAAATATTACAAAGAATTAAACAACATTTCGCTTCTGTTACAATTTGAGTTCCTATGAGCCCTGAAGCAAAGCGGAATGTGAGAAACAGAGGGTTCCCCAGCAGACAGAAACCACATTTCTGTCTTTCATTCCAAAGTGCTCTTTGGCTGGATTTTAAAATACCATGTCTTGTTTTGTGAGATCTCACTAAGGAATACCTGTCAGCATTTAGAATTCAGCCTTTTAAGATGGTACAGCATGTAGGTGTGTGCTCTCCCTCCATCAAATAGATTTGAAATACCAAAGGTCATTACCTGCTCTAGTACCAGAACTCCTGTAACATGCTGGGGTGTCTCAGGTACCTCTGTGTGCTCATGTTAGCTTTTTAATGGTGACAGCTTCATGGAGAAATTACTGGACTGAGGTGCATCAGGCATTGTCCTTTTTCTTTGACTGAGAAAGTTTTTCAGGCTTTTTCCTTGGAAGTTTTGGCTATTTTAAAAATGAAGGGTGTCTTCTTATTAACGCAGTGCTATTGACATGACAATTATAAAGCATGCAGGAAGGACATCATCAATATACGGTAGCAACATGAAAAATAAAGATAAATGCAAGTCAATTTACAAAATATATCTCAGTTTCTGAAAAACCACTTCTGAAAATCCACTGGAAACACACTGGATTCAGAAATAATCTGTTCTGATAGAACTCTAAAAAAGCAGTTGTTTAAGTTCAGTTTAAAGATTGTTTTGTTTTTTTCTTTTCACTGTCTTAATGACAGCAGGAAGCAAGAAATGTGAGTCAGGGATGGATAAGGGTGCAAGACAGGTCTGGTGGGCTCTTTGCAATAGGTAATTTTCCAGCTTTTAGAAGTAAAAATAATTTTAAAATAGGAACAATTACTTGCTAAGATTTCTCCAAAATTTAATCTGAAGTTAATTTTCTCTGCTTTAAGATAAAAATATAGATTACTTACAATGCCTAATGAACTAGCAACAGCATTTCATAGAAGTAGTGAGGGGACCAAACTGTGAGCAGCTACTCTAACAATTAACTAAAACATTAGGGTGTTTTGAAAGGCCAGTGATCAGTGGCATTTTAAATACCTGAATAGGTTTGTGGTTTTTTTAAATATAAATAAATATATTTCCTTGCCTTTTTAAACAAGGATATTGTCTCTAATATACTTCAGTATTTAAGCCAAGATTTCACATTATTTTAAAATTTTCTTCTTTTTTTTTTTTTTTTTTCTGGAGCTGTGTTATGAATTGCATCTTGCATAGAAATGTAACAGCTGGAGTAATAAGTCTGGAACCAGAATTCATTTTACCTTCTAAATTAGACTTTTATAATAAATGGTAAATTGAAATGCCATTACAAAAAGGTTACCATCTTTTATTACATGAAGTTAAGAACTTAAATTTTACTAATGGTGCAATTTTCTCTGTAATTCATCTTTTACTTAATAGTATATAATTGTTTCAATAACGTTTTAATCCCTGTAAAAAGAAGGTATTGTTAGCAAGGAAAGTCTGACTATTAGGCAGCTCAGGAAAATCTCAGAGTCGTCTTTTACACATATTCAGATACAGTACTTTTTATTTCACTAAGCCACAAGAGCATATCATTTTCTACATCAATAACTGATTTTTTATTCTGGCTGATAACCTCAATCTTTCCCTCTCCCCTTTTTTTTTCCAGCAAAACAGGTGGGGTGGGGGTTTGTTTAAAATTCATTTTCAGTGTGGTGTGTGGGGCTTTTTAAACCAATCTTAATAAGGTGCTATGAATGCAATTTAGTGGAATAGATTTGTAAGTGAAAGAAAAATGTGCTCAGAATTGCAATTAAGCCTGATAAGTGCCTATAGACAAGAATGGGAAATTTTAAGCTTAAAACTTCCAAATCCTCAGGTCTACTCTGTCCTCAAGGGGCACAGTCTCTCAGTATGCATAAACTTCTTAAGTCTAGATGCTTTTAAAAAAATACCAGTAGGGAGATCTAACTTAAATGCTAATCCACTTTAGATCCACAAAATTTATTTGGGCAGCTGCATTTCTCTTAGTGTGCACCATTAAAGACGCACCTTGCAGTCTGAAACTGTCTGGGGCTCATAACCTGCATTTTTAATTCTCCTGAAGCATGGATAGCCTGCCCTAACACAATAAAACTCCCCACAAACCCAATCCTTTCCCTTTATATGTGATGGTGGTCGTGCCGCCTATCTCTGGACAGAGGTTCAGTGGTTGGGAGAAAGGAGAGAGAGCAAGTCCGTTTTAGTTGGATGGCTTCTCTCATCCCTGTGAGTGAACTCACATCTGGCAGTGAGCAGGGGCTGTGTCCTGAGCTGGGGTGCTCCCAACACCCATCAGGGAAAAACCCTGTTCCTCTTGGTGCCAGCTTGGGGACCTCTGCATGGGAGAGGCTGCAAATATCACAGGGACTCAGAGAAAACTGGCAGGACACTCTCCTGCAAGCAGAAAAGCTGCTCTGCCTGCTGTTATGTATCATATCCAAAGACTTAATGCAAATGTATAAGCTGTCCCTGGAGCTGGAAAAAAATCTATAATATTTCTATTGCTGTAATATCTATGTGCCAAGTGCAGACATTTGTTTGATTTGGCCCCAGGCATTTTTATCTGGCATGCTCTCCATTTCATTTCTCCCACACTATATCAATCTCAAAGCTCCTTTGGTTAGGGAAAAAAAAAAAAAGAAAGAAAGGAAAAAGAAAAAGAAAAGCCTCAATGACTCCCTGTGTATTGCTTTTTGTTGCGATGCAAATTAAAAAAAAAAGAAAAAGCCTTCTCTGCTGAAATGTTAGTACCAGTATGATAGCAGCCCTGCTGAAAAGCTGGAGGAGAGGTTTGGCCTGTTGTGATTGCCTGTGAAATGTCCCCTCCCCTCCTCTCCCAATCTTGCTGTCATTCACCTCCTAAAAAGTGGGAGTTCCAGCTGACACATGCTTCACTGAGCAGTGTGGCTTGGTGGCACATCCCATTCCTGCCACGTCATGTCAGCTGGAATTGCTGTGTTAGAATGTAAATTAACCCCAGAAATTACAGGTACACATTTGATAACTGTATATACATGTCTTCACATCTAGGGGAGGAGTCCTGGATGGGATTGTGTTCGGCAGCAGAGGTGAGACTAACTAGCATCTCAGTTTACCACTGTTCCAATTGATATTTGTACATTTTAAATGGAAAGCAGAAAGCTTATTAGGCTTTTGGGCAACAGCTACTTGCTGTATGAGGAAAAAGGCAATAGTTTGTTTTTAGGTTAAATTACTAATATATTTTTCCAGGCAATGTTTCAGTCAAGATCTTACCACAGGTAGCCACAAAATGATGCAAAAATATCCTAACCAAGTGTGGGGAATAGAGACATTCTCATGGTACAAGGAAAGAGAATTATTGCAGGTTGTCACTGTATCAGCAGTCAAAAGATTTATGACAGGGTTATAAAATAGTTTTAAATATTGACTCAAATTAATTCAGTCCAAAGAATCACCCCTGTTATTCACTGAGTGTAGGTTTGGCCACACGACAGACTTGGCACAGACACAAGATTCTCCACGGATTTCTGTCCATTAAAGTGGCAGAAACCCTGAAATTAACACTTGCACTACAGTGAAGGAAGAAGTGGGTTTATTGGTCATGATTTAATATTTTTCTCTCTTAGTAAACTCTCCCTCATGTTAGGTAAATCTAAAACATTATTGCAGGATCATTTTCCTCTACTTTATGTATTTTTTCATATTACCAGCTTTATATTTTATGGCAAGCATCTGAGAGTCATTAATTTCAAATGGCTGAATAAACATTGCTTTCTTGACAGGCACTTATTTAAATGCATTATTTTTGGCATAAGATCCAAAGTTATGTTTGCAAGGAATGGCAACATTTTTTGGCTCTTTCCCCGCCCCCTCATCTCATCACAATCTGGCATAATTCTCCCAGTCTCTCATTTTACCTTACCATAGATTAATAGTCAAACTTTAAAGGATCAAAATTACCCATGCCTAGAAATATGAGGTAATAATTTACTCAGAGCTCTTTGTTAGCTATTCTCTGATATTTAGCTGTGTCCTCTCATATGCAGTTTCCACAGAGTAGACTGAGCCATTAAGAGAACATTTTTAAACTCCTCATGTCATCAACCTAAATAGTGAAGGATGGTAATTTCAGTGACTGAGACCTGCACATTTCAATTTTCAGTAATAGATGTTAAATGAGCAGTAGAAAACTGTCTGAATGAGTCTGTAGTTATCTCATCCAGCTGTTCATTGCTCCTTAGTTTAAGTTTCTGATTATGTTCCTTAGCAGAGGCATTTCTGCATATTTGCTGGCTCTCTTTCCCTGCTATTGTCTGAGATCTAATTACAAATCTTCCCTATATATTTAGCTTGTGCTGAGGATTTGAAGAAAATATTTTTCTGTGGGAAGACTCTATTCAAAGAGGAGAAAAAAATTATTATAAAGCACTGTCTTCCTTGTGTCAATTCTGAAAGACATAAAAAAGTGATCTTAAAAAAGGAGTAAAAGGAAGAAAATAAAATGTGTTATCATTTGTTGACAGATGTACTTATGGACTGTCTATTGTCCTCTGCCTGTGAGCAGACAGTCATCACAGGCAGGGGTTCGTATGATATTTTATATATCAATTGAATGCATTCTTTTAAATATTTAAATTAAAATATAATCATTGTGATAATGAATGTATGATTTCTATTTAAATTTTTGATTAATTACATTTAAAGACATGGAATTATGGGGAAGACAGTATCTGGATCTGCAGTTAATGCCTCCATTTTGATGTCCTTAAAAAATTATTCCACCCATGGTCATGAATCATCATCATTAGGTTGCTTTATAAGCAATTAGAAAGGTCAGGCTGACAAACTGTACTTGATATGAGACAGTGCAAGAAAGAAAAAACATTTGTAGGTGTACTGAGACGGATTTTTCTAGTGGAATGAATGGGTGCTGGAACAGTGTACCACAGCTCATGGGGCATGCACATTTAGACAACTTCACACTGATGACATTCCTGTCTTAGGCTTCTTGATTTAAAGCCTAAAGGTCAGTCAGGTGAATTCAGGGCATATTTCAGTCACCAGACTGGCCTAGTTAGGAGACAAAGGCATTGAACTTCACTTGTCACCTTGGCTTTTTCACTTCAGGATCTTCCACTTCAGTGGGAGAACCCAGCTGTCCTGCTGCTGTACCCTGAATGTTACACAGTGATTTCTACCACAACAAAGTGAGCAAAGTGCCGGCTCAATTCAAATCTTCAGAGATATTCCCTGATTTTGGATCTATCCAGTTTTTTATGCTAAGTAGAGCTCAGCATGAAATGTGTAAGACAGAAAAGGATCAAATGAGTACAGGTGGGTGATCTTTCTGCTCCAGCCTGGGTGTCCACCAGCCCTTGCCTTCTCTGACATTCTCTTACATCCCAACACAACATGGGGCTCCAAAGAAGCTCTGCAGAAGAAGAGCAGGCTCTGCCTTCATGATGATGCCAAGGACAAGGACATGGAGACTACATCTTGATTTCAAGGACATGCACAGATGATAAAATATCTGTCAGTCTCACCACTGCATCTTCCAGGGGGTTTGTCCTCCAGAGGAGAATTGCAGTGACACTGATGAGCTCTTCAAATTGTGCTCTATTTGTGCTGGTTGAATATGCATATGGATTATTTTTAAATGCAAAAAGAAACCAGAAACAGAGGAATTCCAGCAATGGGTGTTTTGGGACCATGATTTCTTGTCACATCTGAGAAACCTGGAGCGCTAGTAACTGATCTGCTTTATGTGTGCGAGCACAAAGCTTCTAGTTTTTATTGTTGCAGAGTGCTTTCAATTTAGAAAAAAATCAATCAACAGAAACAGTAAATGGCACCAAGCTCCACATTTCTCATTGGGAGCAGCATTATAACATTTAGCCTTGCTCAACAAGAAGTTTTATATTGCTTTTGTTTATATACAGAATAATGTAATGGGGATACAGGGCTTCCATTTAGAAAGGTTATTGACACTCTTGGTGCTGTGTTGGCATTTATTCTTTGGATTTTATTGCTTCTAATCTGTGGTATTTATGTCTTTGAGGTGAGGACTTTCATCTGTGATACATGCTCATAATTTACAGGCTGCATGGTACCCTGAACTTGTCTGCAGAAACAGGAAATTAAACAATTAAACAGGAGGCAGATGTGAGGAGTAAAACAAGGTATTCCCCTCAGTACATTTATTTTCCAACATTGTCCATTGGTCAGAGGAAGCTGAAAGCCACTGGTGACTGAAAACCCAAAGACTTTGGGAGAACCAAGACAGTTTTCCATAGATGGATGTGAGAAAATGGCAAAGCACTCAGAAGGGGAATAAACCAGGCAGAATATTAATTCAGAATTTCATAGAAGTTTGAGCTTCCATGATTTTCCCAGTATCCAGCTCTCCTGAATCTGTGTGACGTGGTTGAAGCCTTTTGTCACAAACACTCACTCCCTGCTCCCTAAGCTGTCTGAAGTGACCATTGCCAAGCTCCCTGGTGATTACTTTAACTGCAATAGCAATGACAGACCACTTTATTAATTGCAAACTGCACTATCTGAAGACGGTGACAACAGATATGGAGAAAGGAACAGAATACCCTAATTTTTCATAGCATAATCAGCCTGTTTGGAGCCCCAGATAAAAATAAATTATCTAAACCTTACAATACACTTGACACGTATTTATTGCAGCATACTCTATCAGCAAGTGCCATACCTACATGAGCAAGCTCCTCTCTCATTACCCTAAAACGTGGAGGGGAGTGTTAATGAGACAGAACAGCCAAAGCAGGGCTGCCCTGGGGTCTGGGGTGGATTCCAGCTGTTGCATCCCACCACCTCTGGACTCTGCCTTCCTCAAGTGCAACCTGTCCACCCAGGCCCAAGGAGAAGTTTGTGCTGAGCATCCCGAGGGGAATGCAGGACAGAAAAGGACTTTACAATCCATCAGTGGTAGAAATTGATCCAGTAGATAATATTATTTGAGAACAACAAATAGTAAGAAATTTCTCTTGACTTGCAGAAAGAGGGAGAGCAATTCCAGTGACTTGAGAGGGAAAGCTGTCACCATTCACTCAGTTGGGAAAAACTGAGGGACATTCCTATAGACCCACTGTTTATCCCTTCTCAGAGCCAAAGTTTACAAGACTTTCTAATGGAAGCAGATAATTCCTCAGTTCCTGTTTGCTGTGGCTGTTTCCACCATGTCCTGAATTGCTTGATACAAAGTCTAAATTAGTCTTGAGAAACAGGATTAACCTTTCCAATCACATTTAAGGTGAAATTGCTTAACTACAGCACACAATGTCATGCTACAGATAATCCATGTGCTTGATTAATGCCTTTATAATCAATTGCTGTCTGGAAGTGACTCCTTCCCATCACACTCTTCACAAAAAGAGCAGATGGTATTTAAAAGGTTATGGCAAGAGGGCATTTCAGAGGTCAAATAGAACATCGATCAAGTGGGCAGAAAAATTGCTTTTTTCCTTCCCCTTCTTATCCTCACAATCCATGAGGGAATGTGGACTATGAATTATAGTTTGATCTATAGTTCAAGCACTAAAATGTTTTCTTGTTTCAAATTTCTGTGTTGTTTTGGGTAATGAACCTGGAAATTGGATTCCCTTTGTGCCAATAAAAAATTGTGCCCAATACATGTATCTCAGCAACATAATTCTTAGACCCACAGAGATTTGCCTGCTACTACCTTGAACACATTCCTAACTTAATACTGCTTAGTAAAGGTTGTACTAATATCCACGATGTCTTAGAACAATTTTTAGCAAAAATAGGGGCTCTGTGGAAAAGAAAAAAAAGAGATACTCTTCACTTCCATGTTCTTTCACAGAAACCAATTTAAAAAATGATATTGTAGGACTTATTCTCACTACTTCCCATGTACATATTTCGTTGCCATTCTGCATCAGAATCCAAGGACAGGTATTCTCACCTGGAGTGAAGGGGTCAGGGAGATTCCACTTTTCAGTGAGGTCTCCAAAACCAGAATTCAGGGGCTTGCCATTGTGGAGTAGATAAAATATTTTAGTACCCTTCTTCCTCCCCTTTCCACCACTTGTCATGCTAACCACACAGCATGAGAGTAATAGAACAGAGGAGTAAAATTGTTTATACTTTCTAGTAATTTTTCAGTTATTACTAATGAGAATGTAATTATTTTCCTATTGTTTTGGAGATTAATATTATTGTCTTTGTTGTCTAATATAAGTGTATTTTTAACAATTGCCATATCTTTCCTGCCACTCATTTTTCATTATTTCATTTTGTGGTTGGGCAGGTTACTGTGACAAGTGAACTGTTCATCCTAACTAGGTCTCTGAAGCAGATTTTCGTTTGGGAAGTGAAGATGCTATAATCCTGCTCTGTGATCAATAGCAGGATGGATTAGCTAAGAAGCTTTTCAGGATTTTAACTTATATTTAAGAACCTTGCTCCTCAAATCTTTCGTATATGCACAATTCTCTCTCACTGCATGTATGTAACCTGAGGAGCTATTAATGAGAAAGGGTTTATTATTTATTCAAGAACAATTAATACCTACCGTATATTGCCTAAATAAAGCTGCTAAAAATGAACTTTCAAAATGTGAACAGAAGCCAAATTTGATGGAAACATAGTAATTCTCTTAAAGTGGCCTCTGCACATCTTCCCATCCAGGACTGCTGTCACTGGAACTGTCAGTGTATTTTAAATAATCCTAATACATACAGTCATCTATAACATGCTGGTAGACCTTTCAATATCAGTTTTGTAGTTTAATTTCCTTTGATTTATTTCAATGAATGTGCATTTTTAAAACAGCTGAAGTCTATGAGACACTTCAACTAGGTTATGTCTGTCAGCACTGTATATGAAAAACAACAAAGGTACAAATGTATATATTGCATTATTTTTTCCCCATGATTTACTACCCAACAGAGAGGAAAAAATCTTCCATATGGGTGAGGTATTTCTGTTTCACCATTTAACTCAAGGTTCTTAAAAGGTAGCATACAAAAAAAAGACATTAACGTGGACAACTGCATTGGTATAAATGAGGAGTTAGGAGAGGTTTATTTCTAGCATTAAGTTAAACACACAGGTTTCCCAGAAAAATTGACTCCTGGGGACTGGCTGCACTTCAGGCATTCTTCACAGGGATTCTGAGGGGGAAGAATGTATTGGCCCTTAGCAGAGAGTTTGTGTCAATTGCCTTGTTATGACTGGGACCCAAGCGATCAGAACTGCCGTATTAAATGCAAATTGATAAATAAAAGCCTTTGCTACCAGTCCAAAAGCAAAAAACAGCTGTGAAAATAATGCCAGATATATTGGCAGCACCATAGTATTTTTCACGGAGTTTAATATATGTATTTTATGACTAATCCTTTAGAAACTTCTAAAGTAAATCTTTTATCTTCTATTGTGTGTCCATATTGATCTGCTGTTGAAGTGTTGTTTGCAGCTGAGAGGTATTATTCATTATGTTTGGAGGCTGTTTGATCAGAGAAGAAAAGAATACAGCATGGTTTCAAGAGAGTGAGAAAATCAAATGAATTTATATAGATGAAAAATAAATAGTAAGATGTGCTTCAACTTTCTGTTATTTATTTTTTAGAGATTTTTTTTTCCCTGAAGAGATGAGTGAACCTCCAGATAAATTGACAATGTCTTAAGTAACCTAATAAAAAGCCAAAGCCACCTACCTTTAGCAGCAGAGTAGTCTATAAATAGAAATGTGCAAATTCAACCCCATGTTTAATTTCACACCTTAGTTTTCTAATCAGGAAAACCTGATTTTACAGAGACTTAAATGATGTTCTGAATGAAGTAACATATTAATTTACATGACTGAGATCTGATTTTTAAAAATTTGTTGTTGGTGAATATTGACTATTCTGAATGTTAAATGCGTCACAAATACTTCATATATTTAGTCAAATATAAAAAGGGGAAAATATAGAAACCATTAAGAGATTTTTTTCTGTCTTTTCTCTAACTGAACCTATTATACCTACACAGGTTTCCCATCGCTCTCCCTGCTCTGTCACTTTCCAAGCCATAGCTCCTTTACCTTTGATAACCATCCACAATCAATTGAAAATGTATCTCTTCTCTTTATGGTATGACAGTACCCAGAGGTTTTGTTTTTTTCTGGTGTCTCCTGTTGCTGATTTTAGACACAGAATAAATCATCAGGGCCATTGCACGTATCTGCTGAGTGATTGCTCTTCTGCACCCTCAGAATATTTCCCTGGCCCAGTTGTATTCCTGCCTGGATTGTTTGATCCTTTCTCAGAAATCCATAATACACTACCCATGGCAGAGGGGAGGGAGGAAATGCCCTGGGCTTTTAAGCAGTTGTAGGGATTTTATGGTTTACTCAGTCCATAAATGTAACACTGAAATGAAGCTGCAGTGTCCGTGTTTGGATGACTATTAAGTGACAAAAGCAATGTACTATTCTTGTGCAATCAATATCTTACATGTGAAACCAAAGACAGCACTTCAAATTACAGACAAAAAAAAAAAAAATAAAAGGAGGCTACTACAATAATAACAAAGTGATGTCTACATCTGCCTTTGCTTGTGTATTGCTGGCTTTTCACAGCAAAGTACTCCTTTCAGATCCTTTCTGCAGCCCCAGCATGTGCTAGAGAGTGACAGTGATAAAGCACGTGCTGTACACTCTCCACATTTGTCAGATGTGCTTCCTTGTGCCTACCTGACAGAAGTGTTCCACTGTTCCTTTGTTTCTTTGAAAGCTTTTCTTCAATGTCTTCTCCTTTTTAGGTGTTGCAGTTCTAAGCAAGCTTGCTCTTTGTGCTTCATCTGTAAAAGTGAGAAGGTAGCTGTTTAATTGCACAGGGAAAAAGGTAGAGGAACAGGTAAAAAAAGATTATTAGTAAAATTATTTTTTGGTCCTGGTGGTAAATTTAATAGAAATATCAATGTGAAACTGCTTCCTCAGTGGAACAAAGCTAATAATACCTTAAATTGTTGTACTTGTTGCAGAGTGTAATAACAGCAATGTGCTATGACTGTATTTTTTCAAACATTTAGATGTAAAAATTTTACACCTATCTATCGGCAATTTGCGGCACCTGAATTCCTTCAGTAATTTGATTTTATGTTCCTAGAGCTTCAGAGAGAGAGACAGCAAATCTGCAGTAAAATCAACAATTAATAAATGAGCTCTGCTCATTGAGATTGCAGGTTTTGACTTTTTTGTGAACTTTTCTCACAGACTGCTGCATGCCTGCAGTTTGCCTGAGGGTGTCCACGGCAGGGTGGCCACACTTCCTTCAGTTTGGGCAGGGAAAATGCAGTGAGAGCTGCACAGAGTGCTGGCACATGCCCACAGTGCCAGGAGCTGTCACAGCACACCTTGCAGGTCACTGTTTCTGCAGGGCCAACGCCAGACACGTTCCCAAAGGTCCCCATGTGTCCCCAAGAGTCTCAGCCATCTGGATGTGCCTAGAATTTGTGTGCACAGCTCCCCCCAGATCCTGCCTTGCTCAACACCAACCATGGTGACAGCTCTAATTGGACTGTGACATCCCACATAAAGGCTCTCTTGGGGTTTTTTTTTCCATCAGGATTTAGTTTCACGACAGCAAGAGCGCATCTCTAGGATAAATAGGGTATGTGCCATCTTCAACTTTCATCCAGCAGCCTCTTTACCATCCCACAAGTAAGAGTCAGCTGATCTGTGAGCTGGAGTGAACTGATCTGACAGATGGGGAAAGAAATGGGCACTTTGGTTCCCTGGAAAATTGAGTACTTTTTTCTTTTTTCTTTTTTCCAGGATAATATACATAGAACTATATTATCTCAAATTATTGTTTAAAAGCACTTCTGGATTTCAAAATAGGCAGTTGATATGAAAATCTAAGTATTTTTCTGCAAACAATAATTCTCTTCAACTAAATATGACATCCCAGAGCTTTCTTGTTAAGGCAAAACTACTTTTCAAATTAAAGAAAATATCTCACCTTTTCAATTGAGATTTTCTAAAGGATGAGCAGAGGTATGTTGAAATGGAGAATTTTGAAAGAGCTCTGACTGACAGCAAGATGAATTTCCCATCCCAAGACAAGACAAAGAGCGGAAGAAGAAAAGGTATTGACTTTTACGTAGCTAATGGGTGCTGTAGTGGAGACTGGCATGTGTCTGTTCAATATGAGAGTCTTACCAGGCTGCCCTGTTCAGGGCAGGAAGACACTGATGGAGATGGAGATCTGTACTTACCATCAGAGTTTGGCAAAAGTCTTGGTGCTATTCATATTTACAAGGGTGGAAACATGGAATGATTGCACTGAAACCAGTGGCATTTCTCCTGATTCACAGCTGAACAACTGAGACCAAAACCTGATTATACTTTTTTTTTTTTTTGGTTCAAATATATAGCCTTTAAATCTGAGGACATTCAATATTTTTTACCTTTAACTTCATTTTGATTCCAGTGCATTTCCTACTTTGCTCAGAGTAAGTGGATAACTTAGTATATGAACTCAGATTTACCAGGATGATCAGGTTTCTTCTTGTCCCTAAGGAAAAATAATATCAAACTACCCACTTGAGGAAATGAAATGCATTAAAACACCGAACATATATGATGTCCTCTTAAGGCAAAATATTCCTGTATGACACTCAGTCACTATTGCAGTTGAAACAACATAAATTTATTTATTTGTTGGATGATTGTCTGACTGAAACAAAGTTAACACAACAAACTGACTGCTTCACTTTTCTTTGGTTTCTCTCTCATTCTTTAAACACTGGCATGGGCTGGTGGGCTCTGAAAGCAAATTCTGGCCTCAGAGATGTACTTTAAGGCAGTTTCTATCGACATAGGAAAAATGAAACATGCCTGATCCAAAAAAGGCTGCCAAAAACTGCTGGTGGAAGCAAAAGCTTCATGCTGAACCAGATAAAAGCAAAGGAAACAAAACCAGAAGTGCTATGAGCTGGACTAGGTACTGAGGATTTTAAGATGGCCTCTGTATGAGATGATAATATAAAAATCTGAGGGTATTTTAAAGGTCAAATGAAATAAGGATACCATGAAAACATTTATCCCAGACTCCCATGATATATAATTCAGCTTTTTTTTTTTTTTTTTTTTTTTTTTTTTACTGTGTGAGATTTGGGGAGTATCTCACAGTGAGAAAGTCCATAAAATGAAGAATGCAACTTCGTTTAAGAATATTTAGACTCTTAATATTAAAATAATTTTGACTGTGATAATTGAGTTCTCTCACGTGTAAATGTGGCCATCAGGAGCTGTTTTCATACAACCAAAATATGTTCACATGCAAAAACCAAGCCAAAAAACTTAATTGAAGCAAGAAATACACTGATAGGGAAACAGGGGATTAATGAGGGATAGAGAGCACTGGAAAAAAGGAGGCACAGACTTGCAGAATTTTGGACTTGAAGAGATTTTTAAAAGAAAGCTTTGACTCCAAAGACAAATAAAATATGTATTATTAAACTTTTATATTCTGGTACCATCTAGAGGCCAAATGGCACAGCATCCCATTTTGCTAGGAGCTGTGCAAACATAAAATTATAGATGTTCCCTCTTTAACTCAAAGAAGGGGTATGGCAAACTGACAGCTACTGAATGTTTGCTATTTCTTCTTGGTGCAATATTTCCTGTCTGTCTCTCTTCCTTACACATTGTCTGGATCATCTGTGTGCAAACCCTGAGTGTGCCATCCTTCCAGTCTGCCAACAGCTGTGTCATGAACACAAATCACGAGTACAGAAGGCAGAATGTGCCTCTGGTGCAAGAACTTCAACAGCTGCACCCACAAAAATGTTATAACGACAAGAAATACAGCCAGAGTCAGGAATGAATTCTTCCTACCACCCTGGTGCCCTGGGACTGCAGTTTTCTTTATAAAACATCCAAGAGATTTCTTTCCTAGTATTTGGGGTACAATGTGGGAGGCTAAAACATATATACATCAAATCCTCCAACTTTTCAGCTACAGAGTTTGTGAGTGATGTCTAAGGAAATATGTGTGCTTGGTTTTTGTTCTGTTGCTTTGATGCTGAATTGTTGTGAATGAGGCAGTGAAAGAATTTTTGAGCTGCTGCTCCAAGAAAGGAATATTAAAATAGAAGGTTTTCATGCAAGCCAGGGCTACTGAAGTGACCTGTGAATAAGCCAGCCCAAAGGCTGGAAGGCATCAGGAGAGGATTACTTGATTCTTTGCCTGAGCAGGCAGAATTAGGTGGCCTGGGAAAATAGATGAAAATTATCTGAGGTGGAATACTGCACTAATGAAACTGTGCTGCTTCCAGCCAACTGAGGACATCTCTGGCTAAGGAATTCCTGAAATGAGTCTGATATTTGGGACACTGGGTAATAGGCCAGTGGTCAGGTCCAGTGATCTCTAACGGGGTCTTTCACAGATTTCAAGAGAATTCTTGCTAACTTTTCTGACCAAGCTTCACTTCATGTCTGGGCTTTGGGACTTTGAACTTTCTGTTAAATTTTGCCTTACTAGCGAAATTCATGGAGCTAAATATGAAATACAGTGGTACAGACTTGATCACATGTTTCAGAGGATCCTATCGAACTTTTGTTCAAGAAAATGAAGGTTAACATCAATAGGAAACTTGAAAAAACATTAAAAAATGCTTCTAATGTCACTTGATTATCATTCACAGGAAGCTCAGACTAAAAGAAAATTGTTTTCTTATCAAGGTATATAAGAAAACAACTCCCTAAATTTTATAGCATTCCAAAGAAATGCTCATGAAAGTTCAAGCAACACTTGCTTGTAGCAGTAGAGATGGCCACAATATAATTAAGTTTCCTACTGGTGAATAAACTGTATATGTATAAAAACAACCTAGAAATACAACACTGGATGCTCAAGAAGAAAAAATGAGTAAACAATAGGTTAAGCCTAACCCTTAATAAATAAGCTTCAAAACAAAGTGTAAAAACTAGAAATTCTTAGATTTGGGAAGGTTAAGTCCATCATCAGCAAAAGTATACAGATTAAAACTTGAGAAAGAATAAATATTTAAGTGGTTAAATGGTAAATTTCAGAAGATAAATTCCTTCAGAAGTATTGTATAAATAATATTTAGCAAAGGGTTGGGCATGAATTGCAGTTCCATTACAGGAAAACTTAAGTAGGAACTATTCAGACATAAAATTTCATCATGCTGTGATACATTTGATAAAGGGAAAGTCAAGAAAATTAAGACCAAATAGAAAAAAGTGGGAAAAAAAACAAAACAAAAATGACTGACAAGGTGATAGAACACCTTGATGGGTACTGAGTTTCTGAGGGTAGTTCTTAAATTATCATCAATACTTTGTGTTTCAGTCCACTATATGGCTATAATAATAAAGTCTGCCTTGTTTATTATTGGACAGTCATATCTGAGTCCATATCAATATGGATAAGTAAAATATTACATCAAATGGGAGATGCTCGTGGCTCCCATTGGGTAGTATGATTTTGGTTCATCTTAAAAAATTTGAGAGAGGATGGGACTTGCATGATTCATCTCACAAGAACAAAGATACTGTGTGAGCTTGATCTGAAGCATGTAAAGCTGAATTTTTGTATGTATTTACACGTGCATACTTGTACATACATATGAAGAGTGAACAGCTTCCAAGGAAGAAGAGGTAAAGCTATCATTTTTAAAACATAACAAATATGCCTTGTATTTGTGTTTAGATACAGATATACTCTTTAAAACTCTTGCAGTTTGAGAGACAGATATCTACTAAGGAAGGCAGAAGTCTCCTTTGAAATGGAGAATGTAAACTCCCTCCCCCTCCAAATTATTATAATTTTGAAATTAAGGGACTCTCAGGCAAAGATATAGGAATAGGAATAACAGTTCTTTACTAGGAAAAATTGAAACAGAAATACAGTACTACAAAGAACCAACTCCAAACCCTGACAAAGTCAGAGTACAACCTGACACCTGTCAGGCAGGGTGTTGGTAGCAGTCCCATTAAATGGTGGCTGCATCCTCCTGCAGTGACAGATGTGGCTCAGTTGGAGCAGTGCTCCTGTACAAGGTGCAGTTTCCCTCCGAAACTCCAGTGGTGATGTGGAGAAATCCGGTTTTCCTCTGGAGTCCAGTGGAGAAAGGGACTCCCTTAGTGTCCCAAAACCTCTGTTTTTATCTTGGTAAGAAATGTTGGGCTCTTCCCCCTGGCTGGAGCAGCTCCCAATGGGATGCAGTAATTTTATCAATCCCACAGTGGGACTCAATGGCCATGAGCAGAAAATGACTGGCTGGAGGAAGGATGGGTTGTGAAAAGATAAAGAACAATGCCCTGCCTGGTTTCAATGGATGGCCCATTAACAGATTATCTGCCATTGAGATAAGGATCACTGCCCCCACCCTCAACAGATGGTGATAGAACAGATACCTTTTATCACACTCTGTATTGTAACATGCGGCTTATAATCAGGGGCGGCTTATATATGGAAAAAGAACACCCGGAGTCCGGAATGGAATTGGCCGGTAATTTGGAAAACCCGGACTGGATTCTGCCCGGAGTCCGGAATGGAGTCGGTAATTTGGAAAACCCGGACTGGATTCCTCCCGGAGTCCGGAATGGAGTCGGCCGGTAATTTGGAAAACCCGGACTGGATTCCTCCCGGAGTCCGGAATGGAGTCTGCCGGTAATTTGGAAAACCCGGACTGGATTCCTCCCGGAGTCCGGAATGGAGTCGGTAATTTGGAAAACCCGGACTGGATTCCTCCCGGAGTCCGGAATGGAGTCGGCCGGTAATTTGGAAAACCCGGACTGGATTCCTCCCGGAGTCCGGAATGGAGTCTGCCGGTAATTTGGAAAACCCGGACTGGATTCCTCCCGGAGTCCGGAATGGAGTCGGTAATTTGGAAAACCCGGACTGGATTCCTCCCGGAGTCCGGAATGGAGTCGGCCGGTAATTTGGAAAACCCGGACTGGATTCTGCCCAGAGTCCGGAATGGAGTCGGCCGGTAATTTGGAAAACCCGGACTGGATTCCTCCCGGAGTCCGGAATGGAGTCGGTAATTTGGAAAACCCGGACTGGATTCCTCCCGGAGTCCGGAATGGAGTCGGCCGGTAATTTGGAAAACCCGGACTGGATTCCTCCCGGAGTCCGGAATGGAGTCGGCCGGTAATTTGGAAAACCCGGACTGGATTCCTCCCGGAGTCCGGAATGGAGTCGGCCGGTAATTTGGAAAACCCGGACTGGATTCCTCCCGGAGTCCGGAATGGAGTCGGTAATTTGGAAAACCCGGACTGGATTCCTCCCGGAGTCCGGAATGGAGTCGGTAATTTGGAAAACCCGGACTGGATTCCTCCCGGAGTCCGGAATGGAGTCGGCCGGTAATTTGGAAAACCCGGACTGGATTCTGCCCGGAGTCCGGAATGGAGTCGGCCGGTAATTTGGAAAACCCGGACTGGATTCCTCCCGGAGTCCGGAATGGAGTCGGTAATTTGGAAAACCCGGACTGGATTCCTCCCAGAGTCGGGAATGGAGTCGGCCGGTAATTTGGAAAACCCGGACTGGATTCCTCCCGGAGTCGGGAATGGAGTCGGTAATTTGGAAAACCCGAACTGGATTCCTCCCGGAGTCCGGAATGGAGTCGGTAATTTGGAAAACCCGGACTGGATTCTGCCCAGAGTCCGGAATGGAGTCGGCCGGTAATTTGGAAAACCCGGACCGGAATCCAGTGGAAAAAGGTTGCTGTGATGTTCCAAAGCTCAGATTTTATCTAGGTGGGAAATGTTTGACTCCTTCCCCTGGGTGGAGCATCTCCCAATGGGATGATGTAATTTTATCATCATGCAGTGGGACTAAATGGCCATTAACAGAATATACCTCCCTGGAGGAAGGATGGGTTGTGGAAAGATAAAGAACACTGCCCTCTCTCATTTTTAACAGATGGTGATAGAATACATACTTTTGGTTACATCCTGCCTTACAAGCCAAGACAAACCCTTTGAGCATGACCATGTATTTACATTTTTAAAAAAATCCCAAATAACTTATTATTTAACTGTTTCAGAGCTAATTCTTCCCATGAATTTATTTGGGAAAGACTGTCAAATAGTGAGAAGTAAATTAATGGTATTGATTAAAAATGAGACATGGAAAACAGACACCAGAAAATTCTCCATGGGTTGGCTGCAGTGGCCATGGTGGCTACACAGATGACACAAATAGTGTAATTTATTTTCCATGTATTTAACACACAGAAAAGATTCCCATTATATTTCCAGTGAAACTGTAGGGATCTTTAAGATTTCCTACATGAATTACAGGAGGATCATGGAAGTCAAAAAAGAAATAAATTGGGAAATTTTCTCACATAAAGTAGATAACCTTCTACCCTGGGAAGCATAATATTGTACTGGAATTAACTGAAAGAAATTGGATTATTTTGAGCTTTCCAACTTCATTTTCATTTTTTGCTTCATTTATCAGGAGAGAGATATAAAGATTGTCTACCTCATTTGACTACCTTTAGGCTCAATCAAAAGCAATAGTCAGCTTCCAAAAATAAACTACAGTATTCCTTCTAATGTCACCAGGTGCAAGATCAGGTTCTTGATATATTTTGACTCTAGTTGCTTCTGTCACTGTGTCAGCCAGAAAATGTTATCAGTATAGAAGATCATGGTAATTTTAGATGTTGTCTACACCTTTCTAGGCCTGTCAAATGCTTTACTCCATCCTTTTAAAAGCAAGATCAGTGTTTCACTGTTACTTTTAATGCTATTAAAAGGTTTATACCCTTTACCACATCTCAGGAATTTACCAGGTAAAATCTGAACTTTTTTTTTCTGGCGAATTCTGTTTGCTTTTGGCTGAACTTTGCAGATGTGAAAGGTAAAAGGCAAAGGTTTGCTTTAACCTTCCCATTCTTCACAAGCTAATCCTAGAAGCTGAGCTGCAGAGGGCTCACAAGGGTCACAACTTCCATTGGGGCATAATGGAGAGGGAAATCCCACTCACTTGAAATTGAAAGTAATGCAGACATCTGACATTTGCCTGGAAGCTGATAAAGTATAGCTAATATAAATAATAAATCAGCCCCCAAAATAGTTTTATTTTTTAATGGTAGTAAATAAACAAATAAGTGGATGGGGCAGGGAGAGGTAAGGAGAAGCACTAGAACACCCCTAACTTCTTGTATTTAAGAAATATAATCCTGATAAATTTCAGTTCTTATGGGAGTAAAAAACCACTCTTTGTAATTATTTCAGATGAAAACATGCTTTCAGTATTTCCCTGGCTTAGTATTTTCATGCTGTAAACATGGATTTATACAAAATCACTTCCTGTTTACTTTGCATTAAAGTTAAGTCTTCCATTTTTGAGTGCCCCTTCTTTTCACATTTTTTTTAAAATTAGTTCTTAAGTGTTTTTATTGGACACCTCAAGATCAACTCTTTCAAGTGCTAAGAATGGTCTTAAAGCCTGCTTCCACTCCAAGTGTTGCATTAGTAAATCAGATAGATTACTAAATCATCACAATTTCATTAACCCCATTCCCTCTGTAAGGAATAATTTGAACTGAATTGTTTGATTCAACAATTTTTTACAGAAGAGAAGCAATTTCTCACAGACAGAAGCTCGAAGTGACTTATTTGCTTTGGACTAAAAATATTTCAGGGACTCTTACTCAAAGAGGTTCTGAACTCAGGGTGACTGCTGATGATCACAGTCATCCAGGCTGTCACAGATGTTGTGTTAAGAAAGCTATTGACCATCAGTGGGTAGTAAAATTTTTCTGCTCTCACTTTATTGCTGGCCCCATTAAACCATCCTCTCAGGTCCAATATTTGTGTAACTGGTTCTGTCCCCTATGGCCTGGAGTCATTAGGCCATCCTTTACCAGTGAACTATATAATGCTTTCTTAATTAACCCTGTGGATCTCGCTGTCCCAAATAACATTTAAATGGGAGCCTGTAGCAGTAATATCTTGATATAGATTTCCACTGGAATTTCTTGGATGGAATGCATAATTTCAGAGATAAATGTTAAAAAGACACAAGATACTTTTGAGACAATTACAGCATAGTTTGTCATTTCATAACAGAAGGACTGGATTTATTCCTTTTTTGAATGCCATCCTTATTCAGCTGCAAGTTATTTGAGTTTCTTCTCACCCAAATAAACTGAAAAGAGTAAGAGTATATTTATCAAAATATTAGCAGGCATATTAATTCACAATTCTACTACAGGCAGCATCTTTAATTGGTCTGTACTTATTGCTTATTGAATTAGAAAGTAATTTATGAGATATTTTGTCTCCATGCCTTTGAATCCTTTGTCTCCAGCACATCTTTTTTGCACATATCTCACATTTAATCCAAGCTATTTGATCATAGAATGAAGCACTCTTATGTCAAACCTGTCAAGTGTGTTTGGCATTAGATCAGTCTATAAGTGTGAATTTGTTTGTGTATTCTACTTTCATTTCAATAAAAACATGAGTAGTCTACTGCTTCAGAAGGATTATTTGTTTTGTGTTGCTACATTTTGCTTTGTCCTTCAGCTGCCTTTTATTTCATGAATAGAAGTAATCTGCAGGCTGAGATTTGGTGGGGATCCACCTTTGTCCATCTTGTAATGAAAGTCTAGACCATAGATCACAGGAGAAGTAATGAACCAGTTTGTGCAGACCTGATTTTAATTGCTATAGATGGCACAAAAGCTATCCTAACCATTCCATTCCTTTGTCATTTTATTTTAATTTATTTCTCATCCTCAAAGTAGTCCAGCTTCAGTAAATCATTCAAGGTTTTGCACTTACTGAGAAGCACCAATGCAGCATTTACAGACAGGGAAGATAAACATGGAAACCCTCACACTAAGAGACAAAGTGCCACAAAGTGCAAACTCTAAGTCTGTATTTACAGGGTAATGAGGCAAGGGAGGGAAAAAATGTGGGTGAGCTACCAATGAAAGAGGCTAAGTCAACCTGGAACAGCAGAAATTCAAGAAATAATTGGTCAGGGATGCATATTTCCGGTCTCAAGCACACAGCTGGCCACTCTCTATATGACCCTGTCTGGAGCAATAGTTATATTCTGTCAAAATAATTTCCCTGAAATAGAGGTTTCCTAACAACATTTTCCATGTGTTTTGTCCACTGCACCGTGATTCTTCTACTTGATGCACAAGTGGCTGCTAAAATTACCAGTAACTCGAAACTCCAGGATTAGTTCTGTTCTGCAGAGCCTCCCAGGAGTCAAACCACACAAATGC
This sequence comes from Catharus ustulatus, assembly GCF_009819885.2. NCBI lineage: Eukaryota > Metazoa > Chordata > Aves > Passeriformes > Turdidae > Catharus > Catharus ustulatus. Next base: position 7,993,057 of record NC_046222.1, on the reverse strand, counting down.
TCCATGGTGGAGTTGGCTCACTGGGGAAGCATATGGGCCACTGCTGCTATTTGGATGCGAAATGGCAGCAGACACTTGAAACTCTTTAAGGAATAAAAACTGAATAGATTGTAGGATTAACAGATCAGCATTCTTCTGAAATATAAAAGATGGATGACTTTTAAAAAGTACTATTTTAGTACCATGAAAAGTTAATTTTCTGCCCATTTTGGAAAATGATTCTTACATGCTGTTTAATTTACCAAGCGGAATATGATTGTATATGCTGCTCAAATGAGAGCTTCAGATGAGAAATAATTAATTACAAAGTATTTACCCTTTTTTTTCCTGGACTGGGCAAGCCATCTTATTTGTAAATAAATTTTGGATTTGAATTATGGAGAGATTTGCACTTCTAACTAATTGTTCAATATGCCTCATTATTTTTATTTGAGAAAATCTGCTAATTAGAAATATAAACCAAATGTTTGTTGTTTCTGTCTTTTTAATAAATGAGATACTGAACATTTTTTGGCTTTTATTTATTGGAATAGATCCCTTATGAAAGCTTTGCTTATAGAAAGAAGAGCTTTGCTTATTCTCTGTCTTTGACAAGCCCCACTTGTATCTTTTTAGGAATAAGAAAATTACTCTTTTCTTAAGTCAGGGGAAAACAGCAGAAGTTGAAAGTCACATTATAGAGCAGGTGATCATAGTGATTAACTTAAAGGACCAGAAAGAAAACGGAAGTCATTCTTTCATTTTTTAAAGTGCTCCCTGAAATTCACTAAAATCTTTAGCTAAACTCCAATTGAGTTTTCAGATTATTCATCTCAGTAAATAAGCAACGTGGCCCTTGTGTGTCCTTTCTGTCACCTTTAGCCTCCAGCTTTTCTCAAAAATTCTGAGAGAAATATTGAGCACCTTGCCACCACTCATTATCTGCCTTAGCTATTACGTGCTTAAAAGCAAAGTTATCATTCACATTTTTCCCCATTAAAAAGGCAAGTGGTGAGGATCAAGGCAGCAGCAGACACCTCTTCTCTCTGTGTGTCTAAAATTTCTAAAACTGCAGTGAATTTGCATACTGAACACACACCACAAGCAGGAGATTAATGTTCTCACTGGTTGTGATGAGGCTCTGTAAAGCCCAAGTTTCTTTTTTATTAGTCCTAAATGCTATCATGAAACCAGGCTCTGGCTGTAGTACATTTCTCACTGTCCTTGAGAAAATGGATGGATAACTTATAACCGTAATTATGCCCACTCACTGGTCTAATGAAGAGAATTAGGGAATGTGTAAACAATAGCTGTGCAGGGGAGAGTATGCATAATTGGCAACTATTAATCTAATAGTGAGAGAGGGAGACGGGTGAGAATGATTAACACCGGCCACACAGAATGATCATCTGTGATAAGGATGACTGAGAAGACACTGACATTATTTAGCTTTCCCTGCTGGAAGGGAGAGCATGAATAAAAAGAAAATTAAATGCAGGATGGATCAGCAGGTGTGGTGAGGCAGGATTTCAGCGCTCACATTTTTCCTTCTCTCTAGAAATATTGCCCAAGTTTTCCCTTCCATGCTATCAGTACCACAAAAAGTGCTGAATGGTGTTGTAGAAAAGCAAATATTTTTTTCTGCTGTCTCATACAGAGAGTCATTGTCCAAATTGTAATTTTCTGGGCCAGTCAAGGGCATTGTGAGCTATGTAAGGCTCTGGTTTAGGTTCCTGTTTGCGACTTCTGAGTGGTCCTTTCCTTGTGGCAAGCAGGAAAGTGACTGCAGGATGATGGAGAGTGATTACTAAAAAGAAAAAAAAAAAAAAGAGAGGAGGTAGATAGTTCACTGTAAGGAAGAAATTAGCAGTTAACTGGAAGTGAGAATAGAATAGAAATAGTGGGAATAGAAAAGGCTGTAGGGTTTGTGAAAAGAAGGTGAGAGAAGGATAGCAAAGGATGAAAGGATGGCTGGGACAGTCATGACCTGGTATGTACGGGGTGAGGAATTAAAAAATGCACTGGAGATTTCTCAGCTGTGAGGGTGAAGTCCCCTGAGTGGTAGGAACTGGATTCATTCTTCTGCTGTCAGCAAGGAGCCTGACAACCATGCAGAGCCTGCAGTCCCCAGCACAAGTTTGTCTTGTGTGCAGACATGGGGAAAAACAGGAAGTAACAACTAAAAACTGTGTCTTGATGCTCACAAAATGACTTAACATGAGCTTGTGCTGGAGAACTGAAATCTAGTATTTTCTAAATTCTGAATTTTATTTACCTTTTCTGCAGCCTGCTGCTGTTTTTATGGATAGGCACAGTTGTCATTGAGAAGGCGTGCAGACTGCTCAAATTAGATGGAGGGTCATAAAGAGAATAAACTGTACTTACCTGACCATTTTGTGTGAAAGTTCTTGGTACTTTTCAATAGCTGCTGCACAGAGTGGAGGGTCTTTGTACTAAAAAAGCTACTCCAAAGACAGGGGGTTTTTACCATTAAATTCTATATTTATCTTTTATTGCTAGAGTCTCCCGATTGTAACTGAAGAGAAGTGAAGAAGAAGAGGATGAGGAGAATGAAGAAGATAACTGAGAAAGAAGCTTTGGGAAAGCATAATTACCAAAGCTCACTCTCAATTTGTGTTTTTCAAAAGGACCATCTCAAAACTGCATCTATCCATATAAAAGAAATACAAATGGAAACTTAAAAAGTGTTTTCCCAAAATCCCTGAAAACTAACACTCATGCAATTCAAGTTTAATCAGACACTATCCATCTGTTCTGGGGATGCTGCAAAGGTTTTCTGTCTTCCCATGTGTTCCAAAGACAGAAAGCTTCCAAAAACTGTCAGTGGAATGAAGCCTCTCCTCTTTCCCTCTGCTGTGGTAGCGTTTGCTTGAATCAGATTCAAGTCCTCAGCTTTCATTATAGAAATTTTCTTTCATTTATGAAGCATCATGTCTTATTTAAAGAATATATATTTACTTTATGAATGTTTCACACACTGTGTGTATCCACTGTGGACTGTGGAATTAAGAACAACACTCTAAGCATGCTTTTCTTCTCCCATAGCAGGCCACTATCACCTTAATATTTAAATTCCTATGGGCCCAAAAATATTTTTTTTTTCCACAGTGATGAAAATCAAAGGAAAAAACTCTATACTATCATTTTCCCCTCTTTTAAAGCATTGCTTTTAGGTTTCTACCACTGAAATCCTTCACCTTTTAAATTTTTTATTCTGTGTTAGATTATTTTAAAGATCATTAAAAAGAGCTGGAAAGTATTTTGAAAACTGAAACATTAGGCAAGAAGTGATTGAAATCAACAAAACATTAATTAGTCAAATTATCAAAGAAGCAATTTCTTAATGAGACAAGAATAATATTAAACTCTTGACAAAAAAAAATGAAAAGGCTGCAGAAATTTCTGACAAAATCCAGTATGTATATAGATATAAATAAATGATCAGTATATGGAAATAGCTGCTAAGTAACTCATGACCAGTGTTTATCCTCTGCTTCCCAGAGCACAAAAATTCATGAATTAATGATATAGTGATCTTCCTGCATTACACAAACCAATATCCCTACCCTTGTTAATGGCAATTTCAGATCATTCCAACTATTTGGAAAGCCTGTGAAATTTCCAAAACTTTGGAAAGCCTGTGAACTTTCATCCACAGGCACTGTTTCATCATTCAGGATGGAGGAGAGCTCTGCTGCTGGTGATCCTCAGTTTACCTCGGGACACTGGGGTTCTGTCATGCTCCCAGCTATTCCCAAGCAGGGAGGATGAGTTTTTCTTGGATAAATGAAGTAATGGAAAGAAAATTGTGCCTACAATTCTTCCATCAGGATTGAAAGAACTGTCTTTTCTCGTTTCTCCCATCTGCTGTAAAACAGCACAGAACAGAAAAGCAGACTATTTCTGCTGGAAGTGACCTACAATTGTCACCTAATGATCATCCAGTCCAGCTGCCTGGCAGTTCAAAGCTGCCAAAAACTTAAAGCACATTATCAAGGACATCGTCTAAATACCTCTCAAAAACTGTCAGGCTTGGGAAATTCTGTTCAACTCAAACAGTTTTTTTTTCTTCCCATATATCTTGTCACTGAACTTTGCAGATGTAGCCTCTTCCTCATGAAATTGATTTTATTCTACAGATAATTTTCTGAGTTTTCTTTGTATTCTTAATGTTGAATTTCTCTTCCCAAAGCTTATCTGTCTCTAGTGCATCCTTACCAAAGAGCTTTGCAATGCTAGAATTAGTACCTGCTCTGAAAGTCCTTCCCTGGGATCTGTCCCTGGGGTTTTGTTGTGGTTGAGCCAAAATTTTAACTCTGACATTGCCACAATGTCCCATAAGCTCCAGACATCTCTATCAAAGCTCAAAATAGAGAAAATGTTGCTATTAAAAATCTGTTTCCTCCTAAGGATGCATACAGCATAAGCAGAATCATCCTCCAAATAATCTCAGAAACATCAGTTAAAACCAAAAAACAACATCAAAACCATCCCAAATGAAAACAAAATCAACCAAGCTTGAAAGATAATAAATAAATACAATGTTAGAGAAACATCAAAATGCATAGCATAAAATAGATATTTTATACCAGAGAATATTCTGCAAATAAACTCTGTATGGTCTCTGTGGGTTTCCAAGTCATCACTGATTTATGGAAAGGAGCAGTTTCAGCACCAGGAAGAAGCCCACTGGCAGTGAGATGCCTGTAGGATTTGAAACAGGGTTTGGACAGCTGAGGAAGCATAGCAGGATTGCAGGCAAACTAGAGAATGAGTTTTAAGTGTATTAATTTGACACATAATGAGGTTAGTATAAAGCCACTGTCTCACTGGTCATTTAACAGGTACTTCTACAGGCACGAGGGCAGTGATCTACAGCAAGGCATCATCCATACAGTCCCAGGGAATTCAGGCAATAATGTGGGAGACATTCCTGTGAAAGCCAAAAGGTCCAACAAAGTGGGGTTTTTACCTCTATGGATCTGCAATTTTACTGTTAATACACATTGGACTTGTGCCACCTCCTACAGTTCACTTTAATGGTGAGATGGTAAACTAAACTTTGTTTTTTCTGTAATTCAGCAGGGCTTCCCATTGTTTTTAAGGAGAGGAGAAAGCTTTACTGCAGCCAGTTTGGGGCAGTGGGAATAACTGGTTTGTAGTCTTTCAGAGCAGGCAGTCAGTCAGATTCCCAGTGTTGGGGAATACAGCTCAGCCTAACTTCCACAGGGGCTGGATGCATCCAGGGACTGCCCCGATATGATGAAGAGAGAGGGAAGACCTTAGATAAACTTAGGTTGTACTTAAAAATAAATAAATAAAAAATTTACAATTTACCAAAATATATTCATCATTATTGTACATAAACAAAATTTTTACTGTGCAAAGAGAAAGAAAATTCTAAGGACACTCTCCCTCTCTTTACAGAAGAGTCTCTGCATCCATTCTGATCCTTTCCATGTTCCGTGTTACTGATTCAATTTTTTTAAAAAGAATAGAAGAAACCTCCTTTTCTACATTGATGAAACCAGAAATGCAAACAGAATCATAAAATATATAGTGTGCCTTCTTAAAAATTATTTTCCACAGGTAAAGAAAGGAATTCATTGAGGGATTTAGCATTCTTTCTTCATCAGTATTGTAGGAAAAGGAAATTACTCCTAAAATTCTCATTATATAAAAAAGGAAGTGTAGGAGAACGGTGTGTGGGCGAGGCAGGGAATGGTATAATGCTGTTAAATTAAAATTTATGTCAAAAAATTAAATGCATACTATGTGTACATGGCATATGCCTTAGGTATCTTGCATTTGAGACCATATTAAAATAATAATTTTTATAATAATGAAACCCTTTAAAGTAATCAGACAGTCATCAGGATACCTTTCAATAATTATTAAAGCATGAATAATTCCGAACTCAGCTGCCATCAAAACAAATAATTCTCCTTAAACAATTGTAAATAGAACAGGGACAGAAACTTATTTTCAGTATGAAAATGCAACTAAAAAAGGCAGTAACTTTTGAGTTTTCAACCCAGAATAAAACAAACACGCAGACAAAATCCCCACATCAACTATGTAAATTTGAATTTTCTGGAATGTAAAACATTCTCCCAAGGTATTAGGTCAGGGAAAGCAGAAAGTAACTGTATAGCTTTTCACAGATGTATTGGAGATACTGGTGCTGTGAAGATGTTAACCAGAGCCTCAACAAGTGCTGAACTTTTGGGAAGAGGCAGCTTTGCAATAGATGTACACCAGGCCCTTTGGAGCAAAAAGTACTTTCCTATTAAGCATAAAGCCACAAGAGCAGTCACACACTTCCCATCCCTCCCTGTCAGGAATCTTTTTCCATTCCCCTAAAAACCCTAATCACAAAAAAAAAAATAGGTTCAGTGCAGTAGGATGCAGATGAGGCATCCCAATTACTGATCACCAAGGCAAACTTATCTTTGGCAGTTAATTATTATATGACAGTACTATAAATGCTCTCTGTGCAGAGCCTGGAGAAAGAATTTTTGAGTTAAAACTGTTTGCACAACGTCTGTCAAGTCCAGGGCTCCACCAGAGCTATTTCTGTAATTCATGGCTTTCAGGGATCACTGGGTAGTTTCTTCCAATTTAATTATTACTTGGTTACAATCACAGTCAGCTCAAGATGTCATGAACTGTGCTTTTGGTGCAGATTAGACAAAATAAAGTTATGCTTGAGCATGTTCTGGTTTTGCTTTCTTCCCTCAGCTGTCATGGAAGCAACAAACACTGTGAATTAGTAACCACTTAAGTTTGCCTTTTCCATTGAAATCTGGATATTTCCTGAAGAAGTTCTCACACACTGGCACAGCATCGCAGGATGTAAAGATGACAGCAATTTCAGTGTGCTAATGTCTCATTTGCATGTCTTAACATGCAGAATTCCTCCTTGATTGGCATTCTCATTAACTTGACATTAGAAAAGACTGCCAGCTAAACAGCATAAGCAGCCTTTACACATAACTGCTATTAATTTCTCTGCTTTACCTGAAGGAACATTTAATTTTTCAAAGGTGCACTAGAGATAAATGTTTAAAGTTAGGCTGTTGGTGCAGAGAGGCAGACTTTTTTTCTTTTTTTTCATTATTCAGTGTAATTTGGGTCAGATATGGACTCCAAACATGAGGAGATCACATGCACTTTAACAGTTTTAGAAACCAATAAATTTTCAGTATTTGCATATAAATGTATGGAGAGAGGAGATTTTTTCTAATATCAGTTGGGAAAAGGTCAACTCCCTAATGAGAAGGACTGCTCTGAGGTATTATTTGGAAATCAGCATTGCCTCTCTGATTAAAAACAGATGTCCTCTAAGTGCACAGAACTACAGATTACTCTTTTAAATTTTAAAAGCCAGTGTTAAGACTTTATTTTGTTGTCTGTTCTGAAATGGGCTTAATACAAGCTTCTCTTTGGTATCTCTAGTATCAGTACTTCTTGAAGATTCCTGTGCCAAGTAACCTTTTATTAACAAAAATATAAGATCAAAATGGTGGTTTATCAGAATATTTGAGGTTTGGTACCTCAAATCATCATCAAATGCTCCCATAGGATCCTGTTGATGTTATGATGGCCTGAACCAGATGAAGTGAAACTGCACCAGTGAACAGGTGTGACCTGATGTGACTTCTCCAGAAGTCTGAAAGCTGCTGGCTTCTCAAAAAACTGAAATTCTGTAAAATTACACATGCTTGGCATGGCTCAACTTGGCACATAGCTAACATTTCTAGCTCAGCTCTAATTTTCCCATTGAAAGTGAAAATATTTTAGGGGTTTGTTTTCTTGTTTTTTTTTTTCTATTTTTGTTTTTTTTTTTTTTTCTGACACTGTCCCAAAGATTTTATTTCTCAGGTAGAAAAAAACTATTGTCTTAAAGCCAACTTTCGAATAAAAAAATATTTCTCACCTACTTGGTTGTCTGGTTGAATTTCTCTGTCCCTCAGGACCAATTAATGTCTTCTTTGCTATAATTTAGACTACGTTAAAATTATTTTCAGTGATAAAATCTTAAATTTTCCAAATACTTTTTCTTAGCAAATCAAAGGAAAAAAATTGTTTTGTCATTAGACATTTTTCCACATCTGTTTCAATATCCGGATGGGATAGAAAGAGAGTTGTCTCTTATTAGGTGCTTATTAGGTGGCCACTCATTCTTCAAGAGCTGGAAAAGCAGGACAAACACATAGTCACAGGATTTTTTTCCCAGGTTATTCTAGCTAGGAAAATCCTTCTAGGAGATTGTTGTTTCCCACTGAAGCATCCTGGTCCCTGCTCTTCTGGGGTACTGAGTAATATTGAAACAATATTTCTTTACACAGTGCTTTCTTATTTAAGAAGCATTGAATAAGGTCTGGGAAACAAATTGCTTAATGCTGACCAAATCTATGGAAGTCTTCCAAGCCCACAAAACTTTATGTGCACATTGACAGTCCTGCATGCAGCCACCTTGACTCTAGAAGAAGCAAAGTCAAGCTTAACATTTTTCTGATCTGAGTCTCAGAGGGTTATGCAGCAGCCAGAGGAAGAGGAGAAATTCAATGCCCATGCATGGGCAGCCTAAAAACCAATAAATGAACAGCTTTTTTTTTTTTTTTTATCTGTTGACTGAAGTGAGAGATGGAAAGTGAGTGCCAAGTAGCAGCTATTATAGCATTGTGCACATGACATTGAAGTTCAGGGTCAGTTGTTTCCATTACAAACCCCATTTTTCAGGGTTTATAACTTGTCTGCCTTAAATCAAATATAGCTTAAACTGGCATGCAACCTGTCAGGACAGCTTTAGGAGATATTTTCTCGTTTCTTTCATTAAAAAAAGGAATGAAATCCTTACATCATTTAACTAATTTGCCTTTTTAATGCAGTTAAAAGCTACTTAGTAACTACAGACACCTCAGGGGAACAGAAAGGTTCTAAGACAAAAGGAAATGCTTTTAAGGGAGAAACTTTTAATACAGTATATCCTGGACCATAGGAAAACTGAGGCTATGAATTCAAATTTTTGCAGCTCAAGTCAACTCTGCAGTTGTTAAAGTGATGTCAAGCTGTGTCTCCAGACACACAGATGAGAAAACATTCCTCACTACGGTTTTTTCTCTCCATTTATTTGTCTCTGATGTGAAACCCAGCTAGTGAGCCACCTGACTCAAGAAGCATAGTGATGTCTTTAGTGCTGAGATCAGTAGAACTTAGATCCCTTCACTGCTGTGCCACAGGGAAAACAAGATGTGACTATATTCTCTTCACAGATGTCTGAGAACATTGATGCAACACATGGCGCAAGAAGAGAAGGGCAGGGGGAAAAATTAAAAAAAAAAAAAAAAAAAAGGGAAGAAAGAAACACAGTTTTCATTAAATGCAACTGATAAGCCAAATTTATTCCAGGCTTCCAGAAAGGAAGAAGGACACGACAATTTCAATTAATGTCACAACTCCTGCTGGCAGTAAATATATCTTTTTTTCCTTCTGATGGTTCTGCCCCAAACATCAGCTCACTTCAGGGCATTTGAAGTCCTCTTCTGAGGTGATTTGAAGCTGACACAGCCTCTCCACACATGGCACCCCTTCCACAGTGTTTTATGGACACCAAGGAGAGGATTGTCTCCTCACACCCATCTTCACACTGCCTCCACTTCTCTCTGTGATGAATTCAGGTTTCTCTGCCACACCAGAGGTGAATTCAGAAAGTGTTTACAACATCTGGGCTACGTAGCCCATCTTTCATCTCTTGGAAGAAGCCTGTGCAGAATGCAGTGGTGAGGCACTTAGAGACAGGTTCTGAGTGTGTGCTGACTGCCAGAGCCCTGCATCTCCTGACACACTGAAAAACATCTTGTGAAATTTACAGCTGGAGCACAAACTGCCTAAAGTCACCTGAATTTACAACTCTCATGAGAATGAGATAGTATCAGGTAGGGCAGAAAAGGGTCTTTGTTCTTTTTCTCTGCTACTTTTCTAGTTTTGCCTTTCCAGGAGAGATCAGATTCTTGCTGTACAGTGTGCCAGTCTTCGACTCAGGTTATCCTCAAGCCTCCCTTCTAATTCAGTGCTTGCTTAACACATTTTCCAGCTCCAACAAAAAGCAACAGGAAAGCTTTATCCTGTTGCAGCAGAAGCAAAATCTCTGAAAAGGCCTATGAAAAGGGAGACAAGCAAAACCTAATTCAAATCCAGGTTTTGACCCAAGAGCTCTCACCCTCAGAAAATAGTCATAAGAAACAGAGTTCAGAGTATTTAGAATTCAAACAGCTGCAACATTTCCTACTGGAGATGGGTCATAATACACATAATACACAACCCCTGGTGTTAATTGAACCCATGAGCAAATAGGTTAGCATGACTCCTTAACCTTGCAACCGAGACCCTCACCTGGGAGTTTAAGTATTTATGTGGGATGATTGTGTCAGCAGGAAAGGTTGAGAGCAGATGACCTGGGCTGTGCTCTGACTAGAGGGTGAGAACATATTTTTGATAAATCTGGGAATGATGCTCTTGGTTTCAGATCCTCAAAATTAGAATCCTTCTAGTGGAACAAACATTCTGATTGTTGTACTCCACAGAGTTATGTGGTGCCACGTTGTTTTTCCTCCATTTTATAACTCTACTTCTTTGGTTTATTGATTTTATTGAAAATTTTGTGGGGACTAAGAGTTTAATTTTTAGTCAAATGATGTAGGTTTTCAGTACAGATTGGGTTTGGTTTTTAGAGGAGGGTTTTTTAGTTTTGGTTGATTCGTGTTTGGTGGGTTGATTGGTTTTGAGAAAAAGAGGGAAAAAAGAAAGAGGAAAACATATCAGTCCAGTTACTGATTTTATTCAACCAATTGTACTTTAAAATAAATTGTACTTTAAAATTCATACTTCCATTTGGAAAGTAAAATTTATTCTCCAGCTTCAGGCATCATGTAAGCATTTTACCTTGAAATTATAATTTGCCTTAGAATGATAATTGGGCTAGGCTTCTGCTGAACTTTAAGTGATTTCATTGGGGTTTACTGGGCAATTGGCTATTTTGCATCTCTTGCAAAGAATGGCTGCAATTTCTGTCAAGACAGATATGTTTTATCTTTATGGGGGAAAAAAAAAAAAAAACAAATCCCAACAACTTTTAGGGAGAACAAAGATGATAGTGGGCAATTATTCTGTGTGCATGTAGGCAATTATTCTGTATGTGTGTATAAAGTTGCATGTAAGTAACTTATTCTAGGTAGAAGTGCAATAGAGAACAGACCTGTAATCTTAGTTTATAAAGCTGGACACTTGTTAGAGAGCCCAGTGAAGTTCCCTGAGGGAATCTAGACATGCAATTAGAGGTAAACACAAAAAACATCCCCAAGGAAAAACATAATAATAAAAAAGTGTTTTTTATAATAAAACTATATTAAAAATAAAATTAAAAAAAGAAAGGAAGGAAGTTGTGCATTGGATAATAAAAGTACAGAACCCAAGGCAAAAAAGATCCAGTCAATCTTCCAAATGATCTTTATGGGAGTTAAGGGAGAGTTGGTGATTTCACGAGAGACCTGGAGGAGCGAGGTGTGTGCAGCCTCATTATCCAGCACTGCCTGGGCAGTAATACCAGGCCTAGGGAGAGGCAGACACAAAGCCATCATTTGGCTTGTCATACATAGCTAATAAAGCAGAACTGGAGACTTCTTGCCTCTGCTGCTTCATGTGGGGCCAATTTCTGGCGAGTGCTGACTACAGGCACATGCCAGCAATCCCAGGCAGAGTGTTGTGTCCTGTCCTGCTTTCCAAGCTGCAGAGTGTGATGCTAACCCACTGTGACGTGCCAAAGAGGAGCATCCCTTGCTGAGCCCTGTCACGTTTCTCTCTGCATCTCCCTCTCATGTGTCTCTCTGCAAACAGCAGCCTTAATCCACATTGCAGGTTCACACTGAATTTGCTGCCTCCTCTGGGAGAAAAATCCCAGTTTTCCACAGTGCGTATGTGTCCAAGGGGAGTTTCAAAATTAGAAAATTTAATCAAGAACTGCATTCTCTTGATGTTAATTTAATAATTAGAGCAACCATCACATCACTGGGGCTGTCTGAGCAGACTTTAGCCAGTAAATATTCTAAAACCGGTCAACCAAAAGAAAAGGGTGGCTGCAGCAATGGCTTCACAATTCAAAGTTCTTGGTTTATGGCTGTGTGTGACACTGTAGTCCTTATAAATAAAATACCCTCTGAGATTGATGGCTAGGCCTGCCCTAGGAGTGCAGGAACACACACACTGAGTTTCATGTTTAGTGGGCCTCAAGTCTGACACTTTCTGTAATTGCAGGGGAAATTGAACCCTTGGATAACTCTCTAAATTACACGGCCAACAAACTATAACACCAGGACTCCAGGATTTTTAATCATAATAAAAAGTATATCAAGTGGCCATGTATATGATTAGTTTACAGATATAACTAGATGGAAGGTACAACACTCAGTTGCAATCTATTTATGAAGACAGGCAGGCAATTATATCAGACAAGGGAACTAATTTTGCAGAGTGAGATTTAGTGATTAGCAGCGGTGTCTTCATTTAATCTTTAAGCCTATAAAATTCAGTGGTCTGAAATCTATTGAGCACACCATTCAAATATCTGTGGCATTATTTTGGGATGTAGTCATTGGAACTGTGATCAGAAGAACTAACTCGTGATTAAATAGCCTCATACAGAACTGGTCACCAAATTAGGCTGAGAAAAAAAAAAAACTATTAATATTTTTGGTCCATCACTTTTCCCTCTAAGGACGATTTCAGAAAGTTATTCAGGCTGATTCTTGCCTAACTGGTTACCTATTCCACCCCATGCAGATATTTTTCAGAAATGCTGTTACATCCCATGCCCATAAAACATACGGTATGTGTAGCATATACAGGCTGTAATTAAAAAGAGACACTTGTGTTGACAAAAAGACAGTTGTTCCCACATAAGTGTAAAGACTGTCTTCTCTACCAATTAAGACTCAGAAGAATATGGGCTTTAATAGTCCTCTTGGGGAACTTGTCTTTTGTATCTATGATAAATACATGATTATAAGGACAAATTATATGAGCAGCAATAATTTCCTAGTAATGTGATCATTAAAAGCCTTCACAACTGCAATATATCAATATTAATTGGGGACAGATGATCATTTTACTGACATGCTCAAGTCATTATCCATATTTCTCTACTTCATGAATACCTGAATAGTCTTAATGATGTGATTTTTTAAAGATTCTTTCTTTCTTAGCATTATTGCTTACCTAAAATTATGAAAAAAGGAGAATAAGCAAAAACAAATTAGAAGCAGTGCAGGGAGTTCTGAGCTAAAATAAGCAAGATCCAGCAAAATTTCAGTTTCTGATCATGCATTAGAACAGTTGATCACAATTATTGAGAAGAAACAACCGAATTAACACTGTCTGCTAGGCCTGGATGGTATTCAGTCCATGGCCAATGTTTGCTGATAAAGAGGACACCGTCACTCAGCTTTGGAGGGTGAGCAGTCTATCCAACAACCTGTTGATTCATGCTCTTTAGGACTGCTCATTGCACTGCCTGTCTGCCTCAAAGACCTTTTCTCGTGAAGGAGCAGACACAGTTTGTATGTGCTTTTATTTGCATCCCCTGTGACAGTGGACTGGCAAATAATTTTGTTTCCTGCCATAGACAGGCTGTTGAAAAAGCCATGCTGACTTGCAGATAACATGTTTGCAAGAAGAGTGATAAACTTGATAGGATAATATCCTGAAAGCTGAGGTGAAATGACAGAATGTGAGTGCAGAACACATTTTGTGTCTGAAAGGACATTATAGACTCACTAACACTGCTCCTGGAGATGTGAATGTCAGATCTTACTCAGTAAAGTATTTGATCCCTTCCTTGATATCACACCTGCTGATTGGTCTTATGCTGCTCATGCCATGGTTAGCTACCAATCAAAGGATACCCTGAATTTGTGCATTTATGGATAACTGTGGAAGACATACATAAATGCAATAGCTACGGCTGAAAAGTAAACATACAAGTTATGTTTTTATACAAGGGTGACTGATCACAACCATGCTCATATACTCATTATTAAGGCTTGAAGAGATAATTTTCACTGTAGTTGTTTAATAAGACACCATGTGTCATCAGTAAGGCTGTACTGAGAACATTTTTCTTGCCAAAGCAGAAGCTAGTACCTGTGAAAAAGTAACTTTTACATTGTAGACTGAAATATGATCATGTCTATTAGTGCCCTTCTTCCAGCAGCCATGATTGTCAAGGTGAGTTATACTGACATAAAAATTACAAATCAGGCTAACAACAAAACATATCTACTAGCTCATGACCATAACTATGTATATAATTATGCCATAATAGGAAAACCACTATAATCATTTGCTGCTGCAGTGAAGAAATTGAATATTTAACTCTAGAACAGGTGTAATGTAGATGTTTTACTCTGAATTGCAAGACAATGTATCTTCACAATGGGGCAGTTACAAACATAAAACATATGTTTGTTTCAAAGTATTTTTTAAAGATTTTAAAATATTACTTTAAAATTAAAAAATACTTAAGATTTTGCCAATAAATTTGAATTAACATTCTTTACAGTTAAATATAATTATTGAATTTGCACAATAAAGGTAAAACTATTTGTCTTATTGAGTTATATTCTTTCTTCATGCAGGATCACAGGGTTAAACTGTAGGATTACACTTAAATTTGTGGATCTAATGGGGAGAGATATCCAAACAACATAAAAGAGAAAATCTGTTGATATTAGCACCTAATTGAATTTAACTCTAATTTTAAATGCTGAGGTTTTTTCTGCAGTTTAAATTAAAAGACAGTTCTTGGTTTGGGGAGTAAGTATTTTGATGTTATTTTTAACTTTGGCATAAAATGCAGGGGAAGTCTATTTATTTTGCTCATTTTGGAGATGGATAACCCTGGTTCAATATCTTTCCTTCCTTGACGAATCTTGAATCCTTTGCTCTCATCAGAATGCTTTAATGGTCAGGCTATTAGGCATCGCAAAATCCAATTCTTTATCCTTCCTTTTGGTATTTCCCCATTTTTTATAAAATATTTTTACAGAAAAAATAATTATTCTTTCTTGTTTAGTGAGTGGGACATTTCCTTATGATGTAACTAGGTCAGATGAAGTAGAAAATCTCCCAGAGAGCCAGAGAGAGCTGCATGTCTCCAGAGTCTGTGACAAAACCATTCATGTGAGAAAAAGGAATTCTTGGTCCAACAGCAACAGCTGCATGGTTTATTTAATCTGCCTCTTTTCCTCTTTTGCCTGTTATTCTCTCACAGCTTTGGTAGGACTTTAAACCTGTGAATTATCTAGTTTTTGTAAATTATGGTCTCTTTGTTTGTGGGAAACATAATAAGTGTTTTTTGTTATCTTTTGTATACAGTGAACTAACTGGATAATCATATGTGGTCAAAATGTGTAAATGGTGTGTCAGAGGTCTAAACTGATGTCCCTTGGAGTAATGGAACTGTTTTATTAAGAAGGAATGTGGGTTTTCTCCACTATTAGGAAACCGTGGTGTTGGGTATTTACTATGGTATAATATCTCTACTTGTTTTTATTCAATTCATTAAGAGGGTGCCAGGAGCTACAGTAGTATGAATGAAGCCTAATATTATACATTTAGGATGCAATGATATTAAACCATTCAAGTAATTACACTTATGCTCTGAAGAAAGAACAAAAAAAAAAAAAACCAGATAGAAAACTCTGGCTCAAAGAGCTTAATACATTTATAATATAATTTAGTATAAAACTCACATTTCGAGATAAGCTCTCATGGCACATTCAGCAAGATGGCAAAACTTTGTAATTAATAACTTATTCAGTTTTTATCAGGTGCAATTAGCAAAGAGTCATTCACATGTAGTAAAACACAGTTTTCATCTTTGCCATCTGATCTCTTTTTTGTGAAAGCAGAAGACATGAATTGAGGCCTTGCTTCTTTTTTTATCTATGGGGAATACAAGTGAGGATGTGGATAAAATAATGTTGAAGGTAATGAAAGCCTTGCTTGATTTAATCTTCAAATTGGAAAATGTAACTATGACATTAAATTTCTCACCCTTTATTCTGCCATTTCCATTACATAAATGTATCTTATTTCCCAGGAATACAACAACAGACTAATTTTCCTGGGTTAAAATGCTGTATATCTCCAGGACATGCTACCCTCCTTTTACTCTCTTTTAGATTTCTTTGGTAGTGAGAGATATGGACTCATCCTTGTAGGGACTGCTCAATATAGCTTGTGTCTATTAATGGGTACTAGATTGTTATTTTGCCAAAGCCAAAATTAGCAGAATGAAAGCATCATCAAACTAAACATAATTCAACTAATTACAACCACATAGTACCCTGTCCAGAGCTGATCATGACTTGTTCAAACTTTTCAGCTTTTATTCCTCCAATTAGATGTTCATTTAAGAGAAATTTGGAGACAAGAAAAATTTTTAGATTTCCTGTCATAATGTGGTCTAAGACATTGAAAAAAACCGCAAGCCTTACTAAAAAATTGCAAGAATTAAGCAGAAATAATTTTGCAGTATTTTGTGTGCAATGTTTTCCTAATTAAAAATAGCATTCAATGCCAATAATGTAGCTTTTATGACTTAAACTTTTTCCGGCTCTTAATACATATGAGAGCAAACAATTCATAAATAAAACATCTTTGGAGATGCAAAAGGGGGTTTCTTCTGTAGGAGTTCTAATCAGGAGCTCACATAGGTTAATTTGAGAGCTGCTGGTGTCCTCCTCTCAGTCTGAGAGAATGGAACACTTTCCAAAACAGAGCTCTTCCTCTGCGGCTGTCCCTGTGTGATGCAGGCAGAGATAATGATTGTTTGCAAGAGGAATAGCTGCCTCCTGTGTCAGTCAGAATTTATGTCCAGTACTACTGAAATCCTTTTCTCCCAGGAGAGTGCCATGACACGACTGGAGTGCACACATCACTTGTTAACAATGATAAACTTATATGGAGCACAGTGTCAGTGGTTCGTCTTGAATACCTAGAATATCTTGAAAATCTTGAATATCACTTTCATGACCTGAAAGCAGTGAAGTTTGGTTAATGCTGGGGGTGTTTGGATATTTCCTTTACTCTCCATCCTGTGTGCTACCTCAAGTGACTTCAGTTCCAGGGCCACTCTGCTCAGCTGGGAGGAGACCCCTGTCAGGAAATACCCTTAAAGGGAGGCAGCCAAATCTGCTCCAAATCACTCTGTGTAGTCAGGATCCTGTTCTGACTTCTCCTTATGGTTTCCTTTTCATCTTCTTTCTGGTCTTGGCTTCAGAGGAGTCTGTCAATTTTCTCATCTGACAGAGCAGTAGAAATCATGTTATAATAGCATGTTCAGAGCACTGCTAGAGAAGGGCTGTGTTAAATTCCTAAGAAAGCTGAATTCCTCTGATTCACTGCTGAAATGGGCTCTGAAGGACAGTGCAAACTCTCCATTTCAATTTCTTCACAAATAAAAGGAAATGATGCACAGTTCCAGAGAAAGAGGGAAGGATGCAAGAATGCCTCTCTTACATCTTTCTGTATTTAATTCTGCAACAATTATTTTGGGGTTTTGCCCTGAGTGGTGAACTTAGAGCTAATGAGATGTGGTCTCATTAGTCACATTATTTTTTTCAGTGAAAGCCTTGTGAAGATAAGATTACAAATTAATATTTATCTATATACTTATTTATTTATTTAAACTGAGGTGAAAGGTTATAAAGAGAGCTTCCTAGCCTATGATTAGCATGCCAAAAATTCCCTGTTATCCTCAGAATCATAGGTATGTCTAACCTCATCACAGCTGCAAATCACTTTAATTGGCACAGAAACTGAGAAGAGCATAGACAGGATGATCACAGACTTTCTGAATGATTGCCAATCAGTTGACTAAAACAGTCACTACCTCATTTTTTGAGGGATGTGCTGAATATTTATCGAATTTCAATTATATTTGAAAACTTTAAATACACAATCTAGCAGTTGTACCAGTGACTCCTTTAAAGGCTTCCACAGTGATAAAAAATTCAGTTTTACTCTATGGCCATGCTTCCATTCTTTGAATTGCCTTCTGGTTTCCTACTGTAATCCTAAATATTTAGACTTTTCGTTTTGCATGTAATGTCCTCCACTGTCCTGCAACATTGATTATGTACACTGCACTTCAAAGCTCAGAAGTAACAGGTCTCCTGGAGGCTGCATGTACTTGTTCTTATGTAATCACTTCAGTAGGATTTTTTACTTGATTTTCAATAAATTCTTCCTATCTATATCATTTATCATAATATCTATATATACTTATACATATATGTTTATGTATTTAAAAAATATATCTTTACATACACATATCCAATTAAGAGAGTTGGCCTATCTGCAAAAAGTCCCATTCAAAGCATATATATTTTGTCTCATCATCTGAATTGAAGATTCTGAGTTGCTGGATTTTTTAAAATGTTATTTTCCAGACTATATAAACTCTGAACTCCTAGGCCAGTGACCACCAGGGGATTTTTTACTGCTGTGATCACCTCTCTTTAAGGCTGATATTAGTTGGAAACTTTTTAATGTCATTATTCATTTCTACAAGGAGGAATGTGCTATAGGTCAACTGTTGTCCTAAGACTTTTCTTTAGTTTCCACCTACAGAACATTTGACCTCTGCTGTGGGACAGCAAAGTCTTTTTATTAGCATTATAGTTAGTCTGGACAGAAGCTCTGCTCCCTCATTTTGATGCTTTTTCTTGAGTTCTCTAGAGAGGCTTTGATCATTGAAAAAATTGCTTTTTCATGACCTCATTTAATATGCAGAATAAGCTTCACTACCAGGTGCCATGATTTTCCTTCACTGAGATTTCCCTAAGGACATCCTGGCCTTTGTGTAAATCTCCTTGTGACTCCTTTGTTCTTCAAAATGTAGGCAGTGCTGAAACTCCCAAATCTGCATTTGAAAATGCTCTTCCTGTGATTTTTTCTTTTTCTTTCTTCTATTTTTCAGTGAGACCTCAGCCAACCCCTTTCCTATATCTGCACATATTTGAAATGAGGTTTCACTGGCTGTCTTCCACAGTCATATTTTGAACCCTGGGGCTTCCCGGAACAATTTTCTTCCACTCAGATTTTGGCTCTCACTTTTTTATTCTGGGTCTTTTAAGCCTATATATCTAAATGAAAAACTGCTTTTGTACTGTGCTGCATGCTGCCTCTATCTTGGAACTGCTGCACGCTCTATTATAGTTTCATAGAGATACAGATGATAGTTTATTCTGTGTGGCTGAACATTTCTGAAGCAAATGTCAATCTTCAAAGTTATAATTTGTCTTTTGTCTGTCCTTTTCTCTCCTGATGCTGTCTGTTATTGCATGGAGCACAGCACTGGTCCCATGGAGGACTGAACAGGTGTGTGAAGCTGCTTGCTCAAGTTTCCAAAGTGCAAAAGCCACGGTGGTATGTGGACTTTGTATTTCTGAACCAAAATCACACTGCCCCCAAAAGACCTTACTGTATAAGACAGAAGGTGGAACATTGGAAACTTAAATGAAGAATTTGCTTTTATGTGTTAACTAATTTTGAATCAGAAACTCTTATATTGCCAATTATATTAAATCTGTTGGTTCCATCTGTTTCAATTCAGTCGAGCACTAACTGCACAATTGTAGCTTCATTAATAAATGAATTATGTTCAGTAAGTTTGCATTCCAAAAGCAAATGGGTTAAAGCATTTGTACTCCATCCTAGAAATACTCTTATGTACACAAAGTGAATAAATGTCTCTGTCTAAAACAACTATTGCAATAAAAAAAATGATGTTACACAAGTAGAATGTTAGACACCAAATTCATTTCTGACATACTCAGTCCGGGGAATCTCTGGGAAATATTAAGTGCATTTTACAAGGTAAAGACTTAATGGTTTTAAGGCAGATAAGAATCTTTAATGTAACAATTTATAGTCATATAACATGAAGTGAAATTTCCCAGAAACTCTATTTGCATTAGCACAATACAGTTTACAGGATGCAGCCAGATCCTCAGCAAAGTACGAGACCCCAGGTCAAGCTTTGGTCCATGAAAGGGTTCTGCCTGCCAGCCCAGAAAAAAAAAGCAGATCTCACAGCATGAAGAGCTTAAGTCCCAGTGATCCTCAGCATTTTCAGGTGATCCAGAATTTTCCAGGGGGCAGAAAGAAAGCAGCAAGTACCACAGCAACACTTTGGTGCAGAGCGATATTTCGGCCACATCCCATGAGGTTTGCACAGTGACCATTGGGTTTCCTGGGAAGGGGCATTGCCTCTTCACAGTTAGATCCTGCAAGGCTGCAGTTTGAAGTAAAAGAGCTTTGTGAGCTCTTGTTGCAATTTCCCTGCTCTGAGCAGCGTGGTCCCAGGGGAGCTGTGTAATACCAGGGAGTTTCATGTTTGCACCTTCTGAAGGTCATTCCCAGGCACTCTCTGCCACAAGTGGAATATTAACGCTTTTCATTACACGTCCTTCTGGTTCAGCACGTGTCAGGGAAAGAGCTGCCTTGTACCTGTGAGTACCCCCACCTGCAGGTGCAGAGATTTCCAGTAGGAGCAGCAAGTGAAGGAAAAATTGTGTTTCAACTGAGAGCAGTTTCACTAGAAGGGCATAAGGGGAGAAAATCAGGACCAGCTGATTCTCCAGCACAGCAGTGAGAAGGGGAACAGTATAGAACAAAAAAAAAGGAATTAACTGAGTTGGTTTCTAACAAGTATTATACAATTTCTAATTCATAATTTTTCAAATAGAAAGGATTTTGCTAGATAATAGCTCTGGGGGTTGATTTTTATCCCCCCTTTATTTGTGATGCTTTGTCTTCCAGACTATCCCCTCTTTTAGCTGTTTGTTTCTTACTTTTGAAATTAGGAACTTATTTGAAATAGTCTATGCTAGTCCATTAAGGCTCAGAAAACTAAACAAACAAAATCACACAGCAAGAAATTAGACCTAGTCATTAGGGGTTTAAGATGACAGAATTAGTCTATTTCTTTAAATCAGAATCACGATTTGTTGTTGTTGTTGTTTCTTTTTGTTTATTTGTTTGTTTGTTTTGATTTTTTTTTCCCAAGAAAACCATTACTATCTCATACTTACAGTCAGTCCCTGAGGCTATAGAAAGTCAATCACACATCAGGCAGGTGAATACAGACAAATCCTGTTTCCATTTTCCATAAAAAAAGGATCCTGGAAGGCTATGGGTAGTGAATAGTCCCACACCCTCATCTTCTTGCTACACATTTTCCCCCTAGATCTTAATGGGCATGAATGTTTAGGGTTTGGGAATGTGATGAGTTGGAAAGATCTACTACACAGTCTGTCCTCTGCTGTTTGCAGTCAACAGATTCACTGCAACCTTCAGTAGTCAGAAACATCTATAATTGTGAAAAAGAAAAAAAAAAAGTAAGGAGTTCAGGTTCATTGAATAGTCAAAATTTTTGTTAAAGTCAAATAATATGTGTGTGTATATATACATGTTTAAATTGTTATCTTTTGCATTCTTAGACAAAAGGTAAATTCAAACCTGAAAGAGAAAAAATTAAAAATCCAGTCATTTTACTATTCTCTGCTCCAACTAGTGAAAGAAACTGATTCTAAATCAGCCTGAAAAAATAATCAGGCAAAATGTGAAAGGATGTCATCATCTTTGCAAACTAAAATTAAGCTGTCACAATCAGAGTTAAAACTGATGTGATATCTCTGCAAGATGACTGATGAATTTTTCAGCTTGTAGTGGCAAATCAAGCCAGCAGAACAATAGCATGTGCCAGGTGTCTATTGAATGAATAGTGCCACAATCCTTTTAACATTTTTTTTTTCTTCCCCAAAAGATGCTGGCTAAAAGCATTTCTGTTCTCCACCTCTCCACCAGGCCTTTTCTAACAGTGCAATATTTTCACAGTTCAGCTCCAATGGACTGCTGTTTGCTACTGGAACATTTCACTGCTCTGATTCACATTCCAATCCCACGGCTTGGAAGGTGTACATGTCCTTACCTTTGTAACCAGGAGGGAGGACCAGGTGATCCCTGCAACATAAATTATTCTGTGGTTCTATAGAATTCCAGAGAAATTCTATGAAATAGACTCGATTCTTCCTCCTGGATTAATCCAGTCATACTGGAATGAATGCAACTAAAGTAATTCTGCTTTCCAGCCATTAGATCCTAGCCAGGGAAGGGAAGAAAGCCATGAGAAGCAATGTGATACAACCAGCATGGCCATTTGGAATTTTAGTGCTATTCTCAAAATAAATCTAAAAATATGGCTTAACCTGTATTTTCTCCAAATTTGTTTTATTTCTCTTTGTCTGTACTTGTTGCCTGTAGTAATGATGCAGTGCTACCATTGTTATCACAGATAGTGAAGGGTAGAAATGCTTAACTTATTGGGATATTATTTGATAGCTATGGCAAAAAAAACCCAACAAAAAACAATAAAAAAAACAAACAATCAAACAAAAAAAAACACCCAAAAAAACCCACCAGGAACAAATATAATACTTTATTGGCATGCAAATTTTCTTGTAGTTGTCTACCTTTGGTATTTCTGCACAATAAGATGATATGAATATGTTTCAGGCAATCCAAATTCCATTCCTATTACTTCCAGTTTTAATTTAGGCAGCTTAAGGGACACTTTAGCTCAGATGGTCAGAGCATGGTGCTAAAAAGGCCATTCTCTAAAGAGCTGGACCTGATGATCCCTGTGGATCCCTTCCAACTGAGAATATTCTGCGATTCTGTGACTGTCATGCACATTATAGTGCTGCTGTCATTGATATATTTCTAATCCACTCTCAGGAATTTGATAATGTATCAGCAATGTATTTATATATTTCTTGTATTTATATATTTCTTCCTGTATTTTTATTTATATAGTTGTTAACAGCAGATAATGACAAGAAGAAAATGTCATTAATAAATATAAGTCACAGCAGACGCCTCAGAAATCTGTGTTAGAACATTTACTTGGAAACAAGTATATTTTTTTCACAGCTGCACACAATAATTTCAATGTAGGATTTTCTGATCTTGTTCAATTGACATGGTTTCAAGAGCAAGTATTGACTATAGCAGTGTATGAGGCCATCAGAAAGCAGTTGGTAATGAGCTCTGACACAGAGAAGATGGAATTTTTGCTTTAAGGTGTGAGATTAAGGTGTGTGAAATTACAAGTGCTGGGATAATGTGTGACAAATGGTGAAGGAGAAATACTTTTAGCTTAGAATCACCTGCTGGTCTTTGAAAAATACATGTTCAAATGACAGTGATATTATAAAAAATAGAAATTGTGGGGTTTTTTTTAAAAATAGAGAACTAGGAAAATACAGCTTATTCTTCAGCATCAATGATATGAATAGTTGAGAGCACGTTTTACTATTGTATCATCCAGGTGTGAAGGATGTACGATGCAATTTACCCTGTGGAGCTGAGTTTATTATACCTGACACCACATACATTTTTCACATTTTTATCTATATCACATGGAAGAAGTGAGATATGTGTAGTACAGATAAGATAAGTGAGATAAAAACACTACTCACTTAAAAATACATTTGGTACAGACCTTTGCCGTTCCATACAGATGCAACTGTGTGTATAATATCTATGCTAAAAGAGGAAGCTACTCAAAGAAATAATTTAAATACCTGTATCTTTCTGAAGTAAGAGTGCAAAAGAGGGAGGTTAGCAACCCATACAGGATTATGTGTGTGTGTGCAGTAATTTAGAGTGCTGACATGACACAACTGTGGGGCATTGAGAAGACAAAAATGTAATTATTAAAAAAAAAAAAAAGAAGAAAATACATAGAAAATCAATTTTTAAAAGAGACATCAGTAGCAAGTGAATTTGAAGAGACTGCACTAGCACAGAGAGTGGAAGAATGGCTTTGTGAAGGTATGAATTTAAGGAAGAAGGAATTGAGTGGCAGATGATTTGCAAGCTATAAATCTCCATTTGTTTCATGAAAGGAATGAAGGCATGGAGTGGTTACAGAAGACTAGAAGTTAGAAGGGAATCAGGGGTGAGACTGCAGAGAGAAAACTTTCAGGAGAAATTTCAGAGCATGCTGAAAGCAAGAATGAACCCAACTAAAACCTTGTAGGTGGTACATGGGAGCTTGAGTCTGAAGTGCTAGAAGAGAAATGGATATCCCAAAGCTATGATCCTCAGACTGCAAGTCTCTTTTAGGGCACAAACAGGCTGCCAAGGAAGGCAGGTGTGACTTTGATGCACATTGTGGGTGGGGTGAAGCCTGTAAGCCCTTAACAGCCTGCATATACTCTGTCTTTCCCCACTCCAAGAACCTGAACATGGAACACTCCTGCTCTAAACTCCAGTGACAGAATTATCACTTGGAAAGTGCTTCTAAGCCTCAGCTTTGCAGGTCTTTTAGAAGAGGATTATGGAGGGTCTTAAATGCATTAGCTTTGCAGCGTGACTCAGTAAATCAGCACAATGGCAAGTGGAAAAAGAAACAATAGAAAAAAAACCCCAATAAAAACTATTCCAGGAAATAACACATCAAGGGTACACCTACAGGAAGCATTTTTGTCTTAATTCTGGTGTGTAACAATGTCACCAGCAAGGGTATTTCTGACAGAGTATTAACGATATTGTGACATTGAAATTAAAATTTTTGGTGCAAAAAGTACTGACTGTGAAAGTCAATTCACACAGCTCTTCCAAGAAGGCTAATAGAATCATTGGCACTTGTCTGAAGAGAAATAAGAGGAGGTGAGGGAGCTCAGAATGGCCTGGGATGGAATCTGATATTGATTTCTAGTAAAGGAATTCAGGAGTGATGCGAATTGTTTAAATATTTGGCTCTTGTGCTATCTGCTACAAAGGTATGCTATAAAGGAAGCACATGTTAAAGGAAAAAAGGTGTAAGGGCACAAGAAGAAAAGAAGAACACTGCTAAATACAACACATATGTACTCATTTGTTAGGAACAGGCAAAGGGAAAACTGGAATACTATAAAGCCATGTGATTCTTACAGATATATTGGCACTAGAGGGCTAGGACATAAATCCTGGGATGCATTTGTCTTGGTAAAAATACAGAAGAAGCTCATGCTAATTTTGTTTCTGTTCAGCTTCTCTTTCAAAGAACTGGTGGTGATAGATGTTAAGCAGTAGTGCTGTGTAATACCATACCACAGGTATCAAATGGATATTCTCTGGATAGAGCAGTGGGTGAGGTGATAGAATGAGCACGTGAGAGGTTTCCAGTGGGTTGTAATTATCTTTACCAAGGCTATGTGAGTAAAAGACAAGTGGTTCAGCTGGGACCAGATTATAGATGTATGTCCTACCCACCAAGCAGGGAGTGCTCCCTGTTTCACTGGGGAAACTCTTGTACCAAGAACAGACATTGTGAAAGGAAACATAATGAAACACATCAGATTGGAGCTAGGTCATTCCTCTGATATTCTTAACAAACTTAACTGTTAGTCCTGCTCCAGAAAATCTTTAAATGTTTAATTGGAAAGCACCTTGAATCTATTAGGGCACATTAAGCAAGGTTCAGCCTTGGAGTAGGGAAATACATAGAGTTTCAAGGCAGGAGTGGTTTTCCTAGGAACAGCAGGAGAAGGCACACATCTAGCCATGCCTGTCTGTATTGACATGACGTTGCTAATAATTTGATCTAATTTTGGGGGGAGAGGAGAGGGCACATGGCAAAATTACAACTCTCAAAATGTATTTGTATTTCTTTTTGTTTCTGCTGTATCCTAGTAAGGGAAGATAGGGTTGTCTCTGGAGCAGAAACCTCAGCAGAGGATGGTGATAAATAGAGATTTCTTCTATCTACCAGCATACTGGCAGTCTGGGAGGTAGCTGTGCACTGTTACTCAGGACTCATACTCCCAGGGCTCCCATGGGATACAAAGGACTCCCACAGCAGAGGAAAAGCAAGCAACATCATGTATAAAACACACCTACAAAGGCAACACAGACCTGGGCTGTGAGGGCGTCTGTACACATCACTGGTTAGGTCAGCAGCATGCCTCTGGGAAAAAACTTTACTGTGGATTGTCACATAGTGCTAAGGAAAGGAAAAAAAAGCCAACAGAAATATCCTATGTTTTATTAATTTGTCACTGGTTTTGCAAGGAGCTGTTAGGTTTTTTTTTCCATGACTGCTGCTCTTAAAAACATCTTGTGTGTGTCAAAAAAAGAGATGACAGTCTTTTTTTCCGTTTAAAAATTTCATTACGCTGTCTTTTTCAACCTGGTCTATCAAAAAAAAGAGCTCATTGATCTATTTCTTCTCTTTCATTAAGCATTTCTTTAATCTTCCTTTAGCTCACATGACTTAAGAACTTCATTTAAGAGGAATATTTTGTGAGGCAGTTTCTATCTTTCTCTCAAGTTAGTCTTCATCCTGCTTTTACATGGACAAGGCCCTATTAACATACTAACACAAAGTGCAGTTAAGCCAAGGCACTGTGCAAAGCATCCATTTAGCAGTAAAATGCTTTCTATACCCTCAGTAAAGTTTCATTTTTTTTCCCCTAGACTTCAATGTCCAGACAGTGTTCTTGCTATGATTCCATCATTTCCCTACTCACAGTTGTTGGCTCCAGCACCAGAGGTCAGCTTTGAAGAAAGGGCACATCATGAGGCTTTGCCCATAAGAAATATATTTTAAAATACCCCATGGCCAGGACTAGCAATAATAGCTCTTCCTCCGTGAAGCCAGGATAAATGCTAATTGGGAATACACAAAGAAATTTGCACTGTCTATCCAAGTGAAATGCCATGAAATTTCATTAACTTCCTTTTCAAGTGTGTGAGCAATAAGCATGTAGCTGATTTTTATATGGACTCTAAGCAAGCACGTGGAAACAGAATAATGTCTTAGAGGAGATCATAACAAAAATCCCTGGATTACTTAGAGATGATAATAGAAGGAGCATTATTTATTTGGGTTTGATCCTCAGTATTTCAAAACCACTGAACCTCTTTTTAAGAGATTGGAATTATTCAAGTAGGAGTACTAGAAACTTCAATTAGCATAATTTCTGACAAAACAGTTTAGAATTCTTTAGGCTTTTACTGGACAGATGACAATATGTGTGTGTGAAAATAATCTTTAAATTAAACTCTATCTTACTTTACCCTCACTGTTGTTCTGACAGTCAAGACTCTTCTTTTTCAGGGGATGGCCCTGCCATCTCTCCTGTTCTGGTCAGGGAGTCTGGGCTGCTTTTCACAGGCTCAGGTGGCAGGGGCAGCACAGCAGCATAGCCTGCTGACCACGTCATGTCTGGTGAGAGAGACATTCAGGCAGGTTCCATGTAGCATCCTGTGCACCTCATTTCTTCCAAAATGATCCCAATTTTGCCTCAGACTAAATGTCTCTCTGCTGCGTGGAGAGGTCCCTAAGTTGCATGCACGTTCAAAATTTGCACAGCTATCCCTCTCAAATGCACCAGATGTCAAAGGGATGTGAACATCTCCAGCAGCACAAGATGAGCTGGATAACTGGGGTTTTATGACAGAATGGTAAGTGATAAATTTGTTAGCTGTGATATAGTGTTAATGGTAACAATGGGTATAATTTGGCTTCACAAATGACACAAATGACATCTTTCTCAAATGAATGGGTGAAGTTCATGTTTCTTTTAATTTCTTGCTGAAATACATGTGATCTCTAAAGGATATGGCACATAATTTATGTGAATAAAGAAATAATTACTTCAAAAGAGTTAGTGAA
This sequence comes from Catharus ustulatus, assembly GCF_009819885.2. Classification (NCBI taxonomy): domain Eukaryota; kingdom Metazoa; phylum Chordata; class Aves; order Passeriformes; family Turdidae; genus Catharus; species Catharus ustulatus. The sequence goes on along the minus strand of NC_046222.1, from coordinate 7,965,267 downwards.
AATCTATGAGGTTTATTTTTCAATTAAAAAGGTCTGTTTTCCTTTTTTATGTATAGGATAATCTTAAATCAATATAGATCTAGATTTCATGGCTAATAATGACAACCTTCCCACAGACTTCAATGGAGTCAGAGAGATTGTACAAGCTAAGGACTCAAACTCCCATATCTGTACTTTCCTTATCTCCTATTTTTATTTTCTCCAGTATGTCCTGTCTTTTTTAATAGAAGCCTTAGACAGTTAGGCAGGCCATTCTACAGGTCCATATTTATGCAGATGCTCCTTTATAGTACTTGTTCATTCTCAAGCAGCAGTAATAACTAAGGACTCCTACAGACAGCAAATTCCATGGCTGTTATGCATGGTTTACCACTGGCAATAATGAGAAAATATCACTTGCCTTAATTAAACAACAATAAATTAGAAGCGATGATTTACTGAGGATAATTGTTCTTTATTTATTAAAAAGTGTAGCTTGATGTGTGTTGTTCTTTTCATGCAACATCAACTTCTTTCTAAGTAGTCAGCCTTGCACTCGCATGGTTCGTGTTCATGAAGTGCTTGCTGTAAGGCTGGAAACAAATGGTGATTAAAAACAGTGTCCTTTATGTTTTTGAAGGGGCTAATGGCCCCCTTTGGAGTTGCTAATTGGCAAGTTCTGCAACTCCAGGCTTTTGAGGTATGGTTGCCATGGAAAAATTGCTTTGAAGTTGGCAGTTGTGAATATTTGACCACGGTTTTTCCTAGTTTGGAGACCGGATGAAAAGCACTGTCATCTCTCCCACAGGGCAAAATATAGCTGGAGAAACTGTGCACAATGATTACCCATCAGAGTGGGCAGAACAGTGGCAGATGATGATAAACAAGGTTTTCCCAACAGACTTCATTTCTGTGCCCACTACGTGTTTTTTTTGAGCTTTTCCTGTTTTGGTTTTGGTTGGTTTTGGGTGGGTTTTTTCTTCTTGATCTGATTAGAAGACTTGTGATAGAACAAAGGTTAATGACTTCTATTTAACCTGAGAATTTATAAAGGAAATGCAGTGTCCATCACTGCGACATAAGTTGAAGTTCCTGAAGTGCAATACATAATTATAAATAAAAACAATCTACTGAAAAGCTATTTGGAGAATTCACATCTCCTGCGTAGGAAAAGATGCAGACCAACTTGTTTCAGCATGACTGAGAGGTACTTTTGTGAAGGCTTATGTTATGCCCTAATACCAAGGGAAAAAATGCATGGCTTACCCTCTCAAACTATCCTGTGTCACTGTGATGTTTCCCAGTGACATGTTAGCAAGCTTAAAGTCCTCCTGTCCTATTGTAATATCTTATTTTTCTTTAATCAGCTTGCAAGTTTGTCCAAAATTTAAACTGTTCTTACCTATATATGCACTGCATGCAACAGAGAGATGAATGTTACATATGGAAAAAACCCTGTTCTTGTTTTTCTGACTTCTTCTCACTACTGCTCTCATAAAAAAATGAAATACATGTTTTTATCACTGGACATGGGCCAACTGTCCTCAAATATTTTTGCTTTAATACCTCAGCTATATGCTTCAGTTTCCTTTAAAAAAGACTACCCATCATGTTAAATTGTGTGTTCATATGGATACTAGACATAGATCTGAGCAAAACAAACCTACCCTGTCTTTTGACTTACAGCTAATTTTTAGAAGCTGTTTCAAGAGGAATTAAGTTTATTTTCTGAAGAGATATTTATCTATATATCATTAAAAGGTCTTTTCATGGCACACTTGTAGTGATTATGATTATGTATGAAAGATTAATTTTGAAGAAATATTTACCTAATAGTAGTCTCTAAAATACCAAAAATAGAAGTAGTGTAAAAAATAAAAATGGTTGCATAACATAAATATGATGTAATGAAGCAGAAAAAGTAAGATTTATCTTTTTCCCAATTATTTAATCTGACCTGTGGCAAGTCAGATTTTCTTGACACCTTTTGAAAAATGAGAGTTTAAGACTAAGGTAGAAGTAATAAAATTCTGTTCATAAACAGTGAACATTTATGTAGTATTTGAGAGGTGTCTATTCTCTTTTTGTTTGATATACATAAGGTTTCTTTTTGGGATGAAAATCAAAGTCTTTTTGATATCAAAACAAAGTATTCAAATCACTAAAGCTGGCCATGGATTTTAAGCATGTACTGGGATTTTGATTTCTAAAGAAATTAGTTTTAATCTGTTGGATAGATTTCATTTACTTAATTGGTCACAGTGAACTAAAGTTTAAGATACTGCAATCCATTTTATTTTTTTTTAAGTGTATAAATCTCCCCCTAAAGGGCTGCTTTTTATATAAAATAATATTGTTTTTGTACTTTCTCTAAGTCACAAGAATAACCTTTAGGTGACTGTGGTTGTTGAATACCAGCAATTAAAGTCAAGCCTTTCCTGATCCCCAATTCTGTCCTAGTAGCTGTGTGCTTACATTTCTTTTACAGGTTTAGAATTGTTAACATTTATATTCTGTCACAGGAGTGATTTATCTAGAGTACCTACAATTCAAATGACTTCTATAAAGAAGAACAAGTCAATGTGTTGGGGTTCTTTTAAGGTACTGTTGTAAAATTATCTGAAATTGAAACTGAGATGGTCAGAAATGTCAGAGGCTTGTGTGACAACTTGGAGCAATGAAAAAGAACAATGTGGGCACAGGTACTTTGGAAAGTAATGTGGAATAGATAAAAATTAATGTGGGGTGATTTACTTTCATTTTACATAGGAAAAAATAGGATGGCATAGGATGGAACCAGAGACAGAGCCTTGAGCTACTGAGGTCGAAATAAAGTCTTCTTTGTAGAGAAGCAAAGGTGACCAGAAACAAACAGATCACAACCCTTTGTACTTACAAGCCCAGAATTCTCTTGAACTTGCTTCACATTACATTCTTTAGTATAGGAAATGCTGAAAAAAACCCCTCTGGTCTTCCAGAGTAAGTGTGAAATGCTACTAATTTTTCAGTTTAAGAAAGGGTAAAATATTTCTGATGTTGATAATAAAAGTAATATGAGCAGAGAAAAGATGTGTTGCACCACAGGAAGCACATTCAGAAGAACTCACTCGATTTTTCAATCTGACAGTAAAAATGCTAGATTTAAGCTATAAAAGATGCAATTCCACTTTACATCTTCTTCAGTTGTGAAGCCTGCTCAATATGTCTTTTCTGTATCACATAGAGGGCCATTTCTTCAAACTCCTCAGTTATGCCAATCTAAATATTTGTAATCTGTTTTAAAGGATTCTTTTTTCCTGACCAGATTTAAAGTACGGAATATCTCTTGCAGCAGCGTGACTGGTGAAGTGATAAAGTGCAGTGGTGCTGTAGGTATTGAACAGACAGGAATCCCATGTACTTTTGCTGTATACATCAGTTGGGGCCTGGTGCTGCAAGTCAAAGACCAAAATGTGGATCAGAAAATTGGGCTTTTCCGTTCATTGTCTCCTCTGAGGACATACATGTTACTCTGGCAGTTTTTTTGTAGGGCCTCATACAAAAGGTTTTATTTAAAATTCAGTAGAGGCAGACTGGTCTCTTCACTACCATGTGAGGACAGAGCAATCCCCATGCAGGAGCCTTGGATTCATGCCCAGAGAGTTTTAGCCTTCCTGCATTCATACTGGCAAAGCATGAGCTGAGCACCAAACTGTTTAGGGAAGGGCAATTCCCATCTCACTAAACCAAAAAGTGAATACACCAAGAAGACCAAGATTCATTAAGTGATTGTCTCCAGCATAATGTGCAAGGCTAATTCTGGAATTTGTGGGCTTAGTCTACAGGCTCATCTCCAATCATTTAATCATTAAATGTTATGCAGAAATGTTGCATGATCAAAACCTGTCCATTTCCATGAAACATCATCATCACTAGACTACAGAATCATGAATTTGTTTGCGCTCTCATTCTGGAATAAAAGAATCTTGAATTCATTTTCTCTAAGGAAAAAGACTGACATGCAGCATGGGCAATTCCTCCCCCCACTCCTTTCACAGGTGCATGAGCACTGCCAGAGAGACCAGTACCCTGGTAATACTCTGGTCACTCTCTGCAGTGATGAACATTTGAAGCTGTTAAGCAAATTAGGGGATTGCAGCTAGGATAGCTGGGATCCTTGTACTCTATATTGTTGTTCTAACCACTGGGACACGACAGTAAGGAAGAAAAATAGAAAAAAAATCGTCCTTTCTCTGTCTTTAAAAAGTGCTTACAAATCCATATAGAAATGCAAAGGACAGGCAGGACAAACAAGCAGAGACTACAAATTGTGAATGGAAAGTAAACCTACTCACCATCCTGATGTAGAACTCTTTGTTTTTAATTCCTGTTATGAGGATCATGGCCCAAAGCCAATTCCTCTAGATCCTTTTTCAAGACACAGTACAGGTCTAGAAACCATAAGGATAACACTTGGGAACTAGATGTTTGAAACTTAGGTGTTTTTGTCTTTAGTAGTTTTGTCTCCTAAATACCTTTGTGAATGTAGTACATTCATATAATTTTTACTTCAGTTTTTCACTGTTTTTTTATGTCCACATTCCTGTAATAAATCACAGGTGGATCTTCCAGAGCTTTTTGGGTTTTTCCTCCAATTATATTTGGACAAAGCTATAATTGATCATCTTTATGGCCATTTTTACTCTGAAGTATTTAAAATATTGGTATTTCTATGTGCTTATTTTATTTCAATGAGCATGGAGAATTTGTATATAATAGATATACTTGGCTCTGCACCTGCAATGCATTTTTCACAGCTCTTCTTTCTCTTTCTAAATATACCAGCAACACAGTTCCACTAAATTCATTAAGGAAGGATAGGCAACGTTATTCAAGTTAAATACCATACGAGTGCTTTTAAAATGCAATGTTTACTGTCTTCTTCCAACAGTTAATAACAGACTGATGAGAATTTAGCGTGCAGGAGAGGGGAGACCTGCAAGCCATCATAAGCACTATTGATTTTTCTTAAGTGCTAAGGCTTTTAAAGAGATTCCCACACTGGCTGTATGGAACAGGACTCTGTGCTTTGTCAATTTAGCTGGGCAGCTGAAGAAAGATATAGACTGGAAAATCAAAGAAAGGGAAAGGGAGAGACCTTTGGGGTTAATAAAAGTGAAGCTGGGTTCCTCCCAAATTGCTTTGTAGACAATTGGAAAGGCATCACAACCATTCAGCTTCACTCTGGTGCAGCATTTCATGCAGGAGGTGTTATCAGTCCCACTCTTAAAAGGTTGCAGAGAGAGACCCAGGTTAAGTTATACTTCAAAAATCCTCAGAAATTGGGGATACAGCCAGTTACATTCATAACCTCAGATCAATATCAACCATATGCATGACAAAAATCTCTCTCATAGAGCCAAATTCACAAATAATGTCACAATGCTAAATGATCTGTTTCAACCTCCCATTACACTTGCTGTTCTTTTTGTGACAGATTACAGCACGTGGCACTCAGTTTACCATGAAGTGTATACTTTCCCAAGGCCAATTGCTGAGCAAGAGATCCATCAAAGTTCCTGAAATGCATTTTCAAAGAGGTTAAAGTGATCTGGTGATGTGCTGAATTGGAAGTGGTTTTCTACTTCGAAAACCGAAGTCCAGAAGGCAGCAATTTAAAATGAGGTTAGGAAATTATTTACAATATATTTATTCTTCCTTTATGGTCAAAGGCATGTTTTGAGGCTTTTTGTGAATGTTTTGACAATGTGAAATGAAGTATCAATAAATTAAGCTAAGCTAGTTCAAAACACTCAGTGAACCTTTTAACTTTAAGTACAGATCAGATATCAAAGCTGAAAATCAGAGTATTTGTTATAAACAATTTACAGGGAGGTTAGAGATGCAGTAGTAGGCCAGAAATGTGGTACTTATGTAGTCTACAAACAAATTCTTCCCTAACTGAAAACAAGTCCAGATTTTTGCCTCAAGCATGCTTTAATCTGTACAAGGAAAATAACTCCTGCTTTGGTTTTGCATAGAATTACAGTGCTATACAAAGAGATATTGGCTGTGTATAAATACACCTATCCTAACCCCTGAGGGTTTAGGGAAGATTTGCATGTAAAGTGAAATTTGGTCTTTTCAATAAATCAGTAAATATCAGGAGTTCTCACAGTGCCTGCTTTTGGTTCATTTTGATTTTGAAAGATTGAAATTGAAATTTTTTCAGCAGTAAAGTTTTTCAGTAAAAGCTAAATATGGAAAGCATGCAGGTGCTGAAAAGACTGTTTGAAATCTGGATTTTTTTTTTTCCTTTAGCAGCTGTATCATGCTGTCAGAGCCATCCCTGAGGTCTTCAGACTGTAGTAAGGTTATGTAAACTTCAATGGAGAAAGGATTAATTCCCCTAATTCTCCTAGGCTGAGGGAGGGCCCTTTACCTTGCTTTTGATACATAAATCATGTAGCAATGAGGGGCCAGGAAACCCAAAAAGATCAGGGCACTGTGGAATGAGTAACATAGGATCATGGAGCCACAGAGAGTGAATACAGCAAAATAGAAGACAGGAACAGCCTGTACCAAGTAATGAATGTCAAGAAGAAGGTAGAAGAAAAGTTTATATCTTCAGGCAAATACCTTGACATGTGAAACTCCTGCTGTCTATTTAAGAAAAAAAAAATAAATTAAAAGGCATCTCTGCTTCTCAGACAGATCTGTTAATAAATAACATGGAGTTCATTGCAAATGGTATTTATTCTCATGTAAAAAGCAGTGAACAATCTTTTTCAGAGAAAAAAAAACTTATGAATAAAGGACTCCTTAAGATCCTGCAAACCAAAATAAATGTGAAATTAGAATTACAGCAGCTTTCCAGGACCTAAACAAAGGTGGAGAAGGACTTTTTCCAAGGGCATGTAGGGACTGGATAAGGGGGAATGTGGCCTTAAACTGAATGAGGGTAGGTCTAGATTGGATGTTAGGAAGAAATTCTTTACTGTGATGGTAGTGAGACTCTGACACAGTGTGCCTAGAGAAGCTGTGGCTGTCCCATCCCTGGAAGTGTTCAAGGCCAGGTTGGATTGGGCTTTGGGTAACCTGGTCTAGTGGAAGGTGTCCCTGCCCATGAGATGTCCTTTATTTAAGGTCCCTTCCAGACCAAACCACTCCATGACTCTATGATTCTGATACGAAAAACTAAGTTTAACTTGGTCTAGCTTTCTTTTCATCAAAAGCTTTGCCAACAAAATGAACCCCCCATTGCTGGCATCCTCTGAATTATGGTAGGTAGTCTATACATATACTTGCACACTTCCACTCTTGGATATTTCCAATTATCTCAGCTGTGCTTCAGCTTTTTGACACACCTACCTTATTTTTTCATGGGGAAAATAATTTTAAAATTATTACTAAGAGAGCTCCAACAGAAAGGACTGCCAATCAAAATGCAACATATTGAAAAGGTCAGATATTTCCCTTTAATGCATTCAGTGTCAGAGCTCTCTTTGTTCTTCAGTTTCTTCCATGCTACAATTAATTCAATTAAAGTAACTTTAAAGCTAAGAAATGTTGTCATAGATCATAACCTTTAGAAATGTCTGCATTCTTTCTTACACATTTGCCTTAGTTAGCATATTTTAATGATATCTCAAGAAAGAACTGTGTTAAATGCTTCTGGCTTTTAAAAGAAAAAAGTAAAATTAATAAATAAGCTGTCAAAAGCATGCAGAAAGATTTAGAGGTATTATATTTAAAGATCAATACGCATTCATACAATGAACTGGACACAGAAATATAGAGAGATAGGAAAAATGGAGTACTGGGAAAAAAATAATTACAATGAAATGTTTTATGTATCTCCCATTGGCATCCCTGCACTTTCTCTCAAGAAAGGTGGTGGCTGCAGGGTGGGTTAAAGCAGATAACAGATGAAAAGACAGGTGGAGGAAGCTTATACCTGAAAATTTGGGTGACTGCCCTACCTGAGGAGCTGACCAGCTTCCCAAAGTCCATCTGTGTGATCTTTCAAAACGTCTGAGGAAAATAAAGTTGGGTCCTTCCATCATTTCAAACATGACTGGCATGAGAATATTGTGTGACAATCAGCACCAAAAAGGTGATGGGATACTCTGTGCCTGTCCTGGTCCTTTTACCCTTACGGAGACATCACAGGAAATGGAAATGCTGCTGCTATCTGTGCTGCAGGAACTGCTTCCAAAAGATCAAACTGGTTCCAAATGGTTTAAACCAGATCAAACTGGTTCCAATCTGTTCCAACAGGTTTGAGTGTGTTTAAAACAGATCAAAGCAAATAAAACCAGTTCAAACCATTTGAAACTGGTTCCAACCAGATCAAATCAGTGTAAAACAGACTAAACTCATTTCAACTGGATAAACCAGTTTCCACCAGTCTAAACCAAATCCAACCTGTTTCACTGGATCAAGCCAGTTCAGTCAGGTTCCAACCAGTTCTAGCGTGTTTAAACTGGATTAGACTGGTTCCAACTGGTTCTTGCCAGTTCAGTCTGGATCAAAGCAGATAAAATCAGTTCAAACTGGTTTAAATAGCTTCAAACCAGTTCAAACTGGACTAATCTGGTTCCAACCAGATCAAACCAGTTCCAAACGGTTTAAACCAGATAAAAACAGTTCAAACCAGATCCAAGCTGTCATAAACATTTTAAACTGGACTACACTGGTTCCAAACAGTTCAAACCAGTTCTAACTGCTTTAAACCAGATCTACCCAGTTCTAGCCAATTTAAACCAGACTAAACTCGTTCCAACTGCTTCAAACCAATTTTGACAACATCAAACCAGATAAAACTTTTCCAAACCAGTTCAATGCAACTCAAGCCATGTTAAACTTGACTAAACTGATTCCAACCACCCAGCTTGGTGACCTCCAAAACTGGGAAGCAAAACAACCCCAAACCAGCCAGAAAAGCCAATCCCTGCTACCTCCTGCCATAAAGAGGCCAAACTGCTGCCAGCTATCCAAGGCTGTTACCCTTGGATTGAAGGCATTTTCATTCAGCAAACACAGTCTCTGCTTTCCTCAGCTCCCTTGGAAGACCAGAACAACTGGCAACAGATGTGACATTTTCCAGCCTTTTATAATCCCTTTGATCCCTCAGAAGGGATGGTAATTTTCAGACTGAAAAACACTGCTCAAAAGAATTTTTTTTTTTCAGATTATTTTCAAGAGGAACTTGAGAATAGCAGTCAAATATTTTATAAATCAGGGCTCATCTGCCTCTTTTTTGACCCTACACATTACTGACTTGTGCTAAACAAGCAGGTAAAGGGTAAAAAATGCTCTTTTCTCATATGTGCACCACCCCTCCTAAGTACGTGTTACTCGAGAGGTTTTATTCTGCAGGTTAGCAAATGCAAGTTTAAAACAACATGGATTTTTATGTTCATTGTACCACCCTGGTACAGTCTTCCCTGCTAAGTTGAAAGGATGGAATTTAAAAAAAAAAAACCAGACACCTCAAAAAGGAGTTATTCCTTTCACAAAAGTACTGATTCTTTTATTAGGCAAGAATTATACCCACCTGTATTTAGATATAGAAATAGCTTCTACCTTCCCTCTTCTATGTCAAAGACTATAATATCCCTGCATGCCAAAACAGAACAGCAAAAGAAAATATGGATTATTTGTGTTCACAGTCTGTATTGTTTAGAAGTAAAAATATTTTTCTGTGCACCCCTTTTTTCTATTCAATTACTAATAAAATTTGCAATTTACACAAATATACCACTGTTTGTTCAAACATAGCATCTCTGGAAGGCATTAGTTCAAAGATAGTGTATTGATTTAAATTGAAATGAACTACCTTTCAAGGAAAATGTATTAACTTCAGTGGAGAGACATGGCAGTGAATATAAATGAAAATAAAAATTATTTCACTAGAGTATTTTGGCATCAGTTCATATGATTTTTTTTCTCTATTTTTTTTCCTTTTGTAAAATAAATTGAATTCAAACCAACACTAGCTTATGACATTGTATATATATGAATTTCAACAAGGATGAAAAAAATATGGAGAAATAGAAGAGGTATGAAATATGAATCAGATGGCCTTAAGGTCCTTCCTTTCCCCAAGGATTTTACCTACCTATCCTTATTTATTGTCTGATTTAATAGACACTTGAGGAATTTTATTTTATTATTTTGGGGGAAGGAAGAGTAAATCAATTTAAGCACTTAATGGGATTTCTCCTTTAAATAGTCCTGTGAGCAGACTGATTAATGTATTTTATTTTGTGTATCTTCCAGAGCAATGAAGCCATGTGATTTTTGTCCCAAATAGCTTCTCATACATAATATTTTTATGAGAACCCCCACTAAAGAATATACATTTCAAGTCAGAATTTTTCTCTACTTACTAAAATTAAATTTGCATCTTAATCTTGCAAATAAGGTTTGGTGTACCAGAGCTAATAATTTGATTTCTGGGGATTGCACAACAAGAAGATGAACAAAAACCACCAAAAAAAAAAAAAAGTATATAAGTGTGCACATTTATATAGTCCTTTCAGGTAAATATATTTCACTCACATATGTGAGGTCATTATAATATATGGGAAAATGTGGACTAGTTAAGTAAGATGTCAATGTTGAAGGCTTTCATCAAGCTGAAGGAAGGACATCTTTTCTACAAGTTAGGATAGCATGCTACGTTAAACTGCACTTGTATTTGCATAGTGGATTTTTTGCATCAGTAAATTTAAATTCAAACAAACTCTACTAATTTCTCTGTGTTTCTCAGCTACCATTTTGGCAATGTTGTGATGCGTTGGAATTCAGTAGTTACTCTTTGGTCAGCAGTAATCTTTTATTGATTTCACGTTGAGTCTTTATTCCCCAGTTAATCTTTCTTGGAAGCCATCCGAACAAGTGGACTCAAGCCTTGAAGCAGGGAACAAGCTCTGATGTGACATGGAAAAGGATGATGAGTGCCTGCATTAATTTTGGGAGGTTGAGGATAGCAAACTGAAGGAATAGCTGTAGGAAAGGAGATAAAGACGTCATCTCATTAGGAAAGTGAGTGTAAAAACAAGCTGGTGAAGAAAATGCACTCACTGGAGAGACTTAAATTGTCTTCATACTCATCACTCATCACTTATGAACCAGTCATGGCATGGAAAGGGTTGAAAATGGAAATTCTGAGAAGAGAGAATTTTAAAGAAACCCACCTACTGTAGAACAAACTGAACTTCATATGTTACCTTTATGAGGCTGTGTTCATTAAACCAGAAGATGCAATTAAAGCAGTAGATATTAACTTGTTAACTCAATCACAAATATCCTATCAGAAGATCATTCTGAGCTGCTCTATTTTCCTGATGAGTGCACACCCACTGAATGGGTCACCAAGAAATGTTTTAACACACGGTAAAAGAGAATGGTTTGGATGGTTTGGTATTGAGCACTGCTTTTCATCTCAGCATCAGTCTCTTGCCTTTGAACTCCATCTCCAGGATGAAACACAATGGTTTGATTTTCACCAATGGCATTTAATGATACACACCCTGATGAAACAACTAAAATTAAGATTTTAATCCATCGCATAGAACTAATTGGAAGTTGACTCATACTTCAAAGAGGTAAAACTACTTAATGGTAGTTCTCTGTACTGGTTTCTTCTCCAATGTCTGGAGCATATATCCATATATTTGCAGGGGTCGTATAGCCAGCCACTTGATGTCACCATAACTCCACAGAAATATTGCTCTTCATGCACTAACAGGGTGCAAATAAGTGGCTGAAATAGAAATGTGTTTGGAATTAATGTTTCTGTCACTAGACATATGAGATAGATAGACGATGTGTGTCATCACATTTATTCTCCTCTGCACAAAGAGAAAGGGTAGCTAAAGAAAATCTTTTTGTGTTTGCACTACAGATTACTTTTAATTAGGAAACTTGTCTGAGAGGGATTAGATTTTTTTTTTGTATGAATGAAAAATATTGGTGAGGAAAGAATACTGGCAAAATCAGTAACACCGTAATAAACTGCAAAAGTTAAAGGTCTTTGGGTCAGGAATATTTGCTGTTGCTGAGTTCTTTGTTGTTATCAGAGATGGAAAAAAATATATTTCAGAATTTTCTGGAAATCCTTTTTATATGTGAAAAACCCCAAATTTTTGAGTTCAATGTCATTATTCAGTTTATCAAAAGGATTAATGCCTTTTAATATTGCAACAAAGACCAGAATCATACCTTACTTAAAAATTGCATTTGTTAAAATGTGAAATTTGTTAAAAATGTGAATTTTTATGGGTTTTTGTCTATTCATGATGCAAAAGTACAACTGATGCACTCAAAGTAACCCATCTTTAGCTCCTTTTTAAAGGAAAAGTAAAAGGCAGTCTTTTCCCCTGAAATTTTAATAAATTAAGGTTAAGCAGTGGATGTGATTGCTAATATCCATCCATCTAGCATAAAATGAATTCACTTTGAGCCATATCAGTTTCTGCTCAGCTGGTAACTTGCTTTTCTCTCCAGCATTTATATTATATTTCCACTAACAATATATTTAAGCAACAAAAGCAGAGGAACAGAGCTTTTCTGAGAACTAACAACTTCCTGGGAGCCAATGATCCACAACCCTGGAAAGGGTCATTAAACCCCAAAGAAATGCCCAGTGCTGAAGTGGTTATTGGTATGAGCTGAAAGTGTGTGTATTTATCTGCAAAAAGGGATGGGGCAGGCAGAATATTTGAAATTTATATTTCTACATGTGAAAATATCTTCAGCAAACCAAGTAAATGATGCTATTATAATAACATGAATGTCCTTGGTAGCTGTTCATCATATTCCAGAAATTTCAGTCCTTGGTACATCATGATAAAAATGTATTTGATCATGTGGTTCTTGGAAGAATCTACTAACATGACACTCAGAAAAGACTGATAAACTTTTCTGAGGGAAGAGAATAAACAAGGATAACTAAATAGATTATAAAGCTGACTGATAAACTGAGGACACAAAGGCAGAAGAAAAAAGAATCAGGACAAGAATAAATTATAGGCAGCAAAAAAGTTGGAGAACAAGAAAAAATTAAATCAGTTTTCACATTTTGATCGTTTTCTCTGTAGATTTGTGTGCAAAAACAGAACTAGTCTAACACTAAGATGTAGAATGGCCTAATGGGTGTATTTCAGATGAAGTTTCTTTTGGATGACCGACTCTAATCCAACATTATCCATGTGGATAAATTTAATATGCTATTTATTTATTTATTTTCTCCCAAGAGTGGTGCTCTGTCATGGACAAGCAGAAATTCAGCAATTTCTACAAAAAAAATTGGAAACTACATTAGACTTCATGGATCATTGACTTGAAGAGGCTAAGCAGAGTAACAATATGCTTTGTAAAGGGCAGAGCACTTTGAGAGGTATGGTTTTCATTCTTTTTCTGATTTATGTCTCTTCTGCCAGCATCTGTGGGGCTTTTTAGGCATTCAACTAGAACTATCTTCTCTCCAATGTTCTATCCAATGTAGATTGGATAACTCGCTTTTCTTAATTCAAATTGTACCCAAACTGGTATACTAAACAGAAGTTATGTCTTGAACAAAGGATTTAATTTGGATTATTGACAACATTAAATTTCTTGACAAAGATCATGGTGCAGAATAGGGAGTTAACATGTTTTTATTAATTAAATCTTCCTTGGTAGCTGTGGGGTATTGCTTCACCTATTCAGAACAGATTTAATTTCTTTGAGTCTGGTATTTGCCTTAGGGCAATATACTTTCAAATATTACTGAAATTTAAAGGTTAGGAACTTGGATCTTCTCTAGTGTTGAAGTACATCAGATACTGTAAACCAAGTCAAGCTACCCAATATGAGAGAAAAGCCTGACCTTAGATTTTTCTTCCAGCCTAGGTTATCTGAAAGTGAAAAAGAAAGCTCTGGACTAGATGAGCTGCAACAAAAGCTATTTAAAAACAAAACCAAAATAAAAAACAACAAAACAAAAACAAACAAACAAAAAACAAACAAACAAAACAAACAAAAAAAAAGAAACAAAAAAACCCCAACCAAACAAAAAACCAAACAACCCAACCCCCCCAAAATACTGGCAAAATATTATGTTTGATATTCTGAAGGCCAAGTTCTTACCATAAAGCTTCAAAAAGATGCAGTAAAAAAGAAGTTATACAAATGGAAAATATATTCCTTTATATACTAGAAATATCATGGGCATTGGAAGTGACTGGTTTTTTATGCATTCTATGCAGTCCTGTAGGAAAACATATGATATCAGGAGTAACATATTTTACAGTCAATTTTTTTCCTTCAGCCTCATACAGGGTTATGACCAGCTGTACACATACATATGGCTATAAAAGTGTCCTGTAAATAAATTGTAGTTTTAATTTCTATTCATGGTAAGAGCAACATATATTTTAACTAATATATAAAATATCAAGCCTTGGAGACACTATAAAGGACGTTAGAAAAAGATAAACTATTCAAAATCCTGGTGTTTTTTATGATTAATCATAAACCATGAATAAGTGCATTCATGTATATTTCACATTGCTTATTGCTGCCTCACTACTGTTATCAGTTAAAGTTTCATATCAGCAAAACCATAAACATAATTCAAAAATAATAATCAGGAATTTATTGCCACTAATAAAAAAAAAAAGCAAAACAGAAAATGCAATTTTCTACGATATCTCACAGTGCTTATAATTAATTTCAGCTAGAAATTGAAATTAAATTACACATTATAGGCAGTAGAGGCTTTTTGGGGAACCCATCAATAGGTCATTTTTCTGAAGGGTATGCTTACAATTGCACATTGATGAAATACATACATTAGAATGCAAATGCAAGGAAGAGAGTCTGGAAAAACGTGTGAGAGCCACGTTCCCCTCATGGTAGGAATATTCTGACTTTTGTGCACATTCTTAATCTTGCTGGCATCTCCTTCCTGAAAAAAAAATCATTCCAGGTGCACTAAAGCTCTTGGCAAGATTATAATTGCCATCAATGGTTTTCAAGAAGGCCCCAAGATAACAGAATTCTTGTATCAGCAGGTGCAAACTACTCTTCCCATCCTATTTGCTCTAATTTTACAGAATAGTTAATAACTTGAAGCATAATCAAATATAATTTTTCCTGATTTTGCACTTGAATATAATCCCACTGACTTGGGTGGAGGAAATATTGATCTACCTGTGAAGGAAGTTATCAAAATCAGGCTCCAACATTTATGGTAGTGTCTCATTTATAGGGACATAAACATTTTGTTTATGTCTCTAATACCAATTATCTTCTATTTATTCTTACCATATATTTTTTATTTTAAAATTGTATTATAAATATATAGGAAAATATTTAAGTTTATGAGAATCTTAAGTATCTACTCTCACCTTATTGTTTTTAGAAGATATAAACATACTTAAAATATTTTGTTCTGAATAGAAATTATTTTTAAATATCATTCCTCAAGAAGTCTTTAAGTTAGATTAGACAAAAGATTTTCAAAAATGTTCAGAACAAAGGTTTTCTGAATTGCAAATTAGGGTCAGAGCATTTTTAATAACTGAGGTAGTGTCCATCTCAGTAATTCTCTATTCTTTCTGTGCTGGAATTAGAGAATACTCATCCTGGAAATTCTCCCTTGTATATCATCAATTTCCATAATTTAGTCTGTTTCCAGAAATGGCATCTCCACCTGTCTGTCTCTGTATATGTACTTTTATCTTTTGTAGGGGTAGATGTCTTGAGTCCCACATAATCCCACAAAAGTTAGTTTTATGGTTCAATGGGCTCTCAGACCACATTCTTCCAGCTCTGCAAACAGCAGCTGACCTGTTTGCATAAGCAGCAATTGTGCTTTCTAGAAATGAAGTGGGTTTTTCAATACCAGTTGAATCCCTCAGTTTGGGAAAAATTGGGCCAAATTCACATCTCTCCAATTTTCTGAGGTTCCAAAGAATTACAGAGCTGCTGGTTACAGCAGAGCAGGCTTCTTCCTTTAGCAGAGAAATTTCTGCTAAAGTGTTCCATTCTGACCTTGTGACTTTTTTTCTAGTATTCCTTACCGACAGTAATCTCTTCTGCATTTCTTCTAGTTTTTTATTGTTTATTTGCATTTTCTCCTCGTAGGATTAACATCTTCACTTTTTCTGCTTAGAACCACTTCCATTATTCTAGTAGCCCAATTTGGAGGTCTTACACATGATTAAATTTTGGGAGCAGCACTTTAATAAACTGCTGTCCAAGTCCTGAAAGCATGAATACCTTGGAATGCAGCAGACTAACAAGCATGCACTTGTACTCATTAATATAAGGCTATTCCAGCAGAAAAATTCTAAATTAACATTTTCTTAAATTGTGTTAATTTGTGTAGTTCAATGAAACTAATTCAATTGCACCTTATGATTAGTTGATAAAATCTGTTGTTCTAAATTTATTTTTACATTTCCCTCATTACTGCAGGTGCCAAAAAGAAGATTTTAATTTAATATGTTTAAAGATTTTTAAGACCAGGTAAGTATTTTATTTTGTATGATGAATACTAGTTTTTCAACATAGGCGTCTTTTAGGACCTTTGTAGTGACGAATGCCACTTTATGACAAATTTCAGAAATAGGACCAACACTGGGATTATTACCAATTCATACATGTAATAATAACATATACAGAGATGTACAGAACAACTATTTTTTTTTCTCTATCTAACATTTATATAAAGGAACTAAAGACCTCCCACAAGTCTCCTTTTTCCCATGAAAAACTCCAAACTTCTAGTATTTAGTACTAAGCCATATTCTCTCGATCACTGATCAGATTTTTTATTCTCCTCTCACTGATTGGCAGGTCCAAATTTTTATTCCAGTGTAGTCCCAGAGCTGGGCAGATGATTTATGATCTGTGTGGTGGAAAGGTTATGTTCCATGTTTTACTGACAAACTCACATTTCACATCTCTCAGTAGAGTGCCAGCCTTTCTGAAACCAGCATGGCATTGTCACACTGAGATTTCAACACTTTCCCTCTTACAGGCCTTTTGTGCACAGCCAGTAATTTTGAGGTGGTGCCCATTCACAATGTAAGAATTCATTAAATGCCAGGGCAAAGGGAAGTTTTTTAAAATTGAACCATGTTTTGATGGTTGTTTTTCAATTTTTTTTTTTACTGATTTCTCCAGGCTGTCAGAATCATTTCACATTTGAACCCATCTCCTAGAGGACTGCCAGCTTTCCAAAATGAGTGGCATTTCTAAAGTGAATATTCCTACTCTTTACTATTGGCTGGCTTGTTAAAAAAAAAAAAAAAAAAAAAAAAAGTACAAGACTCAGAACAAAATTTTAAGGAATTATTTATTTATTATTCCAGTTTAAAAATGCACAATATTAAGTGCTCCTTGAGTATTTTCCAGCTGTATATTTTAGTAATCTCATCTTGGGTTAATTTTCTTATCTTGCTAAAGAATACAATCTGGAACAGAATCAAAAGTCTTTTGGTAATGTAATTAACATAGACAGGGTACAGAAAATGCATTGATTTTCTCCAGATAGAAAATACATGGATTCAGCATCATTTGCTTTAGATAAATCTGCATTGGTACATATTCATGTGCTATATATTGTCTATGTGATTGGTTTACTTGTACAGTTTTTCCAATGCTTTCCTGAAAATTGAAGGTAAAGAAAATCCAGTTCTGATGATCTTGCTTTCTTTCTCTAAAATGTAGAAGCCTGCAGTCACAATTTTCCAGTCTTTCTGAATTCCTAAGAACTCTTAGATATTCCTACTTAAGATAATTTTTACCATTCCTATTATGTGTGTGAAATTAAATATTGTCTTTTGAAAATATCCAAAATACCTGAACACAATCGATATATTCTTTTTCTACCTCTTTACACAGCTCATTCTTTTCCTCTTTCTTGGTGTTGACAGTATGAATGATACGGAGTTGACCTCTGAAGAAGTGTGATTCATGCTTGATTTATAATCTTTTAGTCATATTTGCTAGACAGAACTAATATTTTTATGAGATTGTTGATTAGAACTTTGACTCATAAATTTTACTGATTTAAGATAACAGGGCCACTGCACAATCTAATATCAATTTTTTGTTACTTAAAGTATCAGAATATTCACCTAATTTAACTTAATGAAAGAGGAAAATCACATTTTTTGGAAAAATGCAATTATTAGTATTACTTCAACATGGATCACTGTTGAAACTAGATTTTGGATATAATCTTTGGTTACTTAGCAACCGTTTTTGAGTTCCAAGAGATTTGGAAAAGTATGCTCCACTTATCTGAATTTAATACAGTCTTAATACATTTTATTAAACCTCCAGAAAGAAGAATCACACTAGTCCTCTTATCTGATTAAAATATTCTGCATCTGCTTTGGCTATTGCTGCTAACCATGATTCAGTGGAGAATTTTCCATCATTTTTATTCAAGCAGCACATGAAATTTGTGAACAATAGAAGATGATTAAAAACTGATTTTTTTTACCCAGTTCTGCAATTCCAGCAGAAAAATATTTTATTATTTAATATACCCTCTTTTTTGAGCCTCTTCTCATCTTTTTCTTAGCCTCTCATTTATCCACTCTTGATAATAACATTTTTAAAGACTTCTGATTACTTTTCATTAACTCACTGTTCCCACAGGTATTCAAGAAGCTGTCCTCCAAAAGAAAAGATGCTCTAGTTTTGGAAAAAATAATTTCCAGTCTAGTGAAAAACATTTGATATATTTTGCTTAATTTTTCATTCTAACCATAAATGGCCTGGGTTGGAAGGGACCATAAACTCATCCAGTTCCAACCCCTCTGCCATAGGCAGGGATAGTTTCCACTAGTCCAGGTTTGCTCAGAGCTCCATCAAACCTGGCCTTGAGCAGGGATGGGGCATCCACAGATTCTCCGGGCAAAATGTGCCAGTACCTTGGCACCTTCACAGAAAATATTTTTTTCTAATGTCTAATCTAAACCTACTCTGATTCTGAAGCCATTCCCCTTGTCCTGTGACTTCAGGCTCTCGTAAATAGTCCCTCTCCATCTCTCTTGTGAGCCCCCTCCAGGTACTGGAATGCTGCAATTAGGTCATCCTAAAGGTCATCCTGCTCTTTTCCAGGTTGAACAATCGGGTTTTCCTCAACCTTTCCTCCCAGCAGAGCTGCTCCATCCCTCTGATCCCTTGGTGCCTCCTCTGGGCTGGCTCCAGCAGCTCCCTGTCCTTGCTGTGCTGGAGCCCAGAGCTGGATGCAGCCCTGCAGGTGGGGTCTGAGCAGAGGGGGCAGAGGGGCAGAATCCCCTCCCTGCCCTGCCATCCACAGTGTGTCTTTTGAAAATTTAAATGTGCCAAATTGTATTCTCTTTCTTCCCACAACAATCACCTTTATATTTTCTTCCTTTTACAAGTTATTCTAGCAGTGAGACATGACAACTCACCACTATTTCTTGTGAAACTACACTGGATGGAGTGGTACACCCACACTGCACATGCTGCAAAGCTGCTGCAGAGCAGGGGTGGCTCTCTAAGAAGTAACAGGCATGTAAATAGAACTGTTCATTTCCTGATTTTGGATTACTGTAAGCCTTCCCAGATTCTGATAAAATGTCCTGAGGTAATTCTTCAGAAAACAGATTGGAAAAGATGAAAAAAAAAAGAGACTATAAAATATTTTTACACAAATTGGAATATGAAATAACCTTTTCCAGCAAAAGCCCTGAGCAAACAGCACTGATCCACCACTGAGAAAAATACAAAAATTCTTCTCTCCCTCTCTCTGGTGCAGCCTAAATTTAAACTTGATACAACTCTACTGAGGGTAGCAGCATTAAAGCAGAAATTTGTTCCAGTACTTCCAGTCTCCTTGAGAGAGGGGAACATTTCTCAAATGGCCAATCTATTTGAATTAAATTAGGTGAACTTAACATTCATTTCAAAACCTTTTGTTCCTCCTCTTGTCAGCCTTGCAACACAGGGAGCATAACTCTTGTCTTTGGGGAGCTGTTGCTACCAATGTAATTTAGATCAGCCTAGGTGACTGCTGTTAAGATGCATAAATGAAGCTCAGCCAGCCCCAGGATTAAGGAATCAGACTGCTCCTTTCAGCACTTTGCCTCTTCTTCCTTCCCTTTTATCTTCTAAAATCTAATTTTAAAATATCAGCTGCAGTAACTTTTATGATTTCTCTTTTTTTTTATTATTATTCCACAGCCTGCATATAGGCTTCTGCTCTAAATTTTATGTATTTTCATAAATCCTCCTTTCCTCAGCTGTTCATGCTCTCAAGTCATTCACAAAACAGTCTCTCCTTCCATTTTAAGTCCCTTCAAACACGGGATTTAAAGGTTCCTTCATCCTCCTAGCCCCATTTTTTCCCCTGGATGCCTGTACGTAGTTTGCAGTTATGACAAGTGGCTCACTGTGTGCATCATAATTTATTGTATTATTGTACTTATATTGGATTTCAGAGTATTATTATACAATAAATTACAGGAGGTTCACAGACTACTCACAGAAGCAGGTGAGCTGTGGCCAGATCTCTCCTGCCAGTTCTGCCACCAGCATGGTTATTTCTAGTGGAGCAGACTGGAAGATATTCACCCTAAGCTGCTGGAGCAAGATGCCCTGGAATTAATTTGTCAGAGTCCAGTTCTAGATGAAAAGCACAATTTATACTTTAGGCTCCTATGTATAACAAGGGGGAGGACAGTTTATGCAGCATTCTGGAGAACTGGCTGCTGACGGCAAACAAAAACCAAAATCTCACCAAAGCACTATGCACAGAATTTTTCACATAATGTAGAAATGGTTCTGAGTCAGAAAACCATCTGCAATAAAGCAAAGTCTTTAATTTATCTGAGCAATTAATTTAAGCTGTCCTAGTTAAAACCTATTGTGTTTGAGAAATTTCTTTGCTTAGATAGTTATACTTAAAAGTGCTTAGACAGCACAAATTTTAAAGAGGAAATTTTGCTTGAAAAGATTTAGAGCTGGCTCTTTAGCTGTGACAGACTGGAGCAGTTCCATTATTGCCTGCGGAGTTAGCTGGATTTATACCTGGCAAGGTTAGGTCTGACAGTGTTTAACACATCATTTTCCAAGACAAAATGGTAAATTGTGGTCCCTGTCTTTTCCCACATTCCTTTTTTTAATACCAGTACTGTATTATTTCAAAATGCTATTTATTTTAATTGAGTTATGAGCTGTTTTTTTCTAAATCTATGCATTCTTGTTACATTTCAAAAATATTTTCAGGATAACTGTCATATGCAATTGCTTATCATATCCATCCAAGTGCTCTGGAGCCAAATCAACTTGATTTTTATGAGTAGATCTAATCTGAATAATATCCACACCTACAAAGCTAGCATTTGAAAAAAAATGCCAAGCCAATATTAGAAATAATTTATATCAAAACATATTTTAATCACAAATGTTTTAGAAAGAATATTTGCATGTGGATTTTTATGTACATATAGGCAAACTTCTACGCAACAAACAGGGAGGGGAATTTCACTGGTTTATTGATTTTAGCTCCATGGGATTACGTTTGCTAAATGGATAGCTCTAATTAACTCATTTTTCTATCACATGCAAACATTACATGTGGATGCTAACATAATCTTATACTTTAAAGTACATATTTAGTCTTTATATTTTCCCTTTTTAGGCCATACCATCGATCCTGTTTATTGTATGGAAATTGTCCATTATATCCTTTGCTTCAGCTTAAAGTTCAAAATAATTTAGTAGAAATCCTTCATATTAATCTGAATATTAATCTCAGATTAATATTCATATTAATCTGAGTGGAGCCAAAAGAATGGGTGAGTACAAACTTCAGGAAAGTCTTTATGGTGAAAAGTTAACTTATACTTTTAAAAACAGATAAATCCATTTAATTTTTTAGTAATGAATTTTAAAATTTTTTTTTAACTTATTTTTATTCATTGAAGTTTAACATCCTAATTACACTTTCGCTAATACAATATAAATTGGCTCCTGGTCCACAAGACGCCGAAATATTTTTGACATCAAAAATACTGGGATACCAACAAATTTGGCAAAGTGTTTTGCTAGAAAGGCAAAGCATTTGAAAGACCATAGAGAATAACTGTGTGCTGTGCTACCATATCCAAAATGTTCATTGTCATTTTCTCATTACTAAAGTAATTTCACCTCCGTGATGTGTCAGGTCTACAGGTCTATCAGTTCAGGCAAGACAGAAAAATCAGGCTGGAAGACATACCCAAATTTTATTTATAAACACTAAGAGTGTTGTTCTCCTTCCCATACTTGAAGAAATGGAAACAGCGGAGACCAATAATTGAAAAAAAATACCCCTAAAAAACCCAAACAATCCCCCCTCCTCTTGCATTGCCGTTATGTGCAAGAAATGTAATATAACATGTTTTTAAAATGCAATGTTATTTTATTCTTTTGAACTGAGTTTTGGCTCCCCACTGAAAATCAGTACCATCATGTTGGTCATAATTTTTAACTGCTCTGATTCCTGTCATTTTAGAGAGAGAATTTTGTAATGATAAAAAGATGTTCCAGATATAACAAAATTTCAGAACAAGGTTTTGCTATTAAATAACTAGTTTATACACACTTGGAAGGGGAAAAAAAAAAGGCCCAGATTTCAGATCTTGCGTAAATATTTAAATACATGGACCAAATAGCTTTTTGTTTCTATTGTATTTATGTGTATGCATTGCATTTAGGTGTAGTTTGAAGTATACATAGCCTAATTTCCATTTTAAATATCCAAAGTATTCTGTGGTGAGAAGCTTCAATATTGGGAATAAAATTTACCTTAAGTACTTCCTGTACTTAGAGACAAAGAACTTCCTTCTGATACGAAATTTACTTTTATAAACAAAACAAGGCAAGTAATTAAAAGACAAGCCATGTTGCCAGTATTGGAAAAATACTGCCATATCATTTACCTTTCAAAGTTTTGCAATCCAAAACACTGTGTGCATGAGAAATAATGTAACAGAAAGAGTTAGAAGGAAAGAAAGAAATGGACCTGGTAATAAAATTACTGCCTAGAATAGAAATGCAAATCTCATTAGTATATTGGGATTTTTCTTTCTTTCCTACAATAATCAAGTAGAATTTCATCTTAAGCAAATGAATTAAATGCTTTTAATGATATAGCTGTGTCTGAGAATGTTGAAATATATGGATTAAAAAAAATTTGTTGTAGGCTCTGAAAGGCCTGACATGAACTACCTTTAAGTCATGTCTGTTATAGCCAGCAGGAGATAGAAAATTGATTAAATACATTTCAGGGCTTTAGTGATTCTTTATCAGTCTCTGCTGAGTTTAAATGTGTCCGTTTATAGAGAGAAATCTTTTAAGTGCCTGTATTTTTTTTGTTTTCTTTTGTTTTGTTGTCTGTTTCTCTTTTAACAGACCAATTATCTGAGAGATAATTATGTAATTTACAATCTGTGAGTAGCCTGTTTCTCCCCACAGAAAAATCAGCTTCACTGAATTCTATTTTTTAGGTGGAAATTTAAGTCTTCTTCCACTGTTTCATAACAAAACATATTTATTGTCATATTCAAGTCCAGAGAAATGTTAGACATTCATCCTTTTTGCCTCCAGCTCATTGGTGATAAATTTTGGTTTTACAGCCATTTCTGGTAGTGGTACTTATTTCTTTAAAGGCTCCAGGTATGCTCTGCTATCAAAAATTCCTTATCACTGCCAAGTCTTGGAGTTTCTTATATTTTTGAATGCACATGTCAAATTGGATTTCTGACTTTGGGAAACATCTTCCCCAGCAGAGACCATCCAATATGTGCTATTAAAAAAATAAAATAAAAATATGTCCATGGTCCCCTCCTCACTTACAGGGTAAATTTCTAACAAGCATTTCCAGCAAATCCCTGGGAACATCTTAGCACATAATTGCCAGGTGGGCCAGCTGGCTGGAGGTAGGAAAGCTGCATCCACTTGGCTGTCAGCAAGATCTCAGGAGAGAAGCTCAAGCCAATTTTTCCACATGAAAATTCAGGCAACTTTTGTGGCTCATCCCTGGATATAAAACCAGGGAGCAGAGACTGCACAGCACTTCTGGCAAATCAGTGTGTTCTGCCAGATTTTAACTGAATTTAGGGATGCTTTTTGGACTGACAATCTGAAACAAACCTCAAAGAAAAGCTACTCCACATGGACCAATTTCTGTTATCCTGCTTTTCTCAGAGTGACAGTTTATACATAATTCCATGTAAATGAAAGAGTGAAAAAAATAATCTTGTTTCTTTACTAATTTCCTTCATTACTGTTCAACCAACAAGTGGATAACATAGACAGATTTTATTCATATCTTCCCATATGAAGGATGAACTGTTGCTGAATCCAATGGAAAATACTTTGTCCTTTATGTTTAGCATTGCAGTTTTTGACCCTACTCTCAGGTGAGATCTTAATAAAATATCATTTTTGAGTGACTAGGGAAAAATCTGCAATATGTAAATTAAAGAAACTGGCAGATCTTCTTCTACCACTGTTTGACTTAAGTATCTAGTTGGAGTTGATAACAGAAATAAAGACACTTCCAGTGAAAATCTGTGTTTATAATCCTTTAAAAATACCAAAATTCAGAGGAAATTTCAGTAGAAAAGAAGGAGAAGAAAAGTTAAGATCTGTAAATGATTTACTAAATTCCAGAAAATCCTGCTCAAAAAGGTGCTTGCAATATCCTTCTCTGTATTCCTGACTGTGGAATCATCCAAGAAAACAGATTTGGAAATAACAAATAAACAACTTTCATAATGCAAACGTAAAAATAGTGTTTTTAAAAACTGGAATAGCTGCATAAATTGAACACCTAGAATTTGCAAATCACTTTTAGATTTTCATGGGCAATTTGAACAACGTTGTTGAGTTGTTGACTCTTTTACTTTAGTGAGCCCATATTATAAACAATTCATAAAAGTAAAAAAAAAAAATGTGGGTTGAGGGTCTTACATCCAAGGTCAGGCTATCCCAGTACTACCTGGCATTTTTTTAGGCCATATTATTCCACTATGGATTATCTGTGCTATGGATATGAATATACCAAACCACCTCCTGGCTGAACCAGGATTGCAATTAAGATTTCCCTTCTCATCCCTCTGTCCTGAACTTCTTTCTCAATTGCACAAATTTTCCATGTTCCCCAATATGCAGACTGAAAACTTTGTGCAGTCAAAGGGCACATTACACACCTGAGATATTTGGGCACATCGTTACTAATTAGGGGCTCCCTCAACAACACAAAAATAAGATTTGAAATAGATGGATGTTTTTCTTAAAAGTATTTAGATAGGAACACAAGAAAATATCAACAAAAACTGGCATAATTCTGTAGATTTGGAGGATGTTAAGTGAAAAAAAAATAGCCTTGAGAAGTTTCTGCTGAGGAATACAGATCTTTATTTTCTAGGAAATTTTCTAACAAATTTTTAAAGTCAGGTTATCCCTGAAAAGAAAAATAAAAGTATTTTTCGCTACAACTGGAGAATTTATCCAGAGGATTTGGTCTCTTCGTGACTCTTATCAGGAAATAATGAGATGTAATGCCTCAAAAATTATAAAACAGGCACGGGTTTTGAAGCAATGTGACTTTTGAAAAGCTTGTAAGCTGTCAAAAAACCCTCCTAATTCTCTTCATTTACAAGCCAAAAAAAACCTAAAAACCAAAAAAGCCACCAAAAACAAAAACCCCAAAACAAATAAACAAACACACAAAAAACAATAAAGAAACCTCACACTTCAGGAATAATTTATGAATAGAGCATTTCTAGCCTGTATGGAGGCACAGAATTTTGCAGATCCAGGCAAAGACTAAAGGTCCTGTAATTCTTAGCTATAAACATAACACTTCAGCCCTTTAGTCCAAAATTTCCAGATGTTCAGAAAGCCTGTCAGGCTGCTCAAAGCCCTTCTGTCCTGAGCAGATGGCAGAGTTTAAGTGCCCAGTGTGTGCACAGAGTTGTGCCAGAGGCTCCCACCCCGCCGCACGCGCCTTGAGCTGCTCTGGCCGTGATGGAGCCCCTTGAGCTCCACACAAGGTTATTTGTGGAGTCAATCTACAACCAGGATGTGTTGAATTCGCTGTGTTTGTGCTGGCTGCCTGCCCTGCACAGGTCTGGTATGTCTCTCCATGGCAATAAGTGCTGCATTTCCCAGGTGTGCAGGGTGGAAGTGTCACCACGCAGCCCCCATCACATCGTGCGGTTTTGTGCCGCTGTTCAGGGCAGGGGTTGTCTCTGCCTCGGTATTTTCACTTTCAACTCTTCTTTTCTGTCTCTGAAAATAGAATCCTGAGGACTTCATCCATCTAGAGGCAAGTGGGTATTTTATTGCTACCATCCCTTGGCAGATCAGTGATAATTATGAGGATACATCAAGCTTAGAATAACTGAAAGAAAATCCAAAAGCAATGTGCTGAATTAATGTGGAAGTGAGGGACATGGAGTTTATTTAATTTTTATGGACAATTAGGAACATGTAGTGTTGAGAGGAGACCTGAGTAGAAAACCAAACTTAGAGCCAAGGTAACAAAGAGCCCAGTAAGATTAAAGAGGTCATGCTGCAGCCAAAGGAGAAATCCAAGGACCACCTGGAGTGTTTTAAAACTGTAGCCAGGGATAATGCCTTAAGAGCCCATTGATACCTGGAAAGATAAATATTGGCTTGGGTCACTTGTATTTTGACTGCTCCTGCTAAAATGCTTTCAAGTGAAATACTGGTGTTTGTGTCTTGAGTAAATGGATACATCACCCACTGCTCAGAATTCCCAGTTCCATTTCCCTGTCTTGGAAAGCTTAATGTTTTGTTCAGCTTTCAGCTGATGAGAAAAGGTAAATTTTCGGCCTATATTGGAGCACACAGCCATGTCAATGTCTGAATTTTCCAGGTGTGGCACATGCACATAACGAGGATACATGGGACAAAATGGGCCTGCTTCGTTGCATAATGGTGCTTATGAAAAAACTCCAGAAATTAACATTTATCCTACTTTATTTTTTTAAAAAAAAGCCTTTAATGACAACTTTGAAAGGTGAAGAAAAGTCAAGACGAAAAGACCTGGCAGTTCCACAGATTAGATTGTCTATGGTTGAACTATTATTTGAACTGCAATCTCCAGATCCATACAGACAATGTTTGTGTGCCCATTTTTCTAACTAAATTAAGAAATTATTTTTTCAGAGGTTCTATCCTAGGTTCTATAAGAGAAGGCTTCTAAAGCATTTGGTATCATGTGTAATTATGACACAGACAGATAAATATGACTACTCATTTCTTATTGCTAAAAAAACTGCTAAATTTGTTTACATAGTTTCTCACTATATAAATTCCATTGTTATCTTAATGTTTAAGTATGACCATTTTCTTTAGGGAAAAACCCCTATGTAAACTGTTTTTCCAGCCTTTTTTGGGTTTTTTTTCTCTCAAGCTTGTTTTCAAGCTACAGTTCAACAGACTATTCAGAACAATATAGGCCACAGTACTAAAACTTCTTGATTAATGAATCAGTTATAAGCTTACAGACAGTTATCCGGTGTAACAGATTTTTTTTCCCTGCCAACTCAAAAAATACCAAGAAAAGTACCATGTCTAGGCTGTGTGGATCTCGGTAGGAGAGTGGACTTTAATGTGGCAGAAGGTAAGTGTATGTGATACTAGATGATGTCAAGTTCAGAAAGAACAGTGTGCCCATGCATAGCAAAGTCCATCACTCATGTCCTGTAGAGCAGCAGATATTCATATCTCTGACAAAGTAAATGGTGTTGAAAAGGTTTCTGAGAGAGGTTTGCAGTTCCCTTGAATGGTACAACTATTTACTCTTGCTGCTGTTTGTTTTGCAATGTAAATCATACTCGGATTTCCTCACTCACTAGATGCTCACCTGGTGTAGGTTCATCCCCCATGCCTTTGCTTTTCTGGCTTGTTTTTGCTGCAGTGAAGCTGCACCTGATTGATGGTGTATGGGAGAAGGCAAACAAGCACAGTACACACTAAATGATTCATAATCACACATCAGTGTTTTCTGTGTAATTACTACTACTCTTTCAGAATGCTCCATTTCAAGGAGAAGGAAGGAAAGAAAGAATTTATCTTCAGAAAGATACTCAACAGAACATGGTTTGTTCATCTGCTAGCAAGGCTCTGGGCTGATCACAGACACAGAGCTTCAAGTAATTTAATAGGAAAAGACCTAAAACATGTTTTTTTCCCTTTGATTTCAGTAGCAGTTCAAGCAATATATAAATCAAGGTTTACTTTAGCAAGTTTCAGTTTGCTTTCTATTCTCTCTGTGAAAATTACTTTTTAGCTGTGTGTGTCCCTTTGGGTTCTGTTGTCAAAGTATGTCATTACAAAGGAAGAAATGCAACCAGTGGAAAGAAATACTCCGATGAAAAAATGATTTTGAAAGCACAGGTTCAATACATGTAAACACAAAAAAAAATATTCCCCTGAATATTCCCCTGGAAACCTGCTGGAATTGGAGGCCAATCACCTGCTGGAGCCAGAGCTTTGCAATGTTGTCATATCACAGAAAGCAAACAAAAGAATAACAAACTCCCCAGTCCCTGAGGCAAAATACAGCTTAGCAGAAATTGGGCAAATATGTGGTGAAACTTTGCAGTCTTATTCTGGATTGTCTATACAGCTTCTTGACCTGCTAAGTCCAGCCATAGGATTCAGTACACACCTGAATAAGCACAGAAAAAAAAGGGTTCACAAAGAAAAATAGAAGTACTGTAGAATTCAGCCTATTTCTTTATATGGTCCACACTGCAAGCTCAGATCAGCAGTCCTTTCATTGTGACATCTTTAAGTTTCAACACTGGATCTGCAGAAGTAATGCTATTTTTTTTAAGGAAATATCAAGAAATTTTAGTCAGACAGAGTTTCTTTTCAATTAAGGGTGTTCTGAACCCCTTGGGTGTGCCCAGTGTGGGACATGTAGTTATGCATCCTCATGTCCCTGGACCCTTGGGGAAGAGCCACCAAAGACTGCTCTCCTTATTCTGCTCCTGAGATTCCTGCAGTGTCCCCATGGAAAACCTTCAATGCTTTAACTCAACATCACCAAACTGCAAACAAAATAAAAAGTTCACATGTTCAGAGGTAGGATATTTTTCCAGTGGTGTTTTTGGAGCTGGTTATATCCCCCATTCAAGATACTCTTTGCCACTAACTGCAGGGACAGTCCTCTAATATTGCTTTAAGTAGAGAAAGACCCAGTGTCGGTGCATGTACATCAAATAACACACTGTTCTCATCACTGAAATTGTGTGTATTACACTATTAAATGGCTGCAGTACAGCATGAGAGTTCACAACCATAGACTGGTACTGGTGTGGCAGCTTGTACTGCAGTTACTCAATTTATACATTATTCCACACAGAGCTATCATCAGTCATTTCCTCCAACAATCACTAGTATATGCTAGGAAGAACAATTCTTTCCTCTCCAGAGATTCAAAATCTGAGCTGTAACTGGTGGAGTGCCAGTGCCAAGAGAAAGCTTGAAAATTGTTTTTTCCATGTTGCATTGCTATTAAATCTCACTACCTGTTGTAATTGTTGTTCTATTGTGAATTAATCCTATATTGCTATTAATATTATTATGTACTACATCTAATTTTATTATATAATTTAGGTTCCCGTATATGTTTTGAGAAAGAGGTAAATACTGTTAAGATGGAATAGGAAATGATCCCTCAATTATTGAAATGGGTACTATTACCTTAAAAAAGACCATTATTTCACTATTTCACTGTCTTGAAGAATCTCCCCATGTTTTACACTTTAATGGGATTTTTTTTTCCTTTTTTGTTTTGTTTTGCATTACTTTTTCTGCATTACTGGTTTTGTTATCAAAGTCTCTCATAAATGCTGCTATCCGTTGGGCTTTTGATGGTCCAGGTCAGTACTTCAAACTCTAAATCTGGTTAGATCAGGGTTATATTAAGGACATTGAACCATTCATTCCATCAGGATTAGGGAATTATTGTGTATTTATGTAGAGTCCTAAACCTGGGGCTGTTAGCTTGAGTTGAAGTGCAACTGGCTGTAGACATAATCCAGTGCTGTGCTGAGCTGAGACTTTGTCAGCTTGAATGATCAGAGGAGAAATGAAAAGCAGAAAAAAGGTCAAGATGAAAACAGAGGATTATAAAAATTGTGTTGGGAATGCACCAGTAAGAAATTTGGAGTTATGCTCATCACACAATATAGCATTTCTTATGAGAGTTAATTAGAAGTTGATTTGTAATTCTTCAAATCTCTCAAAATGTTAATATTTCATAAGGTCTTTTCCTACTGAAATGCCATAAAACCTTTTCACTGTTATGCAAATTAAGGATATACAGATTTCCAGCAAGGAGGCAGCTTACTGAGTTTCATTGTATGACTCTGTGGGGAAATAAAAACCCCAAATAAAAATGTTGTGTATGGAAAAGAGGGTAAGCAAAGAAACAAGTGAAAAAACAGCATGGAAAATACCTCTGGGTACTAAATAATTCTTCTTAACATTTTTATTACTTAGAGAAGAAAATGAACAGACGTAAACATTCACCTTCAACTTCAAGATGCACCTGATTTCTGCAAACAGCTAACAGATAATATGTGAGCATGCTTATAAGGAACAAACACAACAAACAAAATTCAGATCCATGCTGAAAAACTACTGCAATATACAAGCTATTTGATTATATATTTTACTCAGGAGTTTGAGGCTTTATCCCTGCGCAAACAGGAGTTGGATTCTTGACTTTCAGGCAATGATGTGTTTAATCATACTTACCTTGGTCTTCCTCATGTAGTTTGTCCCCCCACCCATGCCCAGGACCTACCACTGTGACCTAACAGCCCACTGGGGTTGAAAGCCAAAATTTTAGCTTTCCAGCTGCACATGGAACACCTGACTCTAGTCAGCTTTCTGTCAGTTTTCAAAGAACTGCGTGGTTCATGGCAGAAGAATACAGCTTCAAGCAAGGACAAACCTCTGCACCCACAAAGAAAAGAAAAGTTTTCCCTTGTGCTGAGGACTTGATGGTGCTTTTACTGCTGCTTCCCACACATCTTTGCACTGCAGAATCACTTGTCTGTATGCACAGATGATTTATTAAGTCTGTTTGCTTTTTTTTTTTTACCAAGAAACTACTTCCAAGAAGCTTAAAAATGGTCTGAAAATATAGGTTATTTGAAAAACCACAAATGTATTAAATTTCAGTGATGACATAATGCACTGTGGAGTAATTCAAAAGATGTCTTACCTATAATGTGCAGGTAATAATGTCTGTACCACAGAGAAAATCAGTATGGATGTCCTTGTATGCAGAGGATATTGACCTTGATTCAGCAAATTTCTTCAGTACATACAGAACTAAACCATATTAATAAGTCCTCTATGAAACTAATCATAACTTTGAAATTAGACATCTGTTTAAACTGCTAGATGAGTCTACCTAGGGAATTAAAAAAAAAAACTTCCTTTCATGACTGCTTTTCTTATGTATTTATTGGACTTGCAGAACAGGATTCAGTTCTTTCTAGAATGTCACAGTTTTAAAAAATATCTTTCCTTGCTTCATGGTCATAAAGATGCAACATATTTACTAAATTGAGATTAAAACCAAAACTCCTAGTGTTTGCACAACTATGTTTTCTTGTATTTACCAGGCTTTTTGTGCCTTTGCTAATGTAATGAACTGAACTAATGGACAAGGATGTGGAATCAATTTTTTCTGAGCTGCAGCAGTGTGTATCTACTGAATAATTTGTTTAGGCCAGCTTTACTGGCAAGTCCTTCTCTTCATCCCTGAGGAGAATGAAACAGCTTCCACTTCAAAAAAACTATTGAAGTTACTCCTGGGTTTGTAATTAATTTCTGGGATTTGTTACAGAAATTCCAAACTTTTTACCAGCTTTTCAAAAGCCAGATGTTCCTGGCAAAGGAGTGTGTTCTCTGAGCCCATAGCTGATTGAAGCCATGCGGGGATGTTATAATCCTGTTTTGGCTTGCTTTCCTAGCCAAAAGAACCCCAGGGTCACTAATTGTCCTGATAAACATATCTTCTGAACCTTTTATTATGAAAGCAAATAATAAATAAAAAATTACCTACCATCCTAAAGCATAAAACAATGTGCAATTGTGCTACTGCTCATTGAAAAAAAATCACTTTGGCTTATATCAAATGATTAATCATTAGATACAATTATGTGACTACAAAAAGATAAGCAACAAAGGAAAATTTGGGACATATAGGGGGAAAACATTTTGATGTTAAAAACCAAAAGTGTGAGACCAAATCATTTTCAAGTAATACAGCAACTATAAACTTGCTCACCATCCATCTTTTCTGAAGACTTACATGGAAAAGTATTTTGAAATTATAGCTACATTTACAGCCTAAATCAGGAAGTGAAAATAATAGTCATCAAAAAGAAATGTATCTTTCAGAAAACTTAAAAGTACATCTACTCTCTCATTAGGGATAGTATGTCATGTTTATTTATGTGCATCAGTTTAATTTATGATTATAACTCATGGGTCTGCTTTCCCATTCATTGTGTATTGCTGCAGCTAAAGGTTCAGCCAGCCTAAATGTAAGTAAATAGAATTTATGCATATCTAATCTGGGTGATAACCAATTTCTCACTGGTGTGAATATCAAACAGGTAAGCACTCCCACTTTTTTCTTTACCAATGTATCAGTGGATATGACTATCAATTCAAATATTAATGAAATTTAAAAATAAAATGTGCACAGTGAATAGTAATTTCACTCTATTAACAGTGTAACAGATCTGTGAAGCTGTAGGTGTCTTAAAGACATGTAGATGTCTTAAAATGAGACAGTTCTCATGTACCAAATTAGTCCTGTCATATCCTTGGCACTTCAAAAATCTTGGGAGAGGGCTGCTGTCCTGCAAATGCCAAGGCAATAAAGGTGACGGTGACCTTCTGCAGGAGCCACGTCAGCAGAAGCGCGTCGGTGTCGCGAGCGAACCCCGTGAGAGCCCTCCAGGCTGATTAATACTGAGTCAGGAGCCATAACTCTGATGAGCCTTTAATACAGTAAACCAACAGAAGCAGTTAAGGGCATTGTCTGAGAGGAACGGAGAGGAATTTAATCAAGTTGCTAATATACTTTGACCGGGACTCTCAGGTGCTCTTAAATGGAAAGACAGTCTTAAAGGGATTGAGACATTTCAGCTCATGGCTCTTAGGGGGCCAGTTACTCTTACAGCCCTGCTGAAAGCTGAGAGCAGTGCCTTGGTAAGCATCCATCACTTCTGCAAGGAAAAATGATATTTTGCATTCACTTTATTCAGTTTGGGTTACGTGTTGTGATCTGATGAAAGACAGAGGGCAGAAGGGCTGTGTTCAGAAGATGTAGTTTAGCAAAATACATTTCCCCTCCTACAGTCAGTATTCCATGGAGAATCCTGCACAGGGAATATTCAGGCTATAGCCTAATGCTAAAAAAGATTTTGCAACTGAACAGAAGACACCAATAGGGACTGTGCAGGCAATGCATTGCCTCTCAGACTGAAAGCACTGGAATCCTGAAATGTGACAGCACTGCACATCCAGAGCCCTGGCATTTCTCTGCATTGCCAAAAGTTTATGGGTTAAGGTAATAGCTGAATTCATTTATACCTATTAACTAATTGTACTTGGATCTTAATGCCCAGAGATGAAATACTCTCATATTATCCCATGCTGGCAACAGCATAGTGGCATAGAAAAGAATTCAGATCTGTCAGGAGCACTGAACTACATTAAAACAGATATATTTTGTAAATCCACTGACATCTCTTCACTAATTCAATGAGAAAATACACTCAGACATGCAAAACCAGCCAGCAGTTATTCACTGATACTGGCAATATGTGAACAACAGGCAGACCTAGAGATATTTTCTAGAGCATTCTATGCCTTTTGTTAGAAGATATTATCGATCCCAATGGACTGTGAGTGAGAAGAGGATTTTAAAACAGTTCTATTTCTTGGAGTCATTTTCTAATTAAATTGGTACATCTTAATCAAATTCTTTCATCATCTTCTCCAACGAAGACCCTGTTGGTATCTTTAGGGTACCAATGACTCACTTCTTTCTAAATACAGCATTGTCTCAAAAAGTAACTTTGCATATTGAATTACAAAACAGGTACTGAAGTCAGTAAGTGTTAAAGTCATTGGCAAAATTTTCCACTAAGATCTGCAGTAATTGAGCTCTATCCAAGCAGTCTCCATGTGACTTCTAAAATATTCCAACAATATTACAGAATTGCTACAAGGTACTTGTGTGCTGGATACAAAGCTTTTCAATATGCAATTAATAGTGAAGAATAACATCTGTAGTATTTTCCCCATGAAGTAAACTTGACTCTGCACTATTCAATGTGAAATTTCTGATTTCTCCCAAGGACAGTTTCCAGTTCACAGTTGCAGGGAGTTGAAGTTTAGCATGGCAAGAAGAAATACAGTGGATGTACAGTGATGGATGGCTACAGATAAGGATTTTGTTCACCATGTAAGTCCAAATCCTGAAAGCAACAAATGAGTATACAGCTTCTCCACCACAGGCAGCCTCACCTGCTCTGAAACAGGTGTTCACTGAAGTAAACCTAGTCAGAGACACAAATACTCGAGTGATTACACTCTGATAGATATTCTAAGTTGTGATTAATGTTTTCTAGAGGTGTGCCAGTGCAATAGATGCCTTTGTTGGCTCTGGTAAGTGCTGACTTTTCAGTTTCAAATAGTTCTTAATGGAATTTTATTTTTATGTTGAGCAATATGAAAATCAAATATCTGTGAGGGATTTCCTCTCATTTTGCATTAGGAAAAGGAGAAAAAGTATAAATCAGTTTGGTAGGACCAGTAGTTTGTGTTCTGCAAAAAAAAAGAATTAAAAATTGTGGAGAAGTGAATTTTGCATTAAGTTCAGTTACTCCATAAACCATCAAAATGGCATACAGCATCAGCAAAAATAATTTCTGCAGAGTAGACTGTTAAGAAATTAGTAGAGATTCTAGATATATTTATTTTCAAGTATACCAAGAGCTAAATGAAATCTGGTTCTTACTGCTCCTGCAGAAACAAAAGAACTTGTCTCTTCAACTACATTGAATAAATAGGGCCATGAGAAATAGATTAGTTTGAATGCTTATCTGTCCACATAAATATTATTTTATCTATTTTATTTTTTAGAGATAACAAATTATCAGATTGTGCTTAAATCATATGATTTCTGTAGGGAAAAGTTATACTGCAGCCAAAACAAATCATCTCTTAATCATGCCTACCCAGGGGTAGACAAATTGTTTACAGATGGATTCCTTGTTCTCAAACCTGGAACCTGAGATCAACATTATACATAATGGTATATGTCATATTTCTACACAGGATTTCAGCTTCCTGAATCACTTGATCATTTAAAAATTTTGGTCCCACATCTGACTCTATCACCATTAGGAGCAAAGACTCAAAATAATAATAATAATAATAATAATAATAATAATAATTTCAAAGCTGCCTTCAATTAAACAGCCTGATTCAATTGATAAGTTTTTCCAATTAAAATCATTTTTCACTTCTACAGTATATCAAAGGGATTAATATACATCTTGAATTATTTATTTGCACTAAAGTTGTGTCAAAAATCATTCTGTGGTCATTAAAAAAATAAGGAGAAAAGAATCATAAATATGTTAAGGAATTAAGTATTTTAGGCAGGATAGACAGCTGAGCCATTAAAGGCAGTCACAGAATTACAGAATATGCAGAGTTGGAAGGGACCCACAAGGATCATTGAATCCAATTTCTGGCCCTGAACAGGCCCTGAGAGTATTGTGCAAATTTTTGAATTCTGTCAGGGTTGGTGCTGTGGCTACTTCTCTCTTCTCTGGGGATCCTGATGCAGTGCCCAAGTATTTCACTCTTTTTTTATTTTTTTTATTTTTTTTTTTTTTTTAGTAGAAGTAGATATATAGAACCAAAGATATAGATATAAAAGATAGATATATAGAACCTAAATTGTGGAGTCTTTGAAAGAATACTGGTTGTCTCTTCAATTTTCATATTTGGTCTAGACTGTGCTTAGTATGCAGAGTAAGATGAATCTGCTCTTCAGTTTTATCAGTCAATTCAGGTATGACTTGTGTGAGGAACTTACTGAAATTTAACATAACATTTCATTATTTTTCAACTGGCTGTGGTTAAGGAATAACTCAAACATCAGTAAAGACCAAAACAAACCTCCAAACCAACCAACCAACCAACCAACCAACCAACCAAATGAAAAAACCTCACACCACATCCACCTACATTTTTATATGTATCCATACTTACATGTATGTGTGTGGTTATCTATGCAAAACCATGTGTATGAAAATAGACTTAAAATAAATATTTCCTCAGGTTACTGGAATTTGTAGCAATTAATTAGCTAGAAAGCTCTCTAATCTTGCACAAAACAGGAAAAAATATGAGCCAGGATGATTTAGACAACTAAGACAACTAAGCCAAAAGAGACAGGGAGAAGAGAAATGCAATTGGCAGGAGTTACATTTTAATTTTCTTGATACTATGAGTGAAGTTTCTGTTCAAAAAAAAAAATAAGAATAATTTTTAAACAAGCTATTTAAATGAGCTATTTAAAGTAACTAAATGAAAATTTAATGGGGGTGATCTGAGGAAAAGCCATTTTCAAGTGATACAATCTCTTTATCACTTTTCTAGGGTGATAAAGGCACTAAGCATTTCAGCCTTTCTCAGGAATTACAGAACTTTTCATTTTTGGTGAAGCTTTTGGGCACAGCTGGTGTCAGGTGCTATTTCCCTTATGCTTCAAACCTAAAATTCAAAATAATTAAATAAAGGATGGAAATTGATTTCTGTCTCAAGTGCAAGTTTCTTCATAATACTGAGCTCAATTAGATTATCACTGACCACGTGCATGAGCCATGAGGAACACAAGTAATAGTGACTGAAAACTGTAACTTTTGTGGGGCAGATGTGGCTTGGACTTTTACTTCCTTTAACCCACCACACACACATGCACACAGGTTTTTTTCATGAAGCAACAGTTGAATGTCTAAAATATATATATGCATGTATATAGATGTATATATACACATACAATTCAGAATGCATTTATATGTTAAAAATGGCTTTCGAGTTAACTATTAGTACTTAACTTCCACATATCTTTGAAAGAAAACAAGAGTATGGTTCTTCTGACACTTCAATCATAATATTTCTCAGTCTGGAGACACATTGCTTTCCATATCATTAAAGAGATGACAACATTTATTTAAATGTTATCACTACGTTGGGCTAGCATCAGGATAATTGTTAGTTCTGATTTATAGAATCATGACATACAGCTTTTTTCAGGAAGAGTTTTTCTTATCAATACTATACAGTACATCATTTAAATGTGTACAGTTCAGTATGCATATCTATCCACTAATACCTTGATACTCTAAGTAGCTTATTGCAATTATTTCTATCCATTGTTAAGAATAATGATTAACTAATTTGTAATTATCAGCTACTCAGATCTATTTTTATGTCACTCTTGTTACAGTATGAATTAAAAATTAAGCTGGATTCATGTGAAAATTTACATAGAAAAAAGAGGAATAAAATTAACCCCTAATTAAAGTAGACTTCTGAAGGAAAGAATGCCAACACATATTTTAGTTTATTCTGAAGTCTTAGTCTGTGCTCTAATCTGTACTGAGGTCAGTAAAAATACTTCCCTATGTGTCCTAGTACTCGACTCCCCAGCTGTTTGGACAGATGATGTGGTGAGATGTAGCTTTTTCCTTTCCTTCTATCAGCCACATTGGATATAGCCTAAACAGTGGCAGAGACCAAACTGGCACTGCTCAATCTGAAGAAATAAATGGGTTTTTTTTCCCTGTAGAAAATATTAAATATTATTCCTCCAGGTACTTTGGCTGTATTTCTTGGTTTTACAGTTACCCTATCTGTTATTGAAGTGATAATACTTGCAATCTTTATTTTTACAATGCCTATTTAACACAATGAAATATTGCTCCTGGTTCTTCTGTCAGCAAAAAAAAAAAGAAAAAAACAAGATGATAATGGTTAACAGTAATGAGATAATGAACTTGTCTCTTGAATTGCAATATAAAATACAAATATGCCTGTCTTGTTCAGTGTGGACAAAGTTCAGAATGAAGTTTGGAAGTAAAAAAGAAAGCTCTTAACATGTCTGTCTGAACACACACTGCAATGTGAGAAGCTACTGCCGTGAACTTTTATTAAGGATGAGCTTTCCCTTTCCTCTTCCCCCTTCTTCCCTCTCCATCTACTGTCTAGGTGCAGGCTGGATAATATTAACACAGAAATCCAAAATCCACTTTCATTTCAATATAGATGACTGGAAAAAAACCTATGTTAAACAGCAGACCTCTGACAATGTGCTGGGCACAGAATATCTTCACAGAAGTGAAAAACTGAATGTTCACTGCTGAGAGAAAGTAAGGAATACATGAAAACATACATATGTGACTGAAAGTTGCTTTTAGGTCCATGATTCAGAAGTGAATATGTATGAAAATAATATGATGAAAATGAGGAATGTGAAGGAACAAGAAAAAGGATGAAACTGTGTCTGCTTACCCCCCACTAAAAAAACAATAAAAACAAAAAACAACCAAACTGATTTTAAGTAAGGGGTATGGCTTCACCTGGCAGAAGTGTGGTTTAAGCACAACCCATATTCCAGTATGAACTAGAAACCCTGGCTTTGCCTCTGACTCACACAGAAAATGAATTCTGATGACTGGCTTTATTTTTTGTGTTCCATTGATCATTTCAGGTCCATCTGTCTTTTCCCTCTCATCTGTGCAGAGCAGAGATTTTGCCATGGTTAGCAATTTCTTTAGGATACATTTACAAAGGCATGAGGGACTTCCTTACTGCCTGCCACTATACATCCATACTTTTCTCACTCACATGAGCTTATTATCATCTTTGCCATTTATTTTTCATAGAACTGAGCCTTCTCTGTAGCAGCATTCAAAGCAAATATTTGGTAGTTTATAATTTATTTCAGAATTTCCAGATTTGATTTCTAAGGCAGGATCAGGCTATCCAAGTACTACTCCCTATCACTTTTTCTCCTCAGAATAGATGGGCTTCTAATTATAAATTGCATTTTACCTGTATTTCCTATTTGGGTGCATGGGAGGACTGTCTGTCATGGGAAGGATCCCAAACTGAGGCTGTAAGAAGGAGTGGCAGACACGAAGCATCATGAGCTGACCTCCAGCCCCATTCCTCACAACCCTGTGCCTGTCAGGGGGAGGAGGAAGAAGAATCATAAAAGAATTTGAGACTGAGAAGGAAGGCTGGACAGAAGGGGTTTTAGTTTTGCTTTTATTTCTCACTATCACAGTCTTATAATTTGGCAATGAGTTATTTTTCCCAAGTGGTATCTCTTTTGCCTGTGATCATAATTGGTAAGTGATCTCCCTGTCCTTACTTTAATCCTTGAGCTCTTCCCCATCTTGTTATGAGAGGGTGAAAGAGTCTCTGGCTGCCACCTAAAGTCAAGTCGCCACAGCTGAGAAATATCCAGATCTGATTACAGTAAATGACATTTCTGGAGACATCTAAACCTATAGTCGATGGAAAAAACTCAGATCTGATGAGAAAAAAGTGTCTGAAAACTAGGTCTTGAACCTAACATTCAAAAATTTACTGCTTTAATGGGTTTTCCCAGGTAAAAATAGCTCTGAAATGAGTCTTGTATATTGGAGATAAGCTGTTATAAATACCAGCTGCCAGCATGATGAAACAACATAGAGAAATCTTGTCTGCTTTAAGATTTATTGAAACAGGAACTTAAAATTAAGTATGGTAAAAGTACCACTTAATGTTCAGTATTAAAAGGAGAAATCATACAGGCGTACTGATTAGGCTTTAAGTCTCATCATTTTACTCTTAAGGAAAACCCTGTGCAAGTGGACTGCTTGTTCCATCACCAGACATGCTGCTGATTTAAACCAGGAATAGCCCAGGAAGTGCTGTGTAAAAGCCTCCATTCCTCTGTAGGTGAACATATGTCTTTGGTCTGTCATAACTCAGAATAAACAAATGTGAGCACTTGCAGCAAAGAACCTATTAACTGGCTTAAATTTCACCACACAATTCACTAGGTATTTAGGGGAGACACTGAGATTTGTTTTTTTTTTCTCCCCATCTACTCTCACTTTCCCAATTTTAAAGAGATTAGCCAAAGGGTAGCATTTTACAATGGCAGTATTGATAAAGGTTGACTGTCTTGCTTTAGAAATCTTCAGATTTCTGTAAGCTGTTTTTAAACAGTGGTTAAATGAGTAAGAATTTTAGTATAGATCTCCAAATATTTGATCATGCTTAAAGCTAATTAAATTGCACACTCAAGATATAAAACAAAAGTAATATCATTAATGTGCAAAGGGGGGAAAAGATCTGCTTTGGTCATCTCTGAATTGCTCAGACAGTTAGATTAGATGTTTACTTGAGGTCTTGCCCAGCCAAATTATCCTATCCTATCCTATCCTATCCTATCCTATCCTATCCTATCCTATCCTATCCTATCCTATCCTATCCTATCCTACTCACATAAAAGGTATGGTGGATTTTCACAAGCCGTATAAAATGTTCTGATTTCAAATCTTTCCTTAAAAAGTATTTTCATGATTAGTAAATTGCTGGTAGAGTTTTCAATTATACTACTGGATTTTTAAATTATAAAATTAAGCCTGTTGTCTTCTCAAGTGCATCAAGGTCAACCAATATCTAAGAGTTTTAGAGAAGCTATTACTCTAGGAGAATAATGCATAAATATATGCTTTAAGGTGTCAGACTACTTTTGTGAAGTCAGAAAACAGTCATAGATCTTGTACTTTTTGCAAGGGCAATATAACCAAACTTTCTGAAAGCATGTCACTAGGAGTTTTGGAACAATCATTCAAAATTGAATATCAATCTAAATAAGGAAACTTAATCTTTTAAAAGATTTCTAAATCAAGACCTACTTTTGTCTGTCTACCTTTATTCATTAATTAAATGGACTTATATTTGATCTCAGGCCAGATTATCTTCTGTATCCACTTGCCACAAAATAATGCTGAATTTTTATTTGTTTATTAATTTTATAGCTTAATGTGAGAACTTGCAACATTAAAACTTCTGTGCCTGAGACTTCAAGCAGCCACACTGCTGCGGGGTGGGAAGTTACCATGTGCTGGCAAATCCACAATAAATATCTATTTGAATGCTCTTAGCCTGTGGCAAATGCAGTGTAATTTAAGTTAGCATAAAAGAAGGCTAGGCAAACTCAATTTATTTTACATTTGCCATGGGCTAAAAGAATTCACTGTGGACAGTTGCTGTAGATCAGCTGCTGTATTTATGAAAGCAATTCTTTTGTCAGTACAACTGGTGTGAAATCAGGGAACAAACAGGATAGAAACCTGTAATTTCTGTAATAATAATCTGTATAGCAGAACCCAAGTATCCATGTAGTCTATGAAGTCATAATTCTCTCAGCGTGAAATACTAGAACAAATATATTTAATGGGAAGAAAAAGAGTTTTGGAGAAGAGTTGTTTGTGGTGAGTATTGTTAGGTTTTTAACTGGAGCCAGAATAGTTCTTACATCGCCAAACAAACCTAAGAAAAACAAAAACAAAACCACAGACATCACTTTTGACATTTCAAGCAAAATTACAGATTTATAAGTGTTATGAATGGCGTTGTAAAAAATGCTAACTTTTTCTTCCTGAAAATTGATGAAAATGTGCCAGTGATTTTACTGGGAGCAAAGGTGTGTTCTGTTCAGTGTCTGTTTCTTAGTTCTCTTAGTTTTGCTCATCATTGCACAGCCATTCATTTTAAATATGCTCTTGAAGTTGTAGCCTCCTAAATGCAAAAATTTCTAGAGACTAGACTATTCTTTAGAAAAATGTGAGGCAATGCAATTTTGTTTGTGGGAGGCCAGGAAGACAGCTCAGAGGGCTGGAGCACCAGGCTGAGAGAGTTGGGATTGTTCAGCCTGGAGAGAAGGTTCTGAAGAGAATTTATGGCATTTTCCAGCACCTAAAGCAGCCTACAAGAGAGCTGGAGAGGGACTTTCTCCAGGGGCAGGTAGTGATAGGAAAAGGGATAATAGCTTTAATCTGAAAGAACAGATTTACTTTAGTTATGAGGAAGAAATGCATAGCTTGAGGGTGGAGAGGCACTGGAAGAGGCAGCCCAGAGATGTTGTGGATGCCCCATCCCTGGAAGTGTTCCAGGCCAGGCTGGATGGGGCTCTGAGCATCCTGGGATAGGGAAAGGTGTCT
This sequence comes from Catharus ustulatus, assembly GCF_009819885.2. Classification (NCBI taxonomy): domain Eukaryota; kingdom Metazoa; phylum Chordata; class Aves; order Passeriformes; family Turdidae; genus Catharus; species Catharus ustulatus. The sequence goes on along the minus strand of NC_046222.1, from coordinate 7,922,902 downwards.
TTGCCCACGGCAGAGAGGCTTGGAACTAGAGGATATTTAAAGTCCCTTCCAGCCCAAACCATTCTGTGGTTTTGTGATTCTATGACAGCAAAAGAGATTTCAGCAAAAACCCCTTTGGCTAAACAGTTTTTCTCCTCATGTATTTCATTTCCTTCCTGTACTGTACTCACAGTGAAACTTTCTGCATGATTCTTAAGTGTGGATCAAATTTTCAAATTAACAGATAATGTTCATCTGTCACAGCAGGCACATGCAACTCTTAGGTGTTGGTCTCTTCTATATACATATATTTGTGTATAGCACACCAGAAATTAAAGGTGGTTTTAAATACTATGAGTAGAAAGCTGATATGGAGAGACAGAGAGGTTAAGAATGTGAGAAATGCTCCCCACCTTCTGCAAAGCTGGTAGGATAATTACTGCTGAACACCACCACTCACTGTTGTCTGTAAATCATGTTTGGATCATAGATATTTCAAATTCAGCGGGCTTAGGGAGAGGACAGAACCAGTTCAACATCTGCATCTAGGACTTGTAACTATAGCATACTTCTAATCTCTCTGCCTTTCACTTTCCTAGTCTGTATGGAGACAATATCATTTAGTAAAAAAACCCTGAACATTTGCTATGAAGGAGCAAAATGTTCAATGAAAAAAGATGATCCTATCCAAGAACGGGAAGATGACTACTAGGCTGTAGAGAAACAGTCATTTTTCTGTCTTTTTCTGCAGCTATTTATCATTCAGTGTGTGACAGCTTCAGCAGGACGTAGACAGTCCCCTCAAACTGCAACATCCATAAATGAATGTTTGCAGTGCTTTCCTGGATACAGAGATTATCCTCCAGCAAGGAGAAATGATGACTGAGATACCTCACCTCCTGATGGGAGTAAATAAGCTATTTGTCACTTGAAGAGAGCACTGGTTGGGAACATAATACAGCAGCAGGGCTGGGGGTTGGGAATGGAGGGAAATGTCTTGCTACCATTTAAGCAGGGAAAAATTAAGTAAACTTGCCCATTTCACATTTTCTGTCGGAAATCAGATGTCTGTTTTCACCTGCTGCAGGTTGTATTTTCCAATTTTCTACCTATTTGCCTAAATCTTTTAAAATAGTCTTTAAAGGATTCATTATTCAAGTTTAGTCATATGAGTTGAAGTTAAGTTTGAGAACAGTCTAACTACTAGCTAATCATCATGATGTGGTGACTGGAAAGCAGGAGAAGAACTGAGGATTTTATGTTTCCCATCTACTTCTGGTACAGTTTGGTATAAAGCACTGGCAAAACCAGAATACTGAAAAGGATGATATTCAAGCTTGATTCTGTCTGGTTTTTTTCCCCCCAAACTTCTCCAATATGAATCCTTTCCACAGGCTGCAGTTCTTCACAAACTACTCTGGTATAGATGCTTTTCCTTGGGACCCAGACCTTCAGGAGTACACTGCTCCAGCATGGATTACCCATTTTTCCTACCAGAAAACTTGCTCCTGTGTGGGCTCCTCTCCATGGGTCCCTCTCAGGCTGCAGCCTCCTTTCATGGCACCTGCACTTCCTTTGGATCCTCCTGCTCTGGGGTGGGATGCTCCAAGGGCTGCTCTCTGGAGATCTGCTCCACTGTGCTCCTCCATGGGCTGCAGGGAAATGCCAACCCCACCATGGTCCTCTCCAGGAATTGCAAGGGAACCCTTGCTCTGGCACCTGGACCACGTCCTTCTCTATGTCCAGCACTGGTCTGCTCTGCCCACTCCTGAGACACTGCCCAGCAGCCCCACCCACACCCTGGGCACCTTCATCCAGCACTCTGCAGCCCAGTGATGCCCTGCCTTAACAGTTCATCTGATTGAAAACCAGGGGAATGCTTGTGAAATAGGTTTGGGTCTGCATTTTCAAATATTTTTGTACTGGAGACAATATAAAGATGAATTCCTTCCTTGAGAGTAACAGAGAAGAGTACTTTGCTGCAAGATAAATACTGTTTAAGCCAATGTGATTATATCTTAAGATGAACAATGAAGTGTGGCCCTATATTAAATGAAAAATTCTCTTGGATAAAATTTTTAAAATAATCTAGAGACAAATCTAGAAAACTCTCCACATTCCTCATCTTCCCCCACTTCAATGAGCAAACCTTCTGTTCTACCTTTGGTGATCCTCAAATATTTATTGCATCTGATAGTGGTTCTCTAAAAAAAAGATGATAATTTCTTTGGGACATGTGCCAGACTAGCAATATCCCAAAAACTTTAGTACATAAGCCTTATGAAGTGTTGCTGGCACTGGTGGCTGAGGCACTTAATTTAATGAGATGGGCTTGCCATTGCTGATGCTGCTAAATGTGTTTTCAGCAGAGCCAAGGAAAAATCTAATTCATTAGACCTCTAACTGTGTTCAACTATTGTTATTGTGCTGCAACATTTTGAATATAAATACAAAAGGCCCACAGAAAGCAGTATTTCATTGTTTGAATTTGCACATATTGCTGAAGGCCATTTCAGTTCTCCTGCTGATGTGTTGCATTGCCTTCCTGGCTGCCACAACATAGCATGTATTCATATACCTGATGCCTATAAAACTACAACAAAACGCTCAGTTTTTACAGTATGTAACTATTGTCCTCTGTAATGACAAATGACAGCACACTTTTGCAGGATAGTGGCTTGTCTCTGAAACAAAAACATATATAAGAAGAAGAAAAGCAAAAATAACAGTGCCATCACTAATAATTGAGTCTACAATAGGCAGAAAATTTGGTCAGAGCCTTTACAAAAAAATCATCAATCCCCTAGTACATGTTTTGCCTTTGTTTCATAAGAAAAAACAGATATGGCAGAAAATTATTATTAAGACAATGAGAAATTAAAAAGTGAAACATTTTGCCATTGAATATTAGTCTGTAACACTTCAAGTTTAAGATATGGTGTTTCTTCATACAGTAGGGCAGCATTCCTCAAATAATGCAAAGGGAAATTATGTCAATTCTAGATTGAATTTCAGTTAAAAAAATGTCATTTCTTACAGAATACCATACCATCCCTGTCATAGCTGATCACACCACCAGAAACTTTAGAGTAGTGAACTCTGCCAGAATAGAGGGTGAATTATGTGGGCTGTACCTGCAGCTTTCTCGGTTTATGTCACATTCCAGCTGGTTAGTACTTCATTTGCATTTTATCTTTAGAAAATCAAAGGTCAAAAGTTTAATGTCTTGTGTGAGGAGATATATGAAGTGTACAGATGGTTTTCAGTAAAATCCAACCTCAGGCCTCTTCTTCATCCGTGTTGGCAAAATTTCATTCCTGACCCTCTAATCTTTCTGATCTTGGCTTTTCCTTGCCTGCTCAAGTGGTCCTTATCATACCAGACGCTTGACAGCTCTCTGGAAAGATGCATCTGACTCCCAGAAGTCACCACAAAACTCCAAATTATTGTGTAGAACCAAAATATTGCAACTTTTAAAGCTCATTTCATTATTAACTATGGAGGGGAATTAGTTGTTCCTTCTTTAAAATCTTCCTAAATGACTAATTTTTAAAATTTCAACTCTGCAAGCATTATAAACTTGTATGTTTAAGCTAAATTCTCACTTCTGTCTCAGACTATATGCAGGCTATAGTATGTGCATATTGTATAAAGCATAATATAACCCTTATTTCCTGTCTAGCTAAACTATTTAGAATAAAAATACAGAAAAAAGTCAAAACAAATAATTAGTTTCCATGTTTCTGAGATCTGGTTCATGACATCCAATTTCATTCCTCTAGGCTTGAAGATCTCTTTCTTTGTTTTAACAGAGGTGATGGAATTGGCAATGAATGCCAGAAATGGGATTGCATAATGTGTTTATGTTCCAGTGTGAATGGCCTTGTTAAAGAGTTCTATCAGCAAAGCCTCATGGTTTTCCCAGTGCATTATTTGCACAAGATCCTCAAACCAATCCCCCAAAGGAGGTTCACTGTTCTGGAAGAGTTCCTGCCTTGTATCTTCACTTACTGCTTAGCTGCATAAAGCAAGTTCCTACCTGGAAAGAACATCCTTTTCCCATTGCTCCTGAAATCTGAGACCTCCTGGAGATGCCACAAAGCCCTGAGAATTCTCTTGTGACATCACTAGTGAGTAACTCTACAGAAACCATTTTGTGGCAACTTGTATGCTTTTTCTTCCATTTTCAACATTTGCATTGTGTGACGCTGCCTTGAAAACTTAAAAACTTCCTGATAATTTTACTATTCAAGCCTTTCAGTCCAAATAGATGCACATGAAAATTCACAAATTTAAACCTCAGAACACTACACAGAAAGACCTTTTGATCTGGTTTGATGGTGAAACTCCTGACACTCCTACAATGTTGAAATGATAACTTTCTCAATACTATACCATGGTGGTTTGTAGCTATTAAATATCTTCCTTGGAATTAACCTTTGAGAGTTGTACTCCCTCTCCATCCCTAATTTAAAATATCATTGAGTTTCCCAGTAATTTTTGAGACACACTAAAATGTTCTGCAGCAATTATGAGGGGCCAGAGTTGAACAAACCTACAGAATTTTAATGAGTTTGCAGTGGTAATTATTTTTAATTGCCTTCCATCTCATTAGAGTACCAGGTGGTAGCTCTGTAACCTCACCATGGATGCTGATTGTCTATATGGCTAAATATTTCTCTGCAGACACTAATGAACAGACATGTCCACAGCCTCTGTAGTGGTCCACTTACCTCAATTTGCCTGTTCCTTTGAGCAAGAGGAGTCTGGCTCTGACCTCACTCACACCAAAATTAACTGCAAGCATATCACAGCTTCATAAAGCTTCCAGTGCACCTTTTTAAAAAAATAACAAAAAAAATGTACATATGTGCAAATATATTAAGTTCTGTTTGTACTGTGGATTGTTTAAAGGCTTTGACTTTTACTTACCATTTCAGAAACCAAGCGAATCATCCCCATTCCCTGTTCACACAGCAATGTATTAAAAAAAGGGAATGGTCCTCTATACTTCTCTCCCTTCCACAAGAAGTTTTTATTAAAGTTATTAATTATTAATGAACATTTTTTAAAAGAGTAGATTTCTCTTGTGATCAGAAGCATGAATTTCAAATGTCAGAAAAAAGCAATAACAACAGAGGTTTGTCCTATGTGTCTGTTGATTGCTAGAGGAATTCATATGTTGTAATTTACTGAGGAAAAAACCCCAAACCCAAAAGCAATCAAAACCAAGCAACCTAGCTTTGGTTTAGGAAAGAATCATAACATTACAAATTTAATTCCCTAGTTATAAAACAGGCAATCTCTTTAGGATTAGTACTTTTTAATAAATGCAGATTAGAAACTTCTGTATGAAAGCATACACTATAGGAAAAAAAAAAAAGTCTAATCTATAAAGCAACCTCTTCTTTTTACTTCTGTAGTAAAATGATTGTTCCACCATGCTGTTAAGTCTGTTTAAGTGTTCTGGCTTCCAGATGCCTGAAAACAAAATTACTCCTAGTTAAGTTATATATCATCAATTACAAAGTTCTAGATGCTATCAAACAGCTCTGCAATATGTAACAACTGTGATGAAATATCAGTAAAGTTTAGAAATTCCCTCTGCTGGTTTTTTTTAATAGAAAGAAACTCTAGGAGATTAAACCTGTAATGAAATATCTTTAAGTTCTCTTCTTTCCATCCAGATAGATGTTGACTTCTTTACACTTTCTCTTTTTTAAGAAATAAATTCTACAGAATAATTGAACAATTTATTTAATGTGTCATTTTTTCTCATTTGCAGGTTTTACCTTTTTCCCAGGTATTTTTTTCAGACACTTCAACTGTAGAGTTAGAAAACTTGTGCATTTTACCTGTTTCATATTAATATTACACATCAATCTGATGCTGGTTTTCTGCTCCTAATTGAGCCTTAAAGCCACTGTTTCTTTTAATTAGAATACTTCCTTCCCTTGGCACAAAGCAGTGAATAGCCAAAGGCATTGTCATCTTGGAAAATATCTCTCACCCTAGATGTCTTTTAGAAAATATGGATTTTATCATGACCTGAAGCACTTTGTCAGGCCCTAAACTGGTTATCTTAAACTATATTATTTAGCCAGAAGTTCTTCCTGCCTTGGAGTTCCTGCATCTATAACATGACAAAATAACCAATTTTTTAATAAACTTACAAAATGTGCTTCTGAAAATCAAGGTGTTGCAAGCTGGGTTTATTGTTACTACTTGAAAACCTTGGCTTAGAAAACTTTTTTTCTTTTTTAATACTGAAATTGTACAATTTTTACTTTAAAAATCTTCTAATTTCTCTATATGCTGGAGGTTTTTTCACAACAGTCCTATTAGAAAACTAACCATAACAAACTTTCTTGCCACTCGACAATACTATGTATGAGAGAACAATTACGTGTGTTCCTTTTCATCCAAAAGGCTAAATTAAGTGCTGCAAATTAAATTAGTGTTCACAGCAACAATTTTTCCGTTCATTTATGTGCAGCTGGGGTAATTAAGAGAAGAGCAATAGGTGTCTGTACTTTTGCAGTCAAAGACAGATGATGCAAGAAGAAGTCAGAAACTGATTTTTTCTTAAAAATGTACAGTAATTCAACATCATGTCCTCTATTCCTTCATGCAGCATGAGTGCATGACATTTAGTTGGTGTCTTCATGGTTTAGGAGAGCAGCCTGGCCTATTTTTATGACCTACAAGATCATAAAAAACATAATTCATTGAAATAATTAATTTGCAAATACAGATAACTCCCAACTCAAAGAAATGTTGCATCACTCTTCAAGTCAAGCAAAACAAAACAAAAGTAAATATAGAAATAATTTCAATTTAAGTAATATAACTTTTATATGCATGAAGAGACTTAAAGCTCCCCCTGGAACAGTCTATGAAAGAAGTGTGGAAATGCAGTAAAGCTTCTATGTTAAAGGCTGCAAGTGAGTTTCCATTAACGAGGGAAGATTTCACAGTCCAAGTAGCACTCTCTCCTTTGCAAACGTGTATTTTTTCTGTTATTACCTTACAATTGTGTCAGGACTTTGTGTATCAGCACAGCTTGAACTCATCAGCAGCTAAGCTTGTTATGGATAATCTTATTTATTCTACCACCTCTCTGCAAGATAATCATATTATGGTTCTCTCAAGGGCTTATCACCTTGAATCCACCCAGGACCTGCAACATGCACACAGAGGGAGAAAGAGATGTACAGATGCAAAATCCAGCTAAATGTCTTTTTTCTCTCTGCTTAGAATGATTACGTCCAGACCAAAAAATTACAACTGCTAATATGAAATCTTTCAGAAGAACAGAATTAATTGTCATAGAAATTAAATATAAATGTTATGACACTTTTGATAAGGAATGAACATTTCCATTTTCTATTAAAAGTATAGAGAGTCTATTAAAAAATGCTCTTATCTGTAATGATTTAACAATAATCCCAAAGACTGCAGATATGATTTCTGTAAGAAGACCAAGATATCTGCCTTTCAATAAGGCACAGTCTAAAAGGGATACTTTCCTCTGACCTTCTACTAAGCGCATGAAAAAATGAAACTAATTTTTTGAGTAACTGAAAACTAGACATTGAAAGGAATTTAATGAAGTCCTGTTAGACATTTTGCTCAATGCCCAGGTGTTTGAAGAGACAGAATTACAGTAATTTCACGAATACAAGCCGCACCAATTTGACCAAAATTTTGGTGGAAACCCGGAAGTGCGGCTAATATTCCGGGGCGGCTAATCTATTAACAAAATTCTAAAAGCTGCCAACACGGAAGTGAGAGCCCGCGGCAGCCCCAAGCCAAGCTGGAGCCCGGCCGGCCCCGGCAGAGGTGGGAAAGCCTGGCAGAGGCGGGGCCAGCAGTGTGGGGGCGGGCGGCAGAGCCTGAGCCAGCAGGGCGGGGCAGGGAGGGCGGCAGAGCCTGAGCCAGCATGGCGGGGGAGCCCGGGAGAACTGGGGCTAGCAGTGCAGGGGAGCATGGCAGAAGCAGGAAGGCCGGGTGGTGCTGCCTGGCAGCGGGGGAAGCCCAGCATAATCGGGGCCAGCAGCGTGGGGGAGCCCGGCGGTGCGGGGGCCTGCAGTGCCGGCCAGGGCGAGGAAACGCGGCGGCGGTGCAGACGGGAGGGGGCGGCCGGCGAGCCTGGTGGCGGCGGCGGCAGCCCTGCCGGCGGGGCGAGCGAAAGCGGCGCTCGCGAAGCGCCGCCGCCGCTCGCGGAAGCGCCGCCGCCGCGAGCGAAGCGCCGCCGCCCGCGAGCGAAAGCGCCGCCGCGAGCGAAAGCGCCGCGGGGCGGGCGCGGCGCTCGCGAGGCGCGGCGCTCGCGAGGCGCGGCGCAGGGCGAGCGAAAGCGGCAGCGGGGCGGGCGGCGAGCCCGGCGGCGGCAGCCCTGCCAGCCGGGCGAGCGAACGCGGCAGCGGGGCGGTGCTGACGGGAGAGGGGGGCCAGCGAGCCCGGCGGCGGCGGCAGCACAGCCGGCCACCTATTAGTTCATTACTTGGAGTTCTAATCTAGATTGGATTAAATGATATTTAAGTATTGGGCTTAAATCGATCTTCCAGTGGCAAAGAGATGTATTAATGTGTTCCTTTTTATAGAATCCAATACTATAAACAAAAATATAAGGATATTTGTTTTGAACGCAACAGGTTTTATTTTGTTTTCAAAAGCATGCCCAATAAAGGTATCAGAGCCTGTCCTTTTATGTACTTGGAAAACACTTCACAAACCAAGTCCAAATTAATTTTCATCCAAGGAATTCATATTATCCATTAGGACTTCCCTTTGAAGGTGGACTTTGACCCTTTGAGTTGTTTGATCCTATTTGGTCCAATATGATGACTAAATTGGTAAAATTAAGCAACAACTCTCTGTCTTCATTGTGTTCTCAGACTAATTTTCCTCTGCCCAGTGACTATTAAGACTGTCTTAAATACATCAGTCTCACTGCACACAGTTCAATATGTCCATATTTTCATGTGTCAGCAGAAGCTCTGTGAAATATGGAACCAAGATGTGTCTTCAGAAGCACTCATGTGTTAGCAGAAATTTGGTGTCCCTGTGGACAGAACATAACCCTAAATGCCAGAAGGTTTTTATTTGGTTTTATTCTGGGTGTTGGTTTGTGTTAATAAACATCAGATACTTCATTCCCATCCACGTAACTTCGCCTTATATAAGAACAAATGTTAGCACACCTGGGCAGTGTGAAAGGTGATTAAGTGTGAAGTGCTATTTTGAATTTCAAGTGGATCCTTCTGAATGAAATACAACACACCGTGCAAAGTAAAAAGATTAAATTGTTTGTTTTGGTCCTCCTCCTCCTTCCAGAGAAGAATTTTCAGTATTAGAAAAATAAAACACTGTCATGACTTAAAAATAACTAAATAAAAGAAATAAACTACAGAGTTTTTCAAAAGATATTTTATGATTTAGATGTACAATTCTTTTGTGACATAACTCAGCTGATATACAAGCAAGAGGTGTTTCAGGCCCTTGGTTCTTCATCATTATTTAAGAAAGTATTTAAGAATGTTGCTTCCTATTGCTAATCTCTGTATCCTGCAGCTTCTTTTAATTACCAACCCACTGCCTCTGCAGCAAATGTAAAAGTTAATAAAATATTGCAGACAGATTTGCCTTGTAGCAAAGTTCAGACTACTTATTTGGAATCCAACATTCTCACAAATTCAAACCTTTTATTTCTTGGTGCCCTCTTTTTTTCCTTTTCTTTTTCTTTTTTTTAAATACAGCAATCTTTATTAACATGAATCTCAAATTAATACATATTTCTGAAGAGAATACAGAAAGATCAATAATTTAAAAAAAAATGGTCTATTCTAACTTACAGTGTTCAAGCTAAAAAGAAATTTGTTAAATAAAAAAGACAAGTCTTACACAGATTTAATGTATGGCATTTTGCTATTTCAGATCTTTTACTTGAATATACATTTTTGTATTACAAAGGCTAGAACTTCTACCAGTATGAATAATAAAAGTTCCCAGCTGTGGGCACATTGGAACTAAGAATCTGTACTTATAAATTAAAATGGTTCTTTAATGAAATTCAAAAGACTTATCTTTCTTGGGTTTCTTGTTTGTTTCTTTTTGTTTAGTTTTATTTGTTTGTTTGTTTTGGCTTTGGGTTTTTTTGTTTGTTTTGTTTTGGTTTGGTTTTTTTTCGTTTGGGTACACACGTGGCTGACACATCTCTGCAAATATACTTACACATCAGTATTTACAGTGAATCTCAGGGAAGACCAGTTAAAGAAACACCACTGTGTTAAGCTCTAATTTCTGACACCCACAACTGAAAGTATCCATGAAGTGGCTCTCTGACAATCCCAGGAAACAATTGCAGTTGTACTGTAATACGCTCAAGCAAAAACAGTCAGAAATGTCAAATATTTCTATGCTCTCCTACAGAAAAGAGACCCTCCTGGCCCCTTCATGCAAACATAAAAACAAATAGAGGCCACAGTTTAGTCTACAAGCTGTGAACTTCTTATGGATTCTGTCTAATAGACACAAAATTCTCCTCAATTTCCCTCTTCCCTTCAGACACCTTTGCATATCAGCTCTAACACTTGTCTCATCCAATCTTGTAAGGTTACATATCCAGGTTCCAAAAGGATCAGTTATCAATTCTGTGTCACCACAATACCTAGTACATAATTAGAACAAATGAAATCCTCAGGCTGTTGTTAAGGTGAACCTTCCTCTGGAGCTGTGAAGTGTCTGTGAAGTCTCTGTGACTCTCTTAAGGAAGGAATCGTGTCTGTCCTTTATGTCTCTATACACATTTAGTACCCTATCAATGCTTGTTATGCAATTAATAGCAACATCAACTAATTAAATAGATTGATTGAATTAGGTATGCTAAATAGAATGCTTTAATTGGTCACACTGGACAGACCATGGGCAAGTGAGGTTTCTGCTTCACATTTCCACTTCATCAAGACCGACAAAGCTTTTTCTGGTCTTCAGAGCTGGAAGTACTAAGGGAAGAAAAGCGTTTAAGACTCATATAGTAAATTCATTGTTAAAGAAAACAGTAGAAAGTATTTCTGTAATAATAAAAATAATTATTATCATTATTATTATTTCTGTAAAAAATTGTGTAAGATGAAAATTATATATTTTTTCATGTGTTTAGTTTTCACTGCACCTCTCTCATCAATGAAAATTTCGCTGGGTAAACAATCGCATTGTTTCTATGTGCTTGTATGTAAATAATATTCAGAGTATTATCCAAAAATACTGAATGGTTTGAATAAAAAAGGCAAATCAAATCCTACCAAAAAAAAAAAAAAAAATTCAAAATGAGACCAATCTTTAAAATATCCCTCAAAATTCCACCCAGTAGAAGACTGAAATTTTCACCTAGGGTCAAGGTTTCCATGCACATATCTACTTGTGTCAAAGCATAGCAGAATGCAGCATAAGAATGAGACCTCTCTCAAGACCAATGTGGCCTTGAAATCCAGGGATAGATGCAGAAGAAACCAGAGTAATTCTGGCTGTGATCCTTGCTGCTCTGGGAAAACATTCCAGAGTCTTATCCCTTGTTCCACTGCTCACTGCTATCATGGAGTAAACAAGAGCAACTTCATGCAGATAACAAACTCAGACAAACTATAATTCACATCCAAAATGAATGGCCAAAACTAATAAAGAATGGGTTAACCACAGCAATGTTGCAGTGACATTTTATAGAGTATAGGCTCAGTGTTGCCAGTCAGGGACATTATTCAGTTTCCCTCTCCCAAAATATTGGAGGGTCACTCCACACAGCAGAAAAACCATCACTCACCCGAGCATGGGAGGATGGGAGGCACTCAGTCATGGGAAATGTCCTTGGGGAGAATTGGGTTTCCAATCACAGAGTCACTGTTTGGAGGAAAACCACTTCAGGGGGTTTCTGTCAGGGGCATTGTGGTGCACATGCCTCAGCCAAGGTGAGACAATAAAGGTGTGAAAGGCTGGTGGGCACCGCGAGTCTGCAAGTTCCACAGGTGCCTGAAGGAAATAGTGCATAAAAAATATATTTAGAACTAATAATAAAATACTATTTATATTGCTTTACAAATATTGCACTAAATGGAGTGTCAAAATCCATCAGAATTTGATAATCAAAACTAGATCTCTTATAGACAAAAATTATTAAAGCAATGCACTACAGAATGCCCTAAAGGGTTTACCATCACAGATAATGTCTTTTTTCTATTTGATCAATTAGTAGTTTATTGTATCTTAGCTTTTCATTCTCTATGTTTTAGCTCTCCATGAATCTGCTGCTCAGGTCTGCTAGATGACTGGGCTAACAATGGCTACAGGTATCAGTGTGTGAACTCCTAGCCTAATTTTTAAAGGCATATTACAAGACAAAATTTTGAATGTTGTCTGTTTTGCAGTTTCTCTGTTAGATACTTTTTTATATTACAGACACTCATATAAAAATGCATTGTGAAATTTAATCTTTCATGAAGCTTTTTTCTTAAAGATAACTTCATATTACAATATATTTAAAGTTCTGTAGTAATTCAGTTTTACAGAAGATAAATTGTGAAGTATATAAACTGCTGCTTCTGTGATTCTGTGAAATAGGACCTAATCCATGTTGCTTATTAAAGGTTGTATATTGAAGGCTGAGCATTTATTTTACAATCTACAGTTATTTCTTTAAATTGTTAGACAGAGAAAACTTGAAGATTGAAAATTTGATGTGCAAACAAACAAACCAATAACAAATTGCAACCTAGGCTAAGCCTAAAAGGTTTTCAAGCTTACACTATTTTTTCAACAAACCCCACCGAGTCACAACCACCTACCCAAATAATTCAAAATCTATTATCAGAGTATAAAAATATACCGACCAAAATCTTGCTGTTTATGACCGTGGTTCATGGATTGAGCAATGAAAACTAAACCTGAAGTGGTTATTTGCACAGCCTCCTACAATAGAGCCTTAACTAATATAAGCCAACATAAAACTCCTCACCCAAACAGGAGCAAGGCTGCTAGAGATCAACTTCTGATCTCAAATATTAAGGATTTTCTTCCTGCATATGTGATGTTTTGGTACTGCTTACAAGCAAGCTTAGCACTTGTGAGGAAAAGTCTGTAACTTGCAGTTGATATTTATTTTTGCCAGGATGGGAATTTTCTAAAAGTCTTCTATAAAGAGCCCTAACAGCAAAAACCCACGCATCATTCAGCTTGCCTCATTCATGGAGGTAGTGCATTTACTATATTAAGATAACCTTTTAAGGAATGACCTAATTAAAAAATTGAATGAAGGAAAAACAAATCACTGGCACTTTAATCTAATTGCAAGAGAAAACACTGTGTTAACTGCTGATCCTCAGAGAAATCCAAAACCAGCAAGAGGAAAATATTACTACTCAATAAAAGTCTTGGCAACTTCCCACTGAGACCTGAAACACAATATGTACCCGTCAAACACTCACCAACGTATTGGATCATTAGGTAAAAGCCAGAGTCAGCTGAATGGAGTGCTGGTCTCTTTAAAGCTGAAATATTTCCTACTAAAATAAATAAAGCAGGCACAAATAGTCCCACATAATAGGAATCATTAGGAATAACAAATATTAGAAAGGAAAGTGCTAAACTGTGTCACTTTGAAAAGTTTCACTGTGAAGTTAACTTTTCTTTGTCGTATTGTTCAAGAAATAATAGCAGTCCAATCAATGTTACCTTCCTTCTTCTGTAAACACAGAAACCAGAATGTCAAGGACATGAAATTCAAATGTTTCTCAGAGGACCTGGAAGAATGCAGATGGAAAGGAAAATAACATCTGAAAATGTTATTGCAAATAACTCCTTTTGCATAAATGTATAGATAAAGGCATTTTTAAAAAGAATTTTCTGTTCTTTGAAAAATATTTTTAATCCCTCCCCCTAAGTTACTGCTTTCTATCTATCTATCTATCTATCTATCTATCTATCTATCTATCTATCTATCTATCTATCTATCTACCTATCCATCTTCCAGAACCCTTCTGATTTTGTTCCGTCCATATCTTCTAGAGCCCCTTCTTACTTTCATTCATCTTTATAACACTTAAGTACATCTCACAATTCTGTTTCTTCGTCCTTTAGTGACTCCTCTCTTCCCACTTCATCATTAAATCTCCTTCCTTGACTAATCCCTCAGGCCTGTTTCATGACCCCCCTCTCATCCCTGGTCTCTCCTTTCCTCCCTCTTCCACCTCCACCCTTCCTTTTCTCCTTGCTGTTTATGACTGGAAGGTGAAAATAACCTCTGCACCTACCTAATAAAAATAATCCCTGAAGTTCCTCTTCAAGAAGATAGGCATATTACAAACCAAATACTATCTCAATGGAAAGGAAAGTGGCCTTTTCCATTGGATGCCTTTATATTTCCATTACACTTTTTCTTTAAACCCTTCTAATGTTTCTGCTGGATATTTAAAAAAAATATATATCACGTGGGGAAATTACAGCTAGATTAATCAGCTCTCAGTGACTGAGAGTGAATGAGGAGGTGTGAATTCCCCTGACTTCTACAATGCACTGTCTAGGTCAGCTGCTATCAACAGCTGTAGATCTGTTGACAGCCAGTGACCTAGGAGGATTTATGCCATTGAGAGAACTACTCCAGTATTTGGAATGCAAGAAAAATTGTGAGCCCACCTGAATCTCGTGCGGGGGAAAAGTCAAATAATTTATTTTCAAGCATTTTTTCATAAGAAAACAGACTTTTAGCAGCAAACAATTACGTTTTATGTATTTTCTTCTTAGACAGAATTTTGTTAACCCTCCATAGCTCTCATTTAACTGTTGTTTTTAATATGCAATCAAGCAGTTTCTTTCAGAAAAACAGACACAATGAAAATACTATCTTGCATATGTTTACTTTAGTCTGATAAGAAAACCTATTTGCTGTTCAACCCTCTCACACTGTCAAAGCCCTGGAAAGCCATAAGGCACAAGTGGCATACAAGCTATAACATTACAGCATTTGGAATTAATTAGGTTTGCAGGACTTGACACAAAAAGAACAAAGAAATGTGCAATATTGTCATTAACTATTAACTGGACTCTATGTGCAACTGTGAGTGCAGTTCTTTACAGCTTTATGCCTTGTCTTTTGTGTGAAGCCCTATTCAACAAAACCTCAGTCACATTCAAATGATGACAAACTGTTTTCTTGCACTCAGTATTGAAGAAAATGTGTTCATCCTCTCATCCAGAATGGAACTGGTGATGGGACATGAGGGAAAATAATAGATGACTTGGATGAAAACATTTATTGTGGGATAATTTTCTTGATCTAAGTTACAGTGGTTGAATTCATGTGCTCCAGAGGAGGAGGGTTTCAGAGACAAGGAAAAGAGATTTGAGCAAAGTTTTTCCTTGTATCTTTGAACCCTGTGATATGCACAACTCAAACTCAGAGACAGCAGTGAAATTTGGATGGGAAATAATCTTTTTTTCCACTTATTTTTGTTTACTTCAAGAAATCAGACAGTAGCCTCTTGAAATAACTTAGGAAATACCAGTTTCATGCTTTTACCCAGAATATTAAAAAAAAAAAAAAATTGAAAAAGTTAAGTACTTTTAAAAACTTGGAGTCAAGAGTTTAAGACATTATTTTTTAAAATCTTCTTTCCCTCAAAAACAGAAAAACAAATAAGCAAACCAACTCCCAAACAACAACCCCAAAAACTCCAATAACCATGCCACCCAAAATCAAGAGTCTCCTACATTTCAAAGGCTTAGCAGAGGTGGAAACATCCAAGCTTTAAGGTACATTTACTTAAAAGGCTAAGTGTAGCTTTCCATTGCATTTCTGCCTGTTTTCACCTGCTAGTAGGGCAGTACTGCCTTTGTACCACACTCAGTTACACTCTGTTGACATTCTCTGGCTGTTTTAGCCCAAATTCTAGTGGCTTTAGTTTAATGTGTTGCAGGGTTTCAGTGTCCCAGTACCTCCTTGTAGTGTTTAGGGGTGGCAAAGATGCATAGAATGCAGCAGAGCTACATGCAGAAAATTTCTCTGGAATGCTCTGGCTGTGGGTCTCCAGCAAGGAGATCAATAGGCATGAACATTGCAGCCTCCTTGATTTGAAAATAAAAAAAAAAAAAAAATCACGTAAGCAGAATCAATAGCAATGTGATATGGATGGGCAGGAATAAGATCACAATATTTATAAAAGTTCACAGCCAAGTGGATTTTGTTTATTTTTCACACAATACAACATTATTCCCATTTTTACTGTGCAAAGTTGCGGTTTAAAAAAAAATTCTCCCCCACACCCAACAATGTAAAGAAAATCTGTCTTACTTATCGAACACTGGCATGTCAAAATCATCATAAATTTATAGGTTATAAAACGTGGATGTAAATTCGTAGTTCAGAAACATCTCGCATTCCCAGAATGCTTTCTAGTTCCCCATCTGCAATATAAAGTCAGACCGATCTCTCTAAATCAAAATTGTATTTTTCTGACACTTCATCTCTTTGTCATGTTTCCTCCTCACAATATCTGTGCTACAAAGCTCCCTGTCTTTATCCATTTATAGCATCATAGGATACACATCAATTTTACAGGTAACAAGACTAATACATATGAAAAAAATCTTATAAATCACATTTGTGGAGAGGAAAACTCTGTTAAACACCACAGTCATTTAAAGAAAACTGATTTATTCTGCAATTTTTTTCAGTTGATGTGTAATATTTTGAAATCAGACTCTGTTGGACATATTTACTGTGATGTTATATGTGATGTGCAATACACATACAGCTGTGGTAAGGTGTCTTTTTTTCGAGGAGGGAAAACTGCCTGGCTATTCTCAAGTGCTGAAATACTTCTGGCTACTCTTTTCTTCTGTCTCATTACAAATTCTGTTACCTTTCAGCAACTCATTTGTCCCCTTTGACAACAGACAAAAGGGTGAGTACCTTGTGATTGTGATAATTAATTTCCTTCTTCAGTTACCCTCCATAAATTTGCACCTCAACAACCTTCATAACTGGGCATAACACCGTGAGTGTCTCCAAACATTGATCTCTTCCTGCTTTCTGCTATATAAACATGCAAAAGGAATTCTCAGTGTTAGCTATTTCTAGTTATGTCTAGTGAGTTTTTGTGATCCACAGGCAATAGTTTCAAACAATTCTTTTGAAACCTACTCATTCAGAAAAGTTCTCACCCCTCAGATGCCTTTGTTTCTGTCTTTATCATGAACAAATACCTTAAATGGATTGTGGAAAAAAAGGGCTGGGGGTAAAAATAAACAAAAATGGGAAGTTATAGACACAGTTCTAACAGTACAGAAATTGTAGTGGGAAATGTGTTTGCTAGTCCCTGGATGGGAAGGGGTCAGCGTACCCAAATTCCCACACATGACATATGCTAAGGGGGGATGAGGCAGAGAGGTGGAGCAGAGTGCAGGCACCATGGTCAGGCTCTGTTAAATCCTTGCAGAGGAGCAAACTCAGGGCTCCCTTTTAGCTGATAAGCCACAGAGCAGCTGAACCAAGGGAGATAAAAGAAAACCAGCTACCGTGGCAGAATCACTCTCCTGGGATGTAACACTGATGCTCATCTCCATCCCAAGGTTACCTGCCTTCGTGGTACAAGCACACCTCACTGAGCATTATGTGTGACTAGAGACACTCCAACTGCATGTGATCATAAAGAAACAGCATAAAAGCAAGTAAAGAATGAGTAGAAGTCAGAATAGACTCAATCATAACTTCTGGGATCAAGATGAACTTGTCTTCTCCTTCATAGGGTTGCCTGCTGAGTAAGAACCATCCTCTAGGAGCGAGCTTTTGTGAGGGATTAGAGCTATTCAAAGATGTAGACTGCTTTGAATACATTTTTTGCGATCAGATGCTATCACCAGCAATCCTGAATCAGTCACAATGTTATTAATAATGAGTGTTCCATGAGCTGTTAGTGTGAGTCCTTCAAGGGAGTTAGTTGGCAGAGGGAACACACTCAAATAAAAGCATGGAGACCTAGGAAGGGGGTCTGTTATGCTCTGTGTGTGTCTCTAAACAAGCCAGTCAAACTGCTCTCCTATTTAGTGGGCTGCTCACTGAAGGGTCCCCAAAAGGGGATGCTGACAGACTGCTTGAGCACAAGGGGCTTGGCTTACCCAGGATGTTGACAGACTATCAAACACAAAAGGTTTGGGGAAATCTCACTTTTCACGTGGCATGGATCAAAAATGTGCACTGTGTTTCTTCTTCTTGTATGCTTAACTAAGTCCACAGAGATGACTGTGAGGTGGAGTTAGCATATAAAACAATCTATCCTTATTTTCAGAATATTTCAATTAGCTAAACTGTTTCATGTATCCTACTGGTAGTTCCATCTGGATAAGGATTCCACAGAACTAAATATATTTTAAAAGAAGTCCCTGGATTAATAAAAATGGGGAATAAAAACAACCCTTGCCTTCCAGCAGCCCATCCCAGATGAGAAAAGACAGTTCTGTCCCTTTACATTTCAACAAAACCTGATAAACTTGCATCTTGAAACTCCTCATTATTCCTTTCAGCAGAAGCAATATCTTTGATTCCTTATTCAGTTTGACACTCAGCCTTTCATCCCTTATTCCCCACGGCTTGCCTCAGAAAGATTAAGAGAATATATTCCCATTGTAGTAATGACCAGCATAGCATTAGACAAAATTCTCAGCAACAATTGAAAGAATATCAGGCTGAGGCTTGGGGTCTAGTACATTCACCTGTTTCATTTCATTGTTTCTATGACCTATGGTATCTCCTGTTTCTATTACTGCTTCTTTAACAACATTGCTTTGCATCAATCATGGAATTTATAGGGTTGAGAGGACCCTCTGGAGACGACCTGATCCAACCCCTCTGCCAAGGCAGGGTCACTCAGAGCAGGTGACACAGAAATGTGTCCAGGCGAGTTTGAGTGTCTCCAGAGAGGGAGGATCCACGACCTCCCTGGGCAGCCTCTTCCTCAGCCTCTGCCACCCTCTATGTAAAGAACTTCTTCCTCTTGTTGATGTGGAACTCCTTGTGTTTTATTTTATGCCATTGTCCCTCATTCTGTTTCTGGGTATCCTTGAAAGGAGTCTGGCATCACCCTTTTGACAAGCACCTTTATGACATTTATATGCATTGATGAGATCACCTCTCAGACTTCTTTTCTGTAGACTACCAAAAAAAAAAGTCTATAATGAAAGTTTATATGCTTTTTAAATCCCTGTTATTGCACCTATGGAAACCCTAGGCTGGTGTCAACTAGCGAAATGCACAATTAAATTGTTATTAAGTAATTTCAGAAGCTGAGGATCCAGCTTTCTGAAGTGAGGCTGCTGCTGGTCTGGAGGTTTAACAAGAGGTTGCACTAACATACAAGAAGTATGTCAGAACACTAATTTTTAAATGATGAAAATCCATAAAGGCTATTGAAAATATAAATTTTATTTGCACTCAAATTCAATTTATGTTCTGAGTTAATAACGAAATCTAAAACCTGAAGAGTCTTCTGATGTTATAAGTACCCTTCAGATATTTTTGTATAGCTGTTACATCCTGTGAAGGGGAAATCTTTATTTTAATATAGCTGCACAGCACAAGAGCACAGTTAAATAACACAGAGCTGCAGTGGCACAGAACCTTCTGAGCCATTCTCTACTCTCGTCATACCAGCCTAACTCTACTGACATTCAGGTCATTAAAGCAAAATTCACACCCCTGTTCTTGGTCTATGCATCACTTAAATCCCACTCAAAGTCCCTAAATGGGGCTTTAAAAGGATTTATGAGGTGTGCACCCTTATGAGCCTTCCAGGTTGGCAGGTGAATGTCACTGCTAATTTGTTTCACCTCTGCAAATACTTAAAGCAAAGTTTCAGCAACTTCAGTTGTTGTCTTCCTTGACACAGGCTCAGCAAAGTTTGGCAGGACTCTTGTGCTCCTGTCTGTGCTTGATCTTATTTCTGGAGTCTGGCATGAAACAACAGTTCAAACTTTATGAATATTATAAAGCTTTATAAAAATTAAGACTGAAAAGAGCAACAGGTCATTTTTAAACTTACTTAAATGGAATATGAGTAAGACGTATTTTTGTGAATACCATTTTTACTATCATGCTCTTCAGCTTCCAAAGAAAAAATATTCTAAATATTTGCAAATATAACTGATTAGATTATATAGTATCATGCTTCTGTATTGTTTAGTCAGAATTTGTGAAACATAGTACCTTATGTAGTCTTGCCAGTGAATGACCATTTCATCTTTCCTTTGCATCTTTTAAAAGCATTTTATTTTGCTTTTCATATTTTACAGTCTCTAACTTCCCTTTTTTGTTGTTGTTGTTAAAATACATCATTATTCTTGGATTCTATCTTTCTTACTTCATACAAGACATGAGCAGTCTGATGGATAGTCATAACCTGTTTTGCAAGGGTAGGATAGACAAATATTTTTGAACTCTGCTTTGCCTAATTTAATTTGGCTTATCTTGAATGTGACCTCACCCTATGCAACCAAATACCAATATTTAACACCTGTTTGAATCATGCCATTTTTAACTATTATGATCCAGCAAACTGTGAACTTTTTATCCACAATATTGTAAATCTGAAAAAAGAAAGAAAGAAAGAAGAAAGAAAGAAAGAAAAAATAAGAATAAGTCCAAATTTGTTCTTTCATAGGAAAACTTTAAAAATAATAAAATAAATAAAATCAACCATTGGAATGTGGGGTCAGATTATGACCCTTTATGATAAGGAGCTGTTCTGCACCTCAGGTAGTTCCTCGGGGTCATTAGATCAATATGTCAATGCAGTTGCTATCAGTAACATGAACCAGAACCTGGCACTATCTAAGTGTATCTATCTTTCTAATCACTGGTTTTCAAACTTAATGCCAAACCACTCTGCTATTTATTTTCACCTCTTTTTAATGAAATGGCATCTGCAACCAGAAAGAGGATATTTCAGAGCTCCTTCTCTGAAAATTCAATATTTATCAAGAAAGAGATTAAAAAAGCTAATTCCATTCCTTCTTTTTTCATCACTGTTAGTTGGGCTCTGGACCATATCAAGAGGGATTCTGACAGCTTAGTATTAGTGGGAGAAGGAAGGAGAAAAATCTATCAGCAGTGAATGATTGTATTTAAGGTTGACAATGATGAAATAGTCGAGGCCGTGCTACAATTTCTGCTCCTGTATTTGTCTTTGTTGATAAAACGAGCACTGTCAGAGGCTCAAGCTCACAACAAATTTAACGTGACTCTGTTTATTCCTGCACTAAACAAGGTTTTCACAGGATCAGATGATAAATGCAAAGTTCTGGGATAACCCTTCCTTCTGTTTAACAGAGACTTGCAATTTTCTCACTTGATTTTTTTTCCCATTAAAAAAATGAAGATGGGAAATAGCTAAGAAGATTTTTCAGCAAGGTATTTCATAAAACTATGAACTGTCCAAAAGTAATACAAAGGTATAATATAACCAGTCTTTGAACACCATTTTTGCCAGAATAGTCTTCTGCCCTTGTTAAAAAATACATATTCATCATTGTTTCCCACTGTTTGATAGACTTCTCACCTTGTCTTTCAAAGGTGCCTCTTCAAACTACAGGTTGAAAGAAGTTTGCTGAGAAAAATGAAAAAGATAAATTGAGATGGAGTTGAAATTAGGCAAGCCTGTTGAAACCACTTATAGGATTGAACCCAGGCCAGCTTCCTCATCATACAATCTGATTTTGTTCTGTGCAAAACTGATTTGCCAAATATCATTCTATAAAAAAAAATGCATCATGGTTCAAAGATAGACACTGAAAAGGTTGAAATAGCAACCTATGTTCTATAAAACACATATATAAGAGTACATAGGGGATACTATCCCATTTCATTTTAAAAATAAGAATGTAAATACAAAATTGCAGTCCTTACCATGTCTCCATGATATTCTGCAAAACTCCCTTGCTTTATGCTGATCAAACCACAGCATGAAGATGAAGAGACTTAAAAAATAACCCCCAAATTCATATTTCGTGCTCTCAACATTGTTGTTTTTTCCCAGTATTTTTCAATACTAGAACATGGTAAGAACATCACAGGTATTCTGCAGAACTTTGCATCTGCCCCTCAGGTGATTTCTGGATATTATTTCAGTCAGTAACTGATTTTCATGCAGTAGTAGTAGTAGTTCACTCATTGAAACTCCTCTGAACTCAAAGCCTCTTTTCTGCCTCTCAATATGGGTGTGATAACATGGGATTTAAAGTTTAAAAATTCCTCCATAAAAATAATATAATATAGACCATCTCTTTTTATGATCAAAATTCCATTACATAAATTATTTTCTTTCACAGTTTCTTTCTGGGTGGGATTTCTGTAAGAAGTTCTAATTGAGTGTGTAACAGAGGTAAAGGTGAGAAAAGAAGAATGAGAAAAAATGCACAGTTTTGTTTTTGTTTGTTTTTTTTTTTTCACATTACACTGATGTTAGGTGCCAAGCAATGAGGAAGCTAGGGAATAAAATTTGTAATTTCAGGGACTTCACACTTTCTCACAAACAAAACCCTTTATCTTAATATTTAAAAACAAACATGACAAAGTCTGTGCTGTGCTCTTAATTTTATCTTTAATGATGAATAATGCCTATTCCATTTGCCATTAAAAGCATGACATATTTTTAGTTTTATATATGATAACCTATTTCTTAGAAATATTTTCAAGCGTCTTGTTAAAGGATTAAACGTTGTCCTAAGTAGGAACAGAGTCCCTTTTGAACTGAAGCTTTCTAGTTGTGTTTATGAGCTGTGTTTTCTAGCCCCACAACCACACTCACACAATACCTCAGGTTAAATTAATATGTCATTACCATTTCTTTTTAATTGATTTGTGAGCCAATCCATTTTCCCATCTGCATTACTTGCTATGACATCCACCCAATTCCTTTGGGAGGTATTAAATCAGATAGCAAATCTGACTAATCTGTATCACTTTAAAAAATATCCGGTACAAGTAGATCATAAAGGAGTCTTCATACCTCTCTTAAAAAAAAAACAAAAACAAAACAACAAAAAACCCCAATATTAGGTCAAAACACGTCAGATAAGTAGTGTTTACATGAGAAACATATTTACGAATCTTTACTAGGAAGGCGAAAACCAAACAAAAAAACCACCATCAAACTGTGATTTCCTACTTTTATTACTTCTAGCACCCTCTCAGCAATACTATTATTCCTTAAGCAAGAAGTTCTTGTACTGCTGCTGGGACATGAAAGTTTGAACAGAATAAAAATGTATTCCCAATGACCTCACTTCTATCTAGCAATTTTGGCTGTGTGAGCCACCTTCCACAACCCACCCAGCTGAGCAGGCCCTTCATAGAGGGCAGCTGGTCCGTGCAGAGTCAGGTTTATTCAACACTGAATTGAGATACAACAGTGATGAAGTTTACCTATGTTCTTCAGAAGCCAGAAGCTCTTTCACCTTTCGTTCACCACTGACTTCATGGTGAAAGCCACAGTTAGTTGTGTGTGTTTATAATCACATATAGCAATGTTCCTTTGATGTGTGCAGGCACATCTGCAGAAGAAGGTGACTCAAAGGACACGTACAAACTGTGTCCAAGAGAAAGCAGCAAGCTGGTCTGCAGCTTCCATGGAAATTAAAGGAGGAATTCCACACATTTTCCTAACTAAGTGGGCATTACAAATAGCACAAGAGGAAAGGTCCCGAAGGTGGATCTGTTCTGGGATTCCTACCCATTCCCGCGTGGACCTGCCCTGGGATTCTCCCCTGGATTCATCCCTCCATTTCCACCCAGATCCATCCCTCGGTTCCCTCTCCATCCCTCCATTGCCGCCCAGATCCATCGCTCCATTCCCAGCCGGATCCATTCCTCTATTCCTGCCTGGATCCATCCCTGCATACTCACCTGGATCCATCCCTCCATTCCTGCCCAGATCCATCCCTCGGTTCCCTCTCCATCCCTTCATTCCAACCCGGATCCGTCGCTCCATTCCCGTTGGATCCATCCCTCCATTCCCACCCAGATCCATCCGGAATTCCCACCAGGATGCATCCCTCCATTCCCGTTGGATCCATCCCTCCATTCCCGTTGGATCCATCCCTCCATTCCCGCTGGATCCATCCCTCCATTCCCGTTGGATCCATTCCTCCATTCCCGTCGGATCCATCCCTCCATTCCCATTGGATCCATCCCTCCATTCCCGTCGGATCCATCCCTCCATTCCCATTGAATCCATCCCTCCATTCCTGCCCAGATCAATCCCTTCATTCCAGTTGGATCCATCCTTCCCTTCCCGCCCAGATCCATTCCTTGGTTCCCTCTCCATCCTTCCATTACCGTTGGATCTATCCCTCCATTCCCGTTGGATCCATCCTTCCATTCCCGCCCGGATCCATCCCTCCATTCCCGTTGGATCCATCCCTCCATTCCCGTTGGATCCATCCCTCCATTCCCGTCGGATCCATCCCTCCATTCCTTCCCGGATCCATCCTTCTATTCCCGTTGGATCCCTCCCTCCATTCCCGTCGGATCCATCCCTCCATTCCCGTCGGATCCATCCCTCCATTCCCGTTGGATCCATCCCTCCATTCCCGTTGGATCCATCCCTCCATTCCCGCCCGGTCCCGCTGCCACCGGCGCGAGCGCACAGCGCCACCTGGCGGGCCCCAGCCCCGTCCCACCCCAAATTATTGTCCCTCGCGATAATTATTTTATTCAAAATGCCGATCTGAGGAATCTTTTCTGCTGTTAGAGATGCCGCAGTTTTTTCTGCTTTTCGTGTGTGATGGATGTCTGTGCCACAGAATGCAGCGATTTACTCCCTGAAGTTTTATCCGTGTAACACTGAAGCCAGGCTCACTCTCTGCCCCTTCTGTTCTTTTAGGAAATGTAAGGAATTAAAAGAGCCTCAAGCTCACATAAAATGATTTTATGCTCTGGGCACAGCAGGAGCAAGGATGATGAGCAGGATTTGCCCCTTCAGCTCCTGAAACAGTGGAAATATCACTGTTCCCTTTGCTATACATCACCTTACCTGTATGTTAATACTGCTTAGAGAGACCACAGGCAAATATCCAGCACAATTAGAGCTCACCTGTCAACTTTCAACTCTGCAAATTATTTCATTTCATTTCAAGTATAATCAAAGAGGGTTTTTTTTATTTTTTTCCTCAGGATGGATTGTCTGAGTTTTTGGTGCTGCAGACAACTTTTAACTATGAAGGTAGCAAAGTGTTTGAATTTAAAAAGCAAACATAAGATACAATCTGTGTAAAGCAACATCCTCTAAAGCAAATACAAACCAACCAGAACAAACAGCTTCAGGCAAATTAGCAAAGTAAACAACAGAAAGCAAAGAGAACAAGAGAAGACCAGAGAGAGGCTGTGTTGCACTTTCTTTGGAGGTCTTAAAGGGTTTCAGCAACTCCCAGCTCCATCTGTCTGCAGGAAATCAGGTTTTTGCCACTGGCACAAGTATTAAAATTCTGCCAGGGGACTGGGAAAGATGATGCTCATGGTGCTTTGTAACTCTCTAATTAGTTTCTCTCCTGCCAAAGAACACAACATCAACATATTTTAGTACAATAACTAGTCTCAGACAATTTCTCAATCACTCCTCAGGATGTGACTGAAATTTAATCCACTGACACCAGGTCCCAAGCTGCTGATTTTACTGGAGCTCCACGAGTGCAGGGATCATCACTCATTGACCAGTCTGCACAGCCAGGGTGTTCTTCTGTCTACATTTTGCTGGTGGAGGCTTGACGTTCTGTGAAGTAATTTAACTCCTTCCACAGATGTTAATCTTGGTCTTCTGTTCTTACATGCTTCCCTAGCAAATTGTGTACTACTTAGATTTTATTCTGAGGCTCTGAACTATCAATTAGTACTTTATTATTGCCTCTTTTATTTTTGTCAAAATAAAAATTTAAGCCAAGGCAAAAATCTTTTCAAAAGGTGGACTGCCTTGCAAACTACTTGCAAATATATACTGTTCAAGCACAGTTGTGAGTTAAACTGGATAATTCATGTCTTTTGTCTCTGAACACACTACTTCAGTTTTGAAGAACTGAGGTAATGAGGCACACTACCTCAATTCCCAACAAATTTTGATGTAGAACTGTAAGCTTTTAAAACAACAACAAACAGGTACTGAAGAAAGTGTTATTGACTGTACAAATTATATTTTAGCAGAAGAATTGCTACAGTAAGATGTAATTTTTTATGTGTGTTAATCTGTGTCATACTACAGGTGAGGATGCAATGTTCTTTAGTTCCAAGAGACATTCAGCATCTTTTAGAAACACAAGCAATCCAGTAACAAAAGCTCCATTATTTTCAGCTTTATGTATTTTCCTTTCAAATCTAATGATTTTCAGAAGTTGTTAGGGTTATGGGGTCAACAGGCAGTGTAAGAGTCCATTAGGTGCACGAGAAAGCAGAGCTATGAAAAGCAGTCATGAGGAAGAACATAAAAAACAATTGCCCAACAAATGTTGGAAGTATTGTCATGTGGTGTTGTTGTTTCATAAAGCAGAGCACTCAGACAAGGAAAAGCATTCTCAGGCTCTGCCATGGCCAGTCAGGACAATGTTTGTCCATTTTAGGGCAGTGGGAAAAACTAATTGTGTCTGAACACCAAAGACACCTATTTACCATCCAAGTTCAGAGGGTTTGTGAGTTGCAGAATTAGGCTGCACTATTCCCTATTGCTATTTTGTCTGGGCTCTGCACCTGGTTTTAGAGTTTGTGATGGTGGTGCTTGGTGCTCTTCCACCCACCTGGAAATTGTTCTAGCTCTTTCCTATAGCTAGGCAATATTTTTAAATATAACTAGACTTGCAAATTATTTCCCTGGTGGTGGTGGGTTGACCTTGGCCAGCTGCCAGATGCCCACCCAGTCACTTTCTCACCCCAGCCCTCAAAGCAAGGGGAAATAAGAGTGACAAGATCATGGGTCAAGGTGAAGGCAGGGAGATCACTGTCACAGACAAAGCAGACTTGGTTTGAGGAAAAATAATTTATTTTATTGGTGCTTAAAATAGATTTGGATGGTGAGAAACAAAGACAAAATTACAACACCTTCACTGACACCCCAGCCTGTCTCATTGTGAGTGTGGGTGGTGTTGGGAGGATGGAGAGTGGGGGTTGTGGTCAGTCCATGGAGGGGCTGCTGGATAACCCCTGCTCTGGGACCTGGATCCACCTCGTCCCTCACCTCCCTCACCTCACTCTCCTTCTCTTTGGGTACACAGAGATGTTTCTCACACTTTTCCCCTTGTTGCCACACAGCATTTTGCCTTTCTGCACCCATACCTTCCCTGAGGTGTCACACTCCTGGTTGCAGGGCTCAGCATTTCTCAATAGAAAGTGTTCCAAAATATTTCAGAGATGATAAATCAAAATCAAAAAGGGCTGCACTTTAATAGTCTTTTCAGCAAGTTGAAGTGTTATCAGTAAGATCTCTTTTTTTGTGTGACCAGCTTTATACATTTCCAAACTCAGACATGAGCAGTTTTTCAACATATTTCCACCTCTGGAGCCCCCTGTGAGCTAAAATGAGGAGCTGGATTGCTGGTGAGGAGAATTAATAGGAAGGAGAAATGTGCAGCCTGTTGGAGGTTGCAAGGGTTCTTGAGCTGCTTTTGCTGCAAAAGCCACTGATGTCTGAATCTTACAAATAATTTCAAAAATAGTTTTCTAAAGATTATTCCTGGCATAATGGTAAAGGACACAAGGCAGTGGGGAGCCATTTGATGGCTCACTGCTGCTACTGGCTCCTCTCCTCTTTTGTTGTTCTTGCTCTGGCCTCTGCTCATCCACATCCCTTGCCAGAGTTTTTCCCAAACTGATTTGTATCACTGAAGATTGCAAAAAAAATTGTTTGAAGGTGAGACTGCTTTATTTTACTGATGCAGAATGAAGACATCAGTTTTAGTAAGGGTGAAGGGAACATCAGATGCAGAGCAAAAGATGCGACAGGACTGCTACCAAAAATTTAGACAAAGATATGAAATGGAATTGAGAACAAGGTATAAAATGAAGTGAGGAAACCTTCTCTTCCAGGGGGGAGGAGCCATTAGACTGCCCATGCTGTCCAGAGGGTACGCTCCATCATCATCCTCACTCTCCTACTCTTCCTTGGGTTGGCACCTGGATTTTAATTTTTTTTACACATTGACAGCTTTGCAAACATATCACTTAATTTTTTGATATGCTAGACATTAAGATCTGTCTTCACTCACCAAGTCACATGTCAGTAGCTGAAAGACACAAGTTTTTCTTGGGAATCCAGTTTCTCTCTTTCCTGCTTCAGGAACCACTGTTTTGTATGGACTTTGTGAAAAATGAGGCAGCATTCATTCAAAATGATGACTTGTCAGATAAATCTGAAATCACATCAACACACCTCTCAGACAGACCTCTTCAGATTTCTACTCACACATTTGTGAACTTTGGTCATCCTGGAAATGTTGGGAAGTCAAACCCAAGACACATTGCAGCTCCTGCTGGTGGCCCTGCCTTCATTAGCACTTCTGCACATATCCTGCACTATTCACAGTCAAAAGAGGTAAAGACAGCAGATAAACAAGGTTTTCAGCTTACCAGATGTCCACTTTATGGGGGAAAAAAAAAGTCAAATTCTATTTAATTTAATTTTTTTTTTTTTGGCCATTTGTTTTAATTTAAGCGATATCTTTCTTTTTGTGAACCGACTGCGGCTTTCCCATACAATCCTCCCATGCCAAAATGACAACCAAGGATGGATGAATCCAAAGCAGTCATATTTTTTACATGCTTTAACTTCAACAAGGCCAGATTTCTGATCATTAGGAATTAAAAATAAGAACGAAAAAAGAGACTTTGTCATTTTTGATAAATTACCAAAATTGACACCCGAGACAGTCCATTCATTTTAAAAATTCATTACAAAGTACTAGATTAATTCTCAGTTAGAACTGAGAAGACCAATACACACCAAACTCTCACCTGAATTTAAAGATTTAAAGGAGGGTTTTTTGGGTTTTTTTTTCTTCTTTTAAATATTTTTTTTTAATTTATTTGTTTTAGCACTAACCCTTTATTAATTTCTCTCATGCTAGCTTTGCAGTGTTCTGTAGCTTAAAGTTCCTGATGACTCAGGAGCCTGAACACTGAAATACCGTTGAGCAAATGAGGTTTTTTTGTCTTTCTGGGCACCTGGATGTAGGAACAAATTCCTATAAACTTCTGTATGTCCCAGGAGATTTACATGTAATGGATAAGCTTCAGGTAAACTTTTGAACCAAATTTTGCCTCTTTAGAGGATTACCTGTAAGCTATTTTTAATTATTTCAGTGACATTATTATTAATGCATTTAATAACATAGCTAAAGTTTTTGGTTTTGGGGAATGTTATGATTAATATGGAAGTATATAAAGAAGAAAAAATAGTAAGCATTGCTATTCAACACTGACTCAACTATCAAACAATGGCATTTCAGATCACAGAATTAACCTTTTCCCAAGCTTGGAATATTTGAAATCTCAAATATTGACATTACTCAGATGTTCTTAAAAAGCAAATAACAGATTTCTGTTTCATTCCTCTTTACCACATTTCTGCAAGTAATTAATATTCCAGGTAACTTCTGTCATGTGAAAGGTAGTAAGACTGTGTTTCATCATTGTTATGATGAAATAATTTGAACAAGAGATGTCTTCAGAGCTTGTGGTAAGGGTGACCACTGCATTTTAAATGCTATATCAACAGAGAGAGTCTCAGCCTGGGGAATGAAGGTATATGTAAGAAACTGTAGAAATTCCATATTAATCCCAGCGTTATTCTTGAAACTTGAAAAAGCCCAGATATTTTATCTGCCATTCTCTCCACTCATCCTGTTTTCTGATCTAAAAAGGAACAAGCACTTTCTGACAAAGGGGGCTATGCACTTACTTTAATTTGTCCTCTGAGCCAACAGCCAGAATATGCACAAAAAAAAAAAAAAAAGGCAATCCAGGTGTATCAGACAAGTTTTCAGTCTGTAATACCTATACAAAGATTTAAAGGAAGGTGCTATTGTACTGTAAAAGAACTAGAGGGTAGCATTGTATAGTGTAGTGGAAGCTATCCTAAATAGAATATTTCACATCCACTAAGAGAGCTGCTGAACTTCAAAGAAATCAATTACAAGTCCAGGATTTCCATGGAAACCTAATGAAAACAAACACAAGATACAAAAGAAAATTAGGCTTGGAAGCATCAAAAGAGGAGCTCTGATTATAGAAGCAAAACATAATTGGACGGAAATGCTAAACTATAAAAGAGTCAGTGCCCACCTAGCAGGTGTCATAAATAAATGTTATAAAGGGAAAATTCAACAGTCAATTCTGCAGATGTGTGTCTCTGACAAGTGATTTATGTACCTTGTGTTCTCTGAAACTTTTATATGTATTCTTTTCAGGAACCTTTTTAGGCTCCCAAACATACTTACCTCCAGACTTAATATTCAGCTGGTGTGCTGTGGGAAAGAGAGGAATTTGAGTAAAAAGGTTTAATTTTAGAACAATTCTTATTTACCCCATCTGATCTCCTCCCTTCATTGCTCCTGCTGTTCTTTCAGGAATAAAAGGAAGACCAATAAACCAGGCTACATTCTGGACCAGCAATCCTATTGTGCTTAAGTTTTTTAAAAAGTTATATCCTGATATGTTACAGGAAAACTAGAGGGGTAGAAGAAGATGGAGATACATCATTTTAATGCAGAGAGAACCAAGAAATTACATGATTTTACCAGAAAGTTTTGATCCAAAGGACTGTCTCATTATATTGCTGAGAGAGACTTGTTGTTTGGAATAAATCAGTTTTAAGTTGAATGAGTTACATAGTTACAATACTGTGTGATATGGAATATAGCAGCTACGGCTGCTGAAACCTCAAACTGAGAACTTAGACCTAGAGATGATTTTAGACAGAATAGAGTTAATTTTCTCAGTAGTTTTCCTAGTAGCTGTGTTTTGCCTTTAGTTTGAGAAGAATATTGATAACACACTGATGTTTTTGTTGTTGCTAGGTAACATTTATCCTGAGTCTAGGGCTCCTTTAGTTTCCCGTGCTCTGCCGGCGGGCAGGTGCACCAGAACCACAGAGCAGAATATAAGGAGGATCCAGCTGTCAGCAGAGGCTTCAACTTGACAAGGTAATTACAATTAATGGCCAGCCTGCACGGGCACAGAGAAAAAGCCCAGTAAGGTGTTAGAAGACCTGAGGCAAGAAATTACCACTGTGCCAAGAGGCACATGCAAGACACAGGAAGAGCGTGTGAGTGGCAAGTACAGAAGTTGTAAGGATATAATTTCCCAGGGATTTCTTTGTCCTGGGTCTCCCTCAAGAGGCACCCAGCTCAAGCTGGTCTGCTGGTTGGAACTGCTCTGAATGAGCTGTAGCCAGCTGGAATCAGAACTGGTTTGAACTGATTCGATCCCATTTAATTCGGTGGGAGCAGAAGCACAAGGAGCAGAATGAGTATCTGACATGTGCTGCCCATCTAGGGAGAGGGGAATGAGTCAGAGAGACCTTGACAAGCTAGAGGACACCTGTGGCCCTAAGGGTTGGCCAGAGTGAAAGATCAGGTTTGGCAGTCCCTAAAACTCTGTGGGAGAAGAACTGCTCAGCAGAAAGAGACAACGGAAATAGTGGGAACCAACTCAAAAGAGTGATGGAGTATTAACAACTTGGGGAAAACCAATTCTGCCAAACTGTATTTAACAGTTTATGCCACCAAAAAGGGAATAATAAACTGTTGCCTAACATGCTGGACATTCCCAAATGTCAGACTGATCTCAGAGTTAGGAGAATGGCTGTGGATCTGCTTCCATTTTCAGCAACTGCTCACAGACTCTGGAGATATGACACCTACAGCTGGGTACAAACATCTACTGGTGATAGTACAGCAGATACAGCAGTACAGTCAGACTGGCTGAAGCGTTTCTAAGAAGGAGGGCTGACACAGGAGCAGCAGTAAAAGCCTTGCTAAAGGAATTTATACATAGATGTGAAGTTCCAGAGTCAAGTGAATCAAACAGAGGCGTTCATTTTAGAGTGAATGTAATAAAGTGTATCAGTTTTTGGGGACAGAGGCTCTTTAGGAGGCATCTACCAGGAAATTATATCCCAAATAAGGCCAGCTTGTTGGATGGAGTTGAGTGCTTGACCCAGTATAAGTAGTGAATGATTAATCAGTTCATAGTTGTTGACTTGAGAAACCTTTGTGATTTTACTTTGAAAATAATTTCCCCTCTTGACAATCTTCTTATCCTTCATTCTGGAATAGTTATTTGTAATAATATATGTAAGGAAAGAGGTCAAATGCTTTGAAAAGGTTCTGTTTTCCATTTAGTATGCTAGCAGGTGTGCCCTCTGGGTGGGAGCCTGAGAAAAGAGGCTGTGACCTGCCAACCCTTGTCAGGGGACAGAGGGACATTGAGAGGCAGGCAGAAGCTGACTGCCCCCAAACCTGTGCTCACTCAGACTTTGAGGGTATAAAAGCCCAGAGGTTCCTTTGTTTAGGGTCCCTTTCCAGTGTCACCCAGTTCAGGTGGTGTGGATGTGACTGCCAGACTGGATCCTGTGTGGTTGGATAGGGAAGTTTCCTTAACATAAAAAAAGATAAAACTTCTTTGAGTATATTATTCCTTACCTGTTATTCACTCAGTTTCACTTAATCATCCAGCCTCTGCAGGTATCCAAGCCCCAGCCCTTCAAAATTTGATATATTTTTTATCTCATTTGGAGGTTGTCATAGAGTGGAAATGTGTTAGTTCCAAATAAAAACAGTGGCAGATATGCACAGAACAGGACATATCAGTTCAGCTGCTCTCTAATGGACAAATAAAATACTCTAAAATGTGTGATATGTTTGAAACACGAAAGGGTGAACATACTGGAGATAAATTAAATTATTTAAAATATTCCTATTGTTTCAGGTCTCCAGTTCTTTTCTGATTCCCTTCATTTAGTCTGGTTAGGCATGAATGAGAATTCTTATAATACCATAGAATTTTAGTTCACTAATGAGGTGTTTTTCCCCTTCATTGCTAAACTCTCTCCAAAATAATACTTTCAAACTTTTCCTCAAATGGAAGAGCAACCCCATTTCAATGATACACAGAGGGGTTTTTTCATTTTTTTCTTCTTTCTATCATCTTCACAACCTTTCATGCCACATTGATTAGGTGGAGTCACAGACCTAAGACAAGTAATTTAAGAAATGCAGGGGGTCAGGATGTACCTATTGGACTTGAAGAAATCAGTCTACTACGTGCAAATTTGCTTAAGCAACAAGGTCAGCAGATCTGATTTTTGTCCTGAGTTTTGGGGTTTGGGATTTTTTGTTGTTTTCGTTTTGTTGGGTTTTTTGGGGTAATTTTGCTTGGTGATTCATTTTTTCTTTGAAAGTTTTATCTAAGTTTCAGACTGTGTCTTTTCCTCTGGATTTCTATACAGGCTGTACGCCTGATTGAGTAAGTTCCAGAAATCTCAATCCAATATTCAGCAGAAATGTAAAGATCATATGGCTGTGCATGTGCAGATCTGTTCCCAGGCTTTTGCTCTTGTTCAGTGGTTCTAATCTATCTGGGAAACCATGAACAAATTGCACATGCAATGCACAGCTGGCTTGCACATGAGCTACAACCCTGATGTGTTTGGAATGGATCAGATAATGCATTAGCACACTGAATTCAGTAGAAAAGTATGGAAAATATCAATTGCATTCCTTCTTTCCCCTCAGTAGATTAAACTCATATGTCCTATTTCCAGGAAAACACCTTTACCCTGCAGTCTTAGATTGGAAAGGAGAGCAGAGAGCAACCCTTTCATCTAGTCTGCTATATTCTTTAATTGTGTTTTTCTAACAGATTATGTGCAGAATGTAGAGCTGCAGAGAGATGATGCTTTCCTAAATAAAAATTTCCCCCCAAAGACAATGGAATGATAGCATTAATCTAAGGGAATGAAGTCTATTATATCCAATGAAAGGGCTTTACTTTTCAACAGAAGGCTGAAACTTGCACCCTGCACAGTCCCCAGCCAAAACTGCTTTGTGCTGCATAATTTACTCTGTCACTTACTCCAGTGAGCAGGATATTCACTTGAGAATTAAGTTAAAACTACAAGTTGCAGGGGATTCTAGTTTATGTTTCCTGTGAGCACTTGTGCTACAGAACAAACTGGTGTCAGCTGGAGAAATTGATGTTGGCTGGATGAGAGGAGCTGGGATGTCAGTGGCTAAGGGAGCAGTCTCAGGTAGGGGTGGGAGAAGATGCCTGTTTTAAACCCCTCAGGCAAAATGTAAAAGATACTTTCACTTCCAGGGCAGGTGTGGAGAGGCCACAGTCCTTTTTGTCTCTTTTGAGCTTTCAGAGGGAGGGAAGGAAAAGAAAGATATTAGGAATTTCCCTCAGGAAAAGGTCTAAAATTACTCTTTTCTATGTAAGAAAAAAAAAACCCAAACAACCCAACACTTTGTATTTTTGTTTATGGGGAGAAAGAGAAGAGGTAAAATCTATTTGTATTAAACCATACTGGAATGTTTTTTCAGTGTGTGAGTTCAGCTGCCACCCAATGAGACTGAGGACTAAAGAAACTGTGTGAAAACAGAACATGACATCTAGTTCGTTCCATTAGCAGCATGGAATATTGCAGCCTTGACTTCTTCCATGGCACAGCCACAAATGTTCCAAAACAGCTACTGATGCTTGATGGGAATAGAACATACACCTGAATAATTAATGAAAAAGGGTGTAAATCTGACAAACTGTAAGCTGTAGCTATTAGCATGACAAACAGAACTATAAAGTAGTGGGAGATAAATCCAATAAACCAAAAAAGCTGATGCTGAATGTGGCATGCTGGTAAAGTGAAGGCAGACCCCTGGTAACTCAGCCCAGTCCCACTGCCTCAAAACAGGAGTCTGATTCTTGGCTGAATTTCCTGGCCTTGCTTATGCCAGCTCAGACTTGCATAAGTAATTTTACACTCAGTTTGTATCAGCATCAATATCCCAGATGTATCAGCTCACTGTGTGAGGTATCCAAAAAACCCACAAAAACCCAATCAAATAAGTGAAATATATGTACATGGTGGTCAGCAGGAGCTCATTCCAGAGCTGAATTTCACACCTCTTCAAGCAAGAGGGATTGGGAAGTCACTTGTTGGCCAAACCTAGCCCTTTTTGAGCCTTGACCATCTGCAGTAAGACTGGAGATCTGGAACAAAGTAAATTTTAGAATGTGGAAAAAAGCCAATAGATAATCAATTAGACAGTCTGTCCCATGAAATATGTACTCTAATTTAATTTTAAAAAGCAGTATGTGTGTTTTTGACAGTGGCAATTTGCCCATATGCATTAGCATTTGGGTGCCACCAAAGCAACTTGAAAAGTTTGGGCTACTTGCTAATACTTCAGCAAATTTCTCTCCCTCTCACTGAACCTTCATTTTTGAGAGATAAGATTTAAGTTGTTCTCCTTCTCTTCAGTTTGGGAAGATGCATGACATTTGGTTTCAAGATATGGAAATGTATTGGAAAAAATATGTCTGATGTAATGATGTGACTTCAAGTAATTTCAGTTATTTCTTAACAGAGAAAATACCTTTTTGGGAGGGAGCTGAAAAGGAATCTAAAAAGGAACACATCTTTCTCACCCTAGTGTTTTTGCCCTTTTCAATTTTTGGGTGGTTGAGAGGAGAAATATGTCCAACTAGACCCGTCACAGTAAATTTTCTGAAACTGTTAAGTTGCAACCAGGCTTGCCACACTCATATGTATTCTGTAACATTGTGCCTATAGGGACAGTGGCACAGAGTTTTATCTCTATTTATACCTAAATTTATGCAATGTTATTTTTCTGGCATTTGTGACAAACTATAAACTAGAGGACTGAATTTTTAAATGGAGATATTTCCCGCTATTAATCTAGTGAAAGCAAGATTCTGCTATTGTAAACTAGCAGCAAACTTGCTCTCAAACCATATTTCCAGTAGCTCTCATTTTGCTGCAGATGTAAATTCAGAGAGATATATGTTTCTCTCATCCCACTGCTGCTGCTGAATTAAAATATCAGCAATATCTATGAACTAAATGGGCCTCATCAACAGTTTTTACAGCAGTTGAGATAGCATTTTATCTTTTTTGCTTACAAACAGCAATAAATATAGTCATGTCTATTGATCTTTATTATCGCTAAGATTTATCAAGCAGCACTTAAGCTCCTGGCCTTGCACAAAAAGAAGAAGAAAAAAAAAACATGAATTACCTACATGTAGTTTCTCTAACACCACCAACATATTTAAGCTGTTGGAGTCCTGTTTTTGATCAAGGTATATACCCAGATATGCTTCTGCTTTTTTCAGGAGTATATCTGAGGACAAATTCAGCAGTGAGTACCACAGTACACATTTTCCTAGTGCCAAAAGTCCCCAGGGATGCTGTTTACCTCACTACCTGGAAGCTGCCTTCATCCATCACACATACAATGGCCTTTCAGTACCTGAAGGGAGCCTACAAGAAGGATGGAGGGAGACTATTTACAAGGGCCTGGGGTGAGAGGGCAATGGATTCAAACTGACAGAAAGCAGATTTAGATTAGAAATTAAGAAAAAATTATTACCATGAGAGTGCTGAGGCACTGGAACAGGGAAGAAGCTTTTCAGATTAGACACCAGACTACTGTGAAGTGGTCTATCCTTAGGCAGGAGAAGGCAGGTAAGGCTTCCCCTCTACTCCTTTGTGGCTAGAAAGAAAGAACAGAATTTGAAGAGCTCAGTTCTAAGCCAGGATGTGCTTAGACCTCAGGTCTCTTCTAAAGAAGATGAGAAGAACCTTCAGTGAATTCATCCCAAGAGGAGAATGCTCATGAATGGCACAGGGCACAGTGCTGGGTTGCTACCTCAGAGCTGCATCCAGCTGATGAGACAGCACATGAGCTGCACTGGAGCAGAGGCTGTATAACAGCCCTCTGTGCATGGATGCATTCCACAAATCATAAAAAAAAGGAGGTTCAGGATCACTGTAGTCATTTTCTAACAAATTATTAAAGCAAGAGTCAAAAACTCAGCCCAAATCAGAATTTAAACACATAGCCCATCATCATATTTCCCTCTATCCCCACTTCCCCACCATCACAGGGAATTTACTCACACCCACCCAGAAGTCTGGGAGCATCAAATTGAAGATCTATCTGCATAACAAAAAAAAAAAAAAAAAAACAAAACAAAAAAAAAAAAA
Organism: Catharus ustulatus; assembly: GCF_009819885.2. Classification (NCBI taxonomy): domain Eukaryota; kingdom Metazoa; phylum Chordata; class Aves; order Passeriformes; family Turdidae; genus Catharus; species Catharus ustulatus. Next base: position 7,885,619 of record NC_046222.1, on the reverse strand, counting down.
AAGCCTTGACCCATCACCTGAAGTAACTCCTCACAAAGAGCAGCGCTTTTCAAAAAGGCAAAGCTTTGGCTGAAGGCTGTATTTCCAGATGTAGCACAATCCTATGTATTTTAATGGAGCATGACAAGTAACTGAAGGCAGAGTCTGATCATTAATTTGTGATTAGAACCACTTTATTCCTACATTTAAGCATTTTATTCAGTGTTTCCTGTCCAAAACATTGTACCAAGCCAAATTAAATTGGTTCCAGATTGATTTAGTTAAAGTGGTGTGAAACTCCCGTGTAGACACTCTTAAATTGTTTTAAACCTGAAACAACAGCCTAGGCTAAATTGATTCCTCACAAGATTAAGCAAAATCAATATATCATCCATTTTAAACCTGTTTAGGGGTATCCACTAAGTAAATTAGTTTAAAAACCTAATAATTTAACAATGCATGCTGAGACTAGTGTTTATCATGATGATCACTATTGTTTTCTTGTTTCCTTTGAAGCTGGTAACTCAGATCTTGTACCCAATCTGGCATGGTGGGTGTGCTGGCATTGAGGCACTCCTGGGTACAGTCACAGGGATTTTAACACTAGAACAGTGCAAGTCTGCATGGAAGTGTGGCCTTACTTTGAATTACGGTCCTAAATAAATTGCCAAATTGCCAGCATTTGGGATTTTCTGTTCATAAATGCTAAACTTCCATTTTTCATTTTAAAAGGTCCATTTAGACCAAGCACTGTTTTCAAATGGGAACAGGAAAAGCATTGCCTGGGGAAAAGGAGGCTCAGGGGAGACCTTGTTACTCTCTACAGGTACCTGAAAGGAGATTGTAACCAGGTAGAATTGGTCTTTTCTCCCAAGTTATCAGCAATAGGATGAGAGGAAACAGCTTCAAGCTGCACCAGGGAGGTTTACATTGGACAAATTCTCGTCAAAATAATTTTTTATATTTTTATCCCTAAGGTACTAATCCATATATGGTGGAATGACGAAGAAAATAAAAATTGATACAAAAATTAAGATGAAGATTTGAGTTTTTAATGGATTAAAACAAACTACAAAATTAGGAAAAGTAAAAATATCACCAATAAAGTGCCTCATATGCAGAGATAATGAAATTATAACTAAGTAGCTGATACAGATCTTCAAACAGAGCAGATTCCCAGTGAGGTGCAGGAAAACATACTGTTTCTTTTGGTTGATTCTCAAGGTCTCATTCCTGGGCAAGTGCAAAGCCACACCACACCAGACAGCTCCTGTGGAAAGGAACCATGTGAGTTTGACAGCTCCAATAAAGAAAGAGAAGATACCTTTCTGGGTACCATGTTACAGACAATATGTGGCACAAGGCTGAGAAGGGGAAAAGTAATTAAATTCTTATAATAAAATCTAAATTTGATTTTACTGTGGGAAAGGTTGTGATTTAATTGATCTAATTTTTAATATACCACCATAAGCAATGACTTATATCTTACTCATTTCATATTTTTTGCAATCAAGAAGTCTTTTGAAGATAAACACCTGTAATTTTCAATACTGAATTAAGAAATTTTTGTCTTTGATATCCACCTAATATATGGAGGATAGGGAATCCTTTTCCAAACTGTATCCCAGTACAACCTACCAGTCACCATGGAATTCATACCATCAAAGATTTCTTTTGTGTTGAGATTTAAAAATTACCAGAAATTTTATGGAAAATTGCAGGATATTAAAATAGGAGGAGGAAAATAGGATTTCCCAGTTAAGCAAATCTGTACTTCTTGCAAGCATTTTGCAGACTTTGCATTAAGATGTCTCCTGTCCTAGCACAGTATGATTGATAAAAATGATTTAGGGTCCAGACAGAAGAGCACAGAGTGAAAAAACACTGGGGCGGGGGAGAGGCAGAGGGCAGGAATCCTTTTCGATTGACCTTTAGCTGATAAATTGGTGATGTCCTCATTAGCAGCACCCCTGCTGCTTGCCCTCAATAAAAGATAATGTCCTGTTGTTAACACTATTCCCGTTTGTGTGATTTAATGCTACTATTACAGTGCAGATTCCATTTAAATGGATTAAGGTTTAAATGAAGACAAAATATTTTTTGGGCCGTGCAGTGTTTGTCTCTGAAGCAAGAGGTTCACTTTCATTGCCTGTGACTGGAAATTGGCAGGCTATAGGGGAACTGGCCAGATCACATTAGAGCCAAGGTTTTCACAAGGTATTACCCATACAAAACCCAATTATGTCAGCATGCTCTCAGTAATATTTCACAGGCAGTTAGTCTGCTTATCATAAACTTTTTAATGCACAGTTACCCACATCATCATCCTCCCTCAGGAAAAAAAAAAAACCACAAAAACAACCCTTTACTAGAATTCCAGTAATATCTTACCATGCAAAATTTGTGAGGTCCAGAATGTAGCAAGATAATGAATCAGATTAACTACTACAGGCAACAGATAAATTATGCTAAAAATACAGAAAGAGATGCCATTACTGATCTATGACTTGACTGGGGAAGTCTTTTGTTGCTTTCTGAAGAATTGTTTTAAACAAAGAAGCTTAAGCCTTTCATTCTGCTCCCCAGATATGCTTACCTTTCAATACTGTACCCTGGGAGTCACTTTGTACTTTCAAGACAAATGGCTGAAGCTCCACAGAACAAAGATGTTTAGCAATCTCTGTCATCAACTCTAATTACAGAGTTATTTTAAATACACACTGAGACAGATTATAGGATCCTTTATTAACAATTGCTCTTAGCATGACAAAATCCTTGATGTTGGTTGAAATCTCCTAATAAATAATGTAGGAAGTATCATGACACAACAGAAAACAATGTTGTCACAGGAAAGCAGATTATTTTATAAATCTGATTATTTCCATGTTCTTTGCCCTTTTCACTTTTGTGTACAATCCTCCACTCAGCTTTGGTGAAATGCACATGAGAGATCAACCACCTCCAGAATCTGTTTGTGCACAGGCTCTTCAAATCCCAGCTCTCTCAAATGGGGGACTCCCATTCCTCTCAGCTTTCTGCATCTTCCAGGGGAAAGATCTCCACTCTCTCTCTCTTCAGGCATTTTCTGCAGCTCTTTGAGCTCTCAGTCCCCCAGGTAATCAGCTCTCACATGTGCCATTTCTCTTTCACTATGCTAAACAGGGCTTTAATTAAAAGGTTTGCTGTTTCATCCTGGATCTTTTTCAGGGAAAAAAAAAAATCACACAATTGCAAGAAGCAGCTGTCACTCTGCAGAAAGATATGCAAGCAACAGAAGGGCTGACTGGAATAACAATATCCAAAAGACTTGAATAATGTGAAAGAATTCAAAGAGACTTGCAGTGGTGAGGGAGGGTCCCCCTTGATATAAATTGATTTAAATTACACCTGTGCTTTCTTCTCTTGGTTTGTATCTGACAGTAGGAAAAAATCCATCTCTGTCATCCTGGCAAAAGCACAACCTGGATTTGTTGTCCCAAGCCTGGGCTGTTTTGCCTGGTATGCAAGAAGCCAATCCACACACAGAGTTGAGATATGTATTTCAAGTCTGTGTTGAGCTGGGTGCTAGGTGGTAAATGCATCTAGCACAGCCTCAGTGTGCCAGCTACTTGTTTTTGTACACCTCCAACGGGGAAGGATCCACATTTCCCACATATGCAACAAGCTAAACCTCTAAGGAACGGCAACAGCTTCCTTTGTTTCCATTTCTTTATACTGATTATGAAAACCCTCAAGTATTTTGATGTGCATCCTCTGTGGGGAAGGAGTTTATGTGATGTGGGGGATTCTACAGATGGGGATTTCACTGTGTTGGTGACTAAATGTTAGCACAAAGTTCAACTCTGGCTCTCTCAGCTGCTTGTTGTGGCGTTATCTCCTTTCTTGATTGGATTTATGATGCTTCCTATTATTGCTTTTCAAGTCTTGGCTCATAGTTCCTACTTGCAGAGATAAAGCATGTTATGTATTGCAACAGATTTGCCAGAAGCTGTTCACAGGATTTTACAGGATTCCTACTCTCATATCCAGAGTTTCTGGAACTTTGTTAAACTCCATTTTACCACTTTCTTGGGAGTATCATACCCACATTAATGGTTCAGCATTGCCATTAGATTTAGGATAAATTTATGAGGAGAAATTACTCTGTCCCTTGGCGCTGCAAACCTGAAACTCAGAATCTGCACAATTTTAATTATTCTGAGTCATCACTGAATAGTCCTGGCTTAGTTTTGCAATTGTTTTTATGAACTTTAAATATACTTAGATTAAGACATTATTTTGTCTGTATGTATTAGATTTTTTAAAAAATAATGTTTAATGGTGATCACAGCTCTCACCATGACATATTCGCTGTCATGTGTATTTACATATAAAGACAAAAATATTTCTACTTGTGACATCCACCCTTAAGGGGGAAGGGGGCACCCAAGATTCATAAATGCTCATGGTTCAAAGGAATGGCAAAAGTAGGAGGGTCCACAAAAAACCCACAAAGTTTTATTAGTAAATTGTTTATTGGGCATGAAAATTGATGTGCTAGTCCTGACCTACTCCACAAGCACATGGCAGTGGATTTTGTAGAAAAGGGAAGAAAAAAAGGAAAAGATTAATTAGAGAGAGAGAGATTTTTTACTTCCTCTCCAAAAATTAAAGATGACTGTTTGATAAGCTGCCCTTTGAAGACATAATTCAGTGGATTAAAGATGCACTTAAAATTATTCATTTATATACACATGATTTCTTTCTCACTCTATTTAACAGTAGGAGATTACTTTATAATTTTATGAACTTAGCAGGAGGGAGGAAAGAAAACCTCTTTATATTAATAATATAATTACTTCTACTGTCCTGTTCCTGTAGTTGCCATTGTTATTTCTGATTTAAAAAAAAAAAAGGCTTGAAAAATGCAAATGTTTGGAGGTTATATCTTCGTAGAAGCAACACAACTGTATGGACAGAAGAACTGAAATGCGATATAAATGTCAAATGCTATCAAAAATTAGAAATTTTAAAAAGCTCTGTAAAACAAGTTTTCAGTGTTAACCTAAACCTCAAGGGTATAATTCAGGGATGGATTTTTTCTTTTTTTTTTAAAGATGATGAATATTGTCACTAGTGATAATTTTGGAATATTGCATTAAAAATCAGCTAGTGTCAGTTAAATCAATAATAATTTCTATTACTAGCCTTTTCAGGAAGTATTGCTGTCTTCAGCATATTCAGGAGTTAAAGAATGCCTAAACTTTTTATGATGATCAGAGCTATGTTCTGGCTCTACAGAAACCACTGGCAACACTCCCACTTCTTCTAAATATGTTTTGCCTTATTTCCCCAATTATTATGGTGTTGGCAGTTTCTCACTGAAAGTGTTACTCTTGTTTTTTCAAGAAGAGATGGATGTAATCTATTCTTAGACTGTTCTTAATATTTGGTTAACAGTGTCATTGACACACACTGAAAATCTAAGAACTAGACCACAATGCTGAATTACGAGCTGGGAACAACATCAGGGCTACTGAAAGCCATCCAATACTGTCATGTACTTTTTGTCAATCTGTTTCTAAAAAATAATGTCAGATAATTTGGAGATTGAGAGCATAGTGGCTGTTTTTACTGCTAAGTGGCAGAAAAGTAGCAAGGGAAGGCAAAGTCACTCCTACTAACATCTGACACCCTGTCCCCAGATGATTATAGCATGTCCTTGCCACTGCCTGCATTAGAACAAGGCAGAACAGCACTGCAAAACCATCTCAACAGAGCAAAATAGTAACAAAAAAGCAAACAAAATTCCCACAAACAAACAAAACCCCAAACCAACAGCAAACCCCACACCAAAAAGCAACTCCCATCCAAAAAGTAAATAATTCTTTCAGATCTCTTTTTCTCCCTCAATGACTTTGCCAATAAATGGCCACATAATTACCAGTTCAACTTCAACAAGCCGAGTTTTTTACAATGGGTAGAGTAAATAATATATTTTTTCAGGCAATTGGTCTAATTTTAGAACCCAGTCTCATTTTTCCTTTCTTCTTCTCCTCCAACTATTTGCTGCTTATATGGAAGCTGAATTATGCAACCTAGGGACTCCTTTTCTTTTTTTTCTTTTCTTTTCTTTTCTTTTCTTTTCTTTTCTTTTCTTTTCTTTTCTTTTCTTTTCTTTTCTTTTCTTTTCTTTTCTTTTCTTTTCTTTTCTTTTCTTTTCTTTTCTTTTCTTTTCTTTTCTTTTCTTTTCTTTTCTTTTCTTTTCTTTTCTTTTCTTTTCTTTTCTTTTCTTTTCTTTTCTTGTATGGTAGTTAGTGTTGGATTCTTTTGACCTTCCTCTGTGGATAAACATCTTGAATCCTCTCTGGATTTCTCCAGTCTACTAATCACAGCACTTGAATTTTTATTGTGATGTATTTTTAAAAAATCAGTTTTACATGAATGCATGTATTGCATAGACAATATGTGGAAAAGCAGCAGTTTAATAAAGCTGAAAAGCAGAAGCTTAGTCTTTGGGCTAAGAAAAAAAGTAAAGTGGAAAAGTGGAAAGTGTCATCTAAGTGGTAGACAAGTGCAAGTAAGAGCAGAGCAAGTAAGAACAAGCCTTTTTAGAGATGTAAAGGTGCTTAATTCTTCCTTTCAAGTTAGTCTTGAAGGTTTAATTCTGAAGCATTTTAAAGGTCACAACACTGAAAGCAAAAGCAGCAATCCAAATGCAGCTTTTTCCTGGCACTTGCAGGGAAAGCCTAACCCATGATTCACACAGGCTTGTGAACACTTATGGAAAACCCCTCGCCTCGTCTGTGAGCAGCTCCTGAGGGAGAATTAGTCATTTCACACAGCACTAATGATAGCTTGCCAGTGTTAAATTAATGGCATCCTTGGGGAAAAAGGTAATAACATTTTTTCTTATTAACCTAACTGGCTGCAGGACTCTGCTCTAGTTCTGTTCAAATTCATCAGCAAAACCATTTTTTGTACATTGCCTTGAGTTGGAAATTTTGATTCTCAGAGCTGAGAGGGCAAAAAGCAGTTTCTGGTGCTCTGCTGTTTCTGTAATTACCTGTGATCGCAAACTACATTTATTCTCCTAAGATGCAGCTTAAATATAAAATCCAATGATATTCCATAAATCCTCAAAATAAATTTTTCTATCAACAAATCATTCACTTAGCCTTTTTAAGTCAGTCATTCATCTCCATTATCAAAGACACCTAAGCTGAGTTAGGAAACAAACACAAAGGAGAATCTATAGGTTAGAACAACACAGTTCTTCAGATAAAGGGTTTATAGGCTTATTCATTTAATAAGCACTGCTTTATCAGCCATGGGAACAATACTTTTCCACTAAAGATTGAGTCATATGAGAAGAAATTGAATTGAATAGAAAAGAAAATCAAAGTGTGGACATTTCTTTTAGAAAACTTAGTTCATTATACAGTACTATGCATATTCTTAGAAAGGAGTAGGAAAAATATTACTGAGAAATTCTGTGCAACATGATGTCAAAATTCGGTGGAATTGAAACAATTTTATGCCATCAACAAAACATCTAGGTTTTCAGGTGAGAGAAAGGACATTTAGTCTTGGTTCCTCTAAAGGATCTCTGTAGTACAGTTCTTTATCATTATCAACTGAATTTTGACTTGTTACCAGTAAACGACTCAAGTATTGAAGTTTGCTCTATGTAGATTCTGAAATTGTTGCATCATAATGAAACAAGAATTTCACCAACAAACAGCAATGCTATCTGCCAGACAAGGAAAGTGTAGATGAGTTTTATACAAGAGTTAAAACTTGCTTATTTTTCTCCTGAGGATGGATCCTCTGGGCCAGATCCTGACTCTTTGTATTTGAGAACGCAAGACTTTGCCTCTGTGAAGGTGAAATCAGAAGCCTCAGCAGTCAGCCCACTTGTTTCAGTAATTGCTGTAATTGAACTAAGATGAGCAGTGCTTGGTCCCCACTTAAAAGCTGAGGGAAAATTTTCTTTGGCAAATTGCAGCACCACTACTCAGGCTGCAATTTGGTGATAAGAGTGTCATGAGGGTAGGAGTGTCAGCTCTGTAGAGCAACATCAACTGTGAGAACAGAAATTAGACTAGAATGGTATTGCAAACTAACTCTGGAGAGGTGTATTTAGAAAATTAATTCTCTTATTAAGCTAATTCTCTGCTAAAGCACCTTGCATTTTTCTTTATAAGTCAATACAAGTCACTTCACATCCTATTACCCATGAGAACTTTAGAAAACTCCATTTAAAATTCATGGGAGACTATTATCTAATGATTCATTTCATTAATAACTCATCTCCCTGGTTTCTAGGCCACAAATGCTCCAGACTCTGCAAGCTTATGACAGTTGTTCATAAGAACATTTTAATTGCCTCATTTTTGGCAAATGTGGAAGGCTGGATCAGTCTATGAAATGCATGACAGTAGTGACAGAGAAAGCTTTAAGCACAAAAAAGTGAATCCACACGTAATGATAATGTAGGATTGCTCCTGCTGCCATCCACAGGAAAGGAACAACTTTTTTAATCATCTCACTTTTAAAATATATAGTAGGAAAGCTGGCAACAAAAAAATATATATCTACTACTATGATAAAATAAGAGCCAATAACTATTTTAAGGATGATTTTTAAAAAAGGAAGCTATAGACAAACTCAAGAAAACCTTAGCCACAAATTCTCAAATTTCTTTTAGGTATGTACTTCTAAAAGCAGAGCTCTTGAATGTGTCAGGAACTGGGCATTAATTACAACTGTTCTGATTAAAATCTCATGTAGGGAGCTGATACATCATGGTCACTGAACACACTTAGTACATTCAGCAAGAAAGCTCCAAGTGTTTTACAATGCCTTCTCCTGCAGATGGATAATAAAACACACTGTGCTCTTCAGATTCCTCCTCAGGGAGTTCTGCATGTAGCAGGAGTGGCTCCCAACTGCAGAACTGCTTGGGGCCTGGAAATACTTCCTACCTGGCTGAGGTCAAGGTAAGGACCTTGCTTTATTAGTGGATGTTTAAAAAATCAAGTCACGCTTAGCTGTGTGTTTCACATCTGAACTAACACTAAAACTGGGCTTAATGGAACAATTTATACTGTCCTTTCTATATCAAAGGTAGTTGTCCTGCTTTCTCTGCCAGGAAACACAACATTCCAAGTTTTTTTGAAAGGTAAAGGTGCAGAAATCAAAGTTCAGTCATACTGAGACAATTTCATACTTAAGTTCCAGTGATAGCTGAATGTAGAATTGCCTTCCCTTTGCACACACAGTTGAAGGAACCCCAATCTCTTTTGAACTCATCCAGGGACTGCTGCAGCACATTAACATCTCATAACCCCCAGTTTGCCAAGATTCCAGAAGAATGGACAGATCTCCTGGTAGCACCCAATGGTTTCTCAAATACAGGTGAAGAACACAGAGCTGGTACACAAACCCTCCCTGTACTCATTTTGAAGAGGAGACAAGATTCATTTGAAACTTCATCCATTGAAGCTTTATGTCTCAGAGGCTGATTGAATAAGGAATGCTGTGATATTTTTCAAGTGGGCACCATTCAGATTTTCATTGGTGTTGAACTGAGCCTCCAGCACTTTGTGTTTGGGCAGGAGTTGGATGTGCTCTGCAGACTCCTCCTCCTGTCTCATTCCACACGAGCTTCTGCAGAACATTATCCAACTCAATATGAGAGTTGTTGTTCTAGGAAAAGCAGTTATTACATTTCAGTTCTGAAAACACTCTGAATAAAAAGATTTATGTGGTAAATGCCTCGGAATAACCTGGAAACAGCATGAGGAGCATTCAGTCCCATCTTACATATTTAATTGGAGCATCTCATAGTGCTTTGGATCCCTATAGTAATTCAAAAATGAGCTAAACCCAAGGAATTACTGTATTTCTAAACTAATCATTTTAAAGTAGACAGTCTTGTAACCAAAGGAAAGTCATTAAGTTGAAAATCCATGCTGAGCTGTAAAGAGCATTATATATTCCTTGATGTTTTACCAGAAAAATACTTGCTAAAGCAAAGTATGGTAGAAAATTCAATTAACTCTACACCCATAGAAATTAATTTTCTACTGATATTGAATGCTTAGAGGCTTTTCCAAATATGTTTATTTAAAGGATGTAATATCAAAAAATAAAACAACCACCGACCCTGTGCCCTCCAAAAAAAAAAAAAAAACCCAAACAAACGAAACAAAAAACCCCCACAAACAAACAAACAAAAAAACCAAAAACAAAACAGATCCTACAAAATCTAAAACAAAGCACAAAAGGCAATTGTATATTTTTTCAAAGAAATACAGGCTTTGTTAGGTGCTCCAAATCTCACAAAGTAAATAGAAAGTATTGATTTTTTTAATACTTCACAGAAACTGGTAGACTTTAACAGTAGGATCGTATTATTTATTGCTTTCTTTCATTTAATTAATTAATTTAGTTTAAAAAAAGGTGATTTATGTAAAATAAAAGAAAAAGAGAAAAAAGGAAAAACATTTATTCTAGTTTCCATAGTTCTTATCTCAAATATATTCTTCTAATAAATTAATCATAGGAGTCCCAAGGCAAGGTTACCTCACCTGAAACTGTTGAAATATGAATAAAAGCCTTTCCTATGTCATCTGCTGGAAAGAAGAAAATTTCTTTAATTTTTCACCCCGTTGTTGAGATGTGTACACCTGTTAATTGAAAATAACACTGTAAGTTGCAAGTATCAGGTGTGTATTTCTTGTAAAATTAATAGCAAAACCAAAATTGCATGTGAATTTAATACTTTCCCTAAATGAAGGAAGTATTGCTTCTTAAAGCCTTTCATGTAGGAGGAAACCAGTGGCCTTTACAATCTTCTTTGGGTCCCAATGACCATTTGAGACCTTTAAATAGTTTAAAATGATACTTTAGAAACCACGTGCTTCAAAAAGCATAAATTGGTTTGGAGTTTTTTCCAGTTTTTGAAAACTTGTTTCCAAATCTTAATCAAAGACCTAAGCTATTATTTCATTAGAATTGATCTTTTTTTTGCTGTTGAAGATTTTATCAGGTCTGGTTGTTGAATCCAAAGCTCGGTTATGTGAGGTTTACAAATTTAATTGCAGCTTTGGATAATGTAACTTTCCTTCAGCCTAAAGTGTCAGTATAAGCTGCAAGGTAAATACATATATTTTCAGATATGTCTATTTTGAAATAAAATTAATTAAAGAAGTGAAGTGTCAGAAACTCAAACACAACCATTTAAACTTTATTTAAAGATATTACATTTGAGTTATTTTACATTTCTGTTTAAAAAAAACCAAACTAACCTGCCTAACTTTGCCATTAAAGCTGGCAAGATAACTACATAAGGGAATCCAAATGTAATTTAGAAACTTGGCATTCCAGGGATTGGTTTTGATACAGAGTATGAAGAAAAAGTTAATAAATATGTGCCTTTGTTTTGGAAAGCCAGCATAGACTTGTAGAGGTGAATTTTCTACAAGCAATCCTCAGTCACCTGGATAGGTATTGTTATCCATAAACAATAATCAACAACAACAACAACAACAAATTATCTGAAGCTCAGACAACAGGAATTGGTGAAAATATTTATAAAAAAGGCTACATTTTTATTTTCATGGGGCAGAAGGTAAAGTCTGACTGTATTTTTGAATGTAAGATTATAAACATGAGTGGCAAATAGACATGCAAATTGCAACACAATGCACTAAACAATTTCAAAATGCATCTAAGCTCTTCAGAATAAGTTTTACCTGGTGAAATTGTTCCCTGTTAAACAGAGTAAAATTTCTCCATCAGTTGCAGCATTACCTAGTCATGTGTTATGGTAGAATTTGTGCTGAGCTGTTCCCTGGATAATATCTGAGGGAGGAAAACTCAGGGTCCACCTTTCAAGTTTTAGCAGCCAATAGAATTATAAAAACTGCAAGTTTGCCTGTATCTCACCTACCCTGGTTCATTCACTGTATCACATTTCTTCAGTGCTCACCTCTGGAGCTGATAAGGATTAAGCAATAAAGGTGAAAAATCCTTGGACTTAGATTAAAAAAAACCAGTGTCACACTGAGCACACCTCATCTATTAAATCTGTATAAATCAAACAGTATTTTTCTATCCATGCTTGCTTCTGTCTAATTAAAGAAAATCTTACCTTGTTCAAGTGGAATAAATAAGGACTTAGAATTGTTTGTTTAAAGACCCAAGCTACCACAGGTATGTAACAAATCCATGATTGAACTGTTTTGGATAGCAAAAAACAGGTCACAAGATTCTGCCTCCTTTTATTGTCAGTGTTAATAAAGGGCACAGGGAAGAGCAAACTAAAGAAAGATAGTTTAAAAAATTGAGAAAACATAAAGGGCTTGTGTACAACTCTCCTTTACAATTTGCAATAAACCTGCAAATATTGGTGCCACCCAGAACTTCATTGCTAAGGATGAGACAGATAAAACAAAAAGTTCTTAACACAATAGAATTTAATATTGTGATTTTGTGTGTGTTTATATGTTGCAAAGAGCTTGGAGAAAATCTAACAGAGGCCACAAAATGTCTGGTTTCTACTGAGAAATAGGTACTCCTGTTCCCAATGTCAAATGTGGCAAAAGATACTCGTTATTTGTACGAGATGTAGAGAGGAGCTTTATGGGGTTAGTGGAGACAGAGCAATTGAAAGCAACTTAGATAATTAGATGTCACTGCTCTACAGAGGTTGTGTAGAAAGGAAACATTAATTCCCTAAAAATAGGTAGTACAGCCATTTCTCACAGTTGCAAAATCCATACTTTTAGTTCATTTGGAGTGAAGAGTCTTCAAATCACCAGGTGCTTTAAAAGATGCTGTAAAAGCTGCCCATGACAAAACATTTTTCTTCAGTTTCCCAAGCTACAGAATAAGTAACCAGCAAAAGTTGTGACAACATAATAAAAAAGTATTCCAAATAAGCATCCTCTCCTCTCCTCTCCTCTCCTCTCCTCTCCTCTCCTCTCCTCTCCTCTCCTCTCCTCTCCTCTCCTCTCCTCTCCTCTCCTCTCCTCTCCTCTCCTCTCCTCTCCTCTCCTCTCCTCTCCTCTCCTCTCCTCTCCTCTCCTCTCCTCTCCTCTCCTCTCCTCTCCTCTCCTCTCCTCTCCTCTCGTTGTAAAAGGTGTATAAATATAATTTCAGGCATGTCACTATCAAAAAAATACTTAGGAAACCCCTTCTGTCATCTCTGTGCTAGGACTGATGTTCAGTGTTTGTGGTTATAATTATCTGTGTTCAGATTCCATCATGGAGGAGGTAGCTGCATTTGAAAAAAGGCTATTTATCAGTAAGTAAGAAGAAAACAAATAAACCTATACTCTTTCCATAGGAAATAAAAAGTAATTTTACTGAACACCAGTCAGAGAAAATATAATAAAAATGAAAGAAAACAAATTAATATAATATATATTCCAATTCTAGCCAAGCCCTGAAGAGAATAGGCAATTATTTTCATATTGTGTAGCTGATGTGGAAAATTTCGAATGTAATTGTTTATTTATTAGTTATTTTTAAGATCAAGGAACTGCAACTTCATTTGGCTTAGGAAGAAAATCTACTTTCATTATCAGGCTTTTATTTTCATGAAATTTTTCTAACATAGTGCATATTTAAATTCATCATATTTGTATTGATGTTTTTATTTGTAAGGAAGAGTAATAGAATTTTTTAATACATTCTTGTCCCATATACTGAATGCAGCATGTTTAAATTGTTATGCTTCTAAAGAATATCTTCTTATACACATTAATTTTTGTAGCGTCTTCATGCAAAACCCACTTATATTTATTATAAATTACAAAATAACAAAACTTATTCAAAGCTAAAAATGTTAAAACTTTTTTTGAAATAGCAATGGTTATTAGTTTTAAATATATGATTTCCATCAGAAGATTAAACGTATGCAAAAGGCCTAAAAACATAATACATCTGCCAATAAATAGCAAATCAGTCAAAAAACAATATAAGTGAGTGATGAAGCTGCAAAAATATCCAAAACAAGAGAATGTGGATGCCACTTTGTCTAACTCATATTTAAAAAAAAAAAAAATTCCTTAAATGGAAGAACTCTTTCATGTACTTTTGCTGCAACTGGGGAGGTTTGACTATTAGAACCCCTGTGTTCAATAACAGCCCTGAGATGTGTTTTAATGCTCTCTTAATATATTTGCCTAAGAGAGACACTATAATGGGATCTGAAATAATCAGTATAAAAAACAAATAGATATTCTTATGGAAGCACAAAACCAACTGTCCAAGAGCATATTTCAAGGGGCTAAAAGACTTGTCCACACTAAAATCTCCTAAGGAGTGTGAAGGTGTATTATGTAGTGTGAGGGAGAATTGATTTTCCTTTTTGTAGCTGTCTAACAGAGAAGGCCAGTCATTTAATTTGTTACCATAAAGTCAATAAGCCCTGGTTTTGAACCAAGAGTAATGCTGGAGAATACACAAACAGCTGCAGAGGAATGAGACAGCAGGGAGACTATTTCTGGTGAAAAAATTCTACTTTAAATATAATCAATGCATTATTTCTTTTAATTTATACTTTATTTGTTTGCTTGTTTTTTAATAAAAGTAGCTCTGGTATCTTCAGAAGGTTCCATCAAGACATTGCTATATTTATTCTTATTTCATGCCAAAAAAATCAGAATATTGATAGGAATTTGCTAGACATTATGCTAAGCAGTCTTGTTTAGGCATTCAGTTAAGATTTCCTGTTCCTACTAAAGCTGTGAGATTTTCAGATGAGTAGAAAATTGTTGAAGAAGGTGCATGCAATTACTGAAGTAAAGAGGAAACAGGAAGAGGTTACTCTCTCATTTTAGGGCAAAATTAGTCGAAATGAGGAAAGTAAAACTGCGTGTATTAAATCACAATAAGTAAAATATAGGTTTGGAGTTTCTTTGAAATGCCCCTAGTGAAATTAAGCAGTGTGATCAGAAAGAGTGCTACAGACATCATCCTGGGCTCACATGGGCCTAAAATACCTTTCAGAGAAGAACAAAGCAAGCTTCATATTTTCATTCAGGAGTTCCCAATCAATTCTATGACAGTTTTGCAATAGCAAGAAGACAGAAGATTATTAAAATTGAATTTTTTTTTTTAACCCAAACCCTGCTATAAGCATTTTAAAAGCTGCTAAATTGATAAGGAATAACCTCAACAGTCCCAAGGATGAAGAGATTGCAAAAGAGCTGTGTTGGTTGTTTTTGTTTTATTTTTCCTTAAGGAAAGAAAAATCCCCAGACTTGCCCTAATGACACAAATTAGCAGATCCCTTTTAAAACCAGGGGGTAAAAAAACCAAGAGTGCTTTGTATTGTTTACACAATAGCTGTGGAAAGACCAATGAAGAATCCAATATATGGTCTTCTGACAAAGAAAATTAATGATCAGCAGCATTTACTATTGATGACACCCACTGCTTGCCTGGGCAACCAAAGTCACAACTATTTGACCCTTTGGTTTTATAATGCTGTCTTCTCTTGCCTCTTTTTCCTCATCAACCTTTTACTTCTGAGTCAAAGAGCAGAAAATATTGTATATAGCATGTTAGCACAAATGAAATTAGCTAGAAAGTCCCAATTATGAGAGGTTTTCCACTGATCCTCAGACATCAGAGATTAACTACAAGGTTCATAGGTCATTTCAATCCCTTCCAAATGTGTCATGGCTTTTATCCTCCCCCCCAGTGTCCCTAGGAGGGTGAGGGATGTATAATGATATTATTATAGCAAGGGATTAGCTTGTTGCTTGGTTTATTCCTCAAATTGTATGATTGAATTCACAGTGTCACAGGCTGGGGCAGCAATAATTATCAGTATTTTCATAGTGCTCACAAAAAAGAAAAAATGTGGTTTAGAGCATTGCCCTCGTGGAGGGACAAAGGGTGTGTGCTCTGGTTATATGAGCTTTTGGTGAGAGGTCATATGTTCTGCAGACAGCAAAGACTTCTTTTTAGGGAAAAGAAGATAATAATTTATCAGGCAGGAAGATATTAACTGCAATATCACAAGAAAATTATATTTTCCACCTTTAATTAGAATAATTTAAAACCTGATCTGGACTATAAGAGCCATTGAATCTGTTGTCATGTTAAAAAATAAAAACTAAAAAAAATCAAAACTGGATTTTGGGAGAAACAAGTCAAATTAAATTTACACAAATGATAAACAGCAAAACAACCAACTAGTTTTAAATACTTAATATGCCAGAAATCACTTTTAAAGAGAAACTGTTTAGATAAACCCACAGCCAAGCAAAATATAGAAGCAATAAAGTAATGTTCCAATAAGAATTTTCACAGATTTTCATATCAATAAAATAGTAATTCTGTGGTTGTTTTCTCCATATAGTTGTTTTACATTAATACCCAAGCAAATTTATTGAGAAGAATTCCAAGAAAACTTTATTGCATTCATCAAGCAATTTTCACTCTGCTTTAAACATCTAATTGTGAGTATTTTTACCAGGGAGTTGAGCTATCTGCTTATATGGAAAGAAAAAACAGTTCCTTGCACTAAATTCATCCAGCAGCACATCTCAGAGTCTGATTTTCAGACAAAGAGCTTGGAGTGCTGTTGGTATGATTAGACATTGTCATGTCAGTTACTCACACAGAAAGTTCAGCAGAAAAACACTGAAAAACAATAATTCAGCTTCACTTTCTCAGTTTTATCGCTGTCTTAGCTTTGCCTCCACCACACCAAAGTAACTCCTGCTACTTTTCTCCTTCTGCACACCTCAGTCTTCCTCTGGGAGCACTCTGGAGCAAAGATCATTCACCCTTGTGCAGCACAAGGCTTTTTCTGCTTCTGGACTTTGCTTTTGCACAGCAGAACCCGGAAGTCTTCAATAAGCCAATGTAGTGAAGAAAAATGGCAAAAATCAGGCATATGAAAAACATAAAAACAAACAAACAAACAAACAGAAACCTACGGTCTTCTTGGGAAATATTCAGTATAATATCATAAATCTATCTTATCTTTCAAATGTGCATTAGGGGAAATAAAATATTTTTTCCTGGTTCCATGTGTTTTGTCCAGCTACCTTGGATCCCTTTATTTTGTGAATCCTCTCTGTGTAACTTGAATTTGCAGCAAACTCTTTATGGGCACTCTGGATTTTCCCATTACTGAGTGTAGGTTTGGAGAGTTTCTCTTACCTGGGGTCGTGCATTGCTGGCAAATTGGAGCAGGGAATATATTCTGTGTTCCTTCCAGACCTCCTCACCTTCTTGCTCCCAGCAGATCTCAGGTGGCACTGAGTTCCACTGAAAAAAATCCACAATTTATGTGAGTGATGGCTCAGTGTGGAAACATTCAGGGCATTTGAACAAAAGAGAAAGGAAAGATCATGCTTGGGTGCTTTCAAACCCTTCAAGCAAACATCACAACTTTCCCTTTCTCAAATTACATTTTCCTTCCAATTCTACCAACATAACCTCCTACCCCCTGAGATTATCCTAAATTTTGAATTAGCTATTGTTGACCTAAGAAAATAAAAACTAAATTGTATTTCTAGTACCAAAAACTGTCAAGAAAAAAAAAATCCGCCAAACCAAAAGGCATTTAAGCTTTTGATCTTATTGTCGTAGATTAGTGAACAATGCAAGTCTAAAAAGCAAAAAAGGTAATATTAGGAAAAAAATCAGATTATTCTATGGACTTTCTTTCATGCTCAATTGCTAATAAATATTGTGAGTGTTGAAGGACACTCTAAGTTATGTTAAAATGTTTAATTATCTCTATGGTATGTTTTCTGCAGGTTTTTGTTTGTTGTTTGTTTTTTAGTGTGGTTACATTCTTTTAAACAGTTCCAAATTGCAGAATGGGTATTAAAAAATAACTGTGACAAAGTGATCAGCTGGTGGAAAGAAACAACAGATTAAAGTAAAAGGGCTATTAAGGCACATGTTTAGAGGGTCTAAAGACCATTTAATTTTTTGAATGCAGGAATATTTTATATACCACCTGTGAATAAATTATTCTGGTTGAAAGGACAGAAGTCCTAGACTTGAATCTCTGTTGGATTTACTGAAGAACTTTAAAATGGCAATGCTAGAAAACCTGAAAATAAAATTTCCTCAATATCACATTGCTGGTCATCTTCCTTTTTGCATTAATGGTCAGCTACACCTTCTTTCTTCAATAGTAATGGCAAGAGCAATGCATGAAATTGTGCTATGGAAGAGAATCTCAGGGGAAGACCATAAAATTTGGACTGTAGTTCCTTGTACTTCTGGAATCAGGTAGAATGAAAATAAAAGTTAACCTATTTTTTTGGTATATAAAATTTTCTGAATTCTATCCCAGAACATGCTAATTACATTTCTATGTTGGTGTATGCTGTTTCACTAAATCTGTATTCCAGGGTTTGAGTTGTCCAGTATTTTCTACAGAAAGATAAAATGGCTGTGACTTACTTTGCATATTTCTTTCTCTAAAAACAAATTTACCCATGCAAAGTTCAACAAAATAAATAATATGAATTAAAGAGAGTGCAATGGATGTTCTGCTTCATTACACTTGTAACAAATCATTATAATATAAAAGTGAAGAAAATTAAATTGCATTAAAAAATCAAAAATATGAAGACTCCAGTAATTTTAATAACTTCTATAACTTTTCATGTCACTTGTAGACAATTCAAACTGTCAAGCATATCCAATAAAGAAAATCTAAAATGGCAAATTACCTTTTAAGATGAAAATTGTTACTAAGAAACCATAATCACATAATATTACTATCTGTTATATTAAAAATTAATTGAGAAATTATTCATTTTTTTCAAGAGTAACACATGCTCAACATCCAAAATTAAATAGAGCTTTAATTTATTACAGTTGAAATTAACTATTTGGGTTATATGATAGAATAAATAATGCCGGTGAATTCTTAATTTGTGGAATTATATGTTCAATTCTACACTGAAAGAACTATGAGGAATCAAAATCTTCTGTATTAATGCAGTTAAAAAATAATTAAATTATCATAGATTTTGGCTTAAATTTCTCTTATTTCACAGTGTGAGCTTGTGTGGGAGTATAAGAAAACAGATATTGTTGCCTCTTTCACATTTTTACAAGTTCTCCTTGCTGAAGGGAATTAAGCATAAGAGTCATTTGTTTTTTATACTTCTTTCATGTGTTTGCACACTTCAAAACATCATTTTCTCTCCCACTGCTGCCTGTGCTACACATACCCATGAGAAGTAGAAATGTAATGAAATTTCCATGTCTTACCTCCATTTAATGACTACTTTCTTAGATCTCACTTATCAGTAGATATTTATCTACCATGGATAGAAATAACTCTGTCCACTAATTGCCATCACAACTGGAGGATTAAGTTTTATTTTCTAATTTGTGTGGATATACGACAGAAAACTCTGGTAATGTAGGTGTTAACCTGATTTTATCTTCCACAACTTAGATGTGAACTGCAACAGAAAAGACCAAACAAACAAATAAACAAAAATAACTGAAGCATCGCTGACACTGAACTGCACACAATGGAATTGTGTTTTATAAGCAATTATCTCAATAAGTATTTAGTAAGAGTTTTGAATCAATAAATAACTGTGGAAATGTTCAGGTCTTGAAATTGCCTAAGTTCACCACAAATTATATGTTCTTCCTATTCCACACACAAGGGAAAAGAAAATTAATAGGAAGCATTTATAACTATATAAAATAGCTCACTTGTTAAAAACTTTTAGAATAAAGGGTACAAAAAATAAGACATGAAGAGGTCAGCAGCTCTATCATTGATTCAGTGCTTACATCAGGTTAGTGAAATAGAAATAATTTTTTTTTTTTTAATTTGCCTGAAGTTAAATATTAGAACAGCCATGGGGAAAACAAATCCTTTGGAATTTATATAAAGCATACAGAAGTATTTTTTTCTGACTAGCAGCACTTGATTAAGGCTAATTTCCTTTATGTAATACAAGAGGACTGAAACCCAAGAGAAACCATTCCTGACACCTTTTAGCTGCTGTTACTTGCTCTCATGACCTTTTTATCCCCTGCTTCTCATTTCAGCAGAAGTGTCTTGGTAGCCACGGGGTAAAGAACATGCAAATTAAAACTAGCCCAGAAATAAATAAATAGAAATAAATAAAAATTTAGAGTTGCTCTTTTCAGTAACGATTATCTCTAGCTAAATGTTCCTGAAAGTTATCCTGTATCCTTTGCAGCTTCTTTATTATTTTACTTGCTTGGGGGCTTTTATTTTTTTCTTATTGTTCTGTTAAATATTTAAATCCTGATTTAAGGAGATAAGCTTAAGTGGGACTGACAGGCCTGTAGTTTTTGGGCTTCTTCTCTCGGATGACTTTAACCAGCTTCCACTCTGGTGGGACCTCTCTGTAGTCTCAAGATTGCTCAAATATCATTGGATCCTCAAAGATACATCTTCATCGTCTTTCTGTCCCTGTATGTAGTACAGCTGCTTATTTTCTTGAAAACAATCATAGACAAGAACAGACAGATTGGGGAAGCACTGCCCTGGTCTGGCCATAGAGGACCAGAAATTGCACCTGAGCAAGAGGCAAAGGTTTGAAACCAAACTCACCTATGCACACCCTGTGCACGTCTTTTTCTAGAGAAATGAGGAATTAATGAGCTGTGAGAGACAGAGATTGAGGTTCTGAGCAAAGACTTAACATTGAAAAACAGATAAAATAACCCCAACAAACCAAATTTTATCTTCTTCTTTTCACTTAATAAGCATGCCTGACATAGCTCTTATGGTTTTTTGTTTTGGTTTGGTTTTTTTTCTCAATAATTAATTGCACCAGAGTTTGTTATTTTTTTTATTATTTTTTTCCCCCCACTTTCCTGTAGATAGAAAAACAAACACAGTCCTGTTACTGCAAGACAGCATCACTGTGAAGGGAAGGAAATGGAAGAACAATTTGCACAGAATTAAACTTGCAGGGGAATTTCACCAGGAACAGGCTGCTCTCTAGAATTAGTAAAAGATCAGCCCCTATTTGTGGTACACAACAATCTTATTCAACAGTAGCTTTTTGAATTATTATTCACTATTTTGAAGAGTGAATCTAAGTCCACCTGACCCAAACCGAACATTTCCTCAGAAGTGAAAAGTTCCATTTCAACACTGAATTTCAGGCTCTCTTAATACACTTTTTTCCCAATATTAATGGTTTTCATGCTTTCAAAAGAGATACAGCAATTTCTTCTACTGAAGCTGCTCCAATAAAATTGACTTGGACATATCATCTTAAAGTACATATTGTAAATAGAAGAATTGCTGAACAAAGCCACAGCACTTCTGTTTGAGACCATAAAATCTGCACTAAGCTTTACATTTCATATCAACAGTCTTTACTATGGGAGTAGCAGCTCCTCAACTAATTCAATTTGTGAGCTTAATATTGAATTTTAACATGAAGCTAAAACATTGTTCTGGTGCCTGCTAGAGCTTTATAGCTCAAAACAGTTTCAAAATATTCAAGTGTAACCAAATCAAACTGTCATTTTAGAATGTATAGCTGAATAATATCCATAATGAAATGAACTGTATTAAATAAAAACCACCCTTATTTCTCTATTGGCAACATAGAAATTAACTTGAGGGAAGCGAGCTATGGTATTTACATGCAACTGTAGTAGTGATTTTATTTCACATTTGCATATTAAAACCTGTATTCCAGCAAAGAAAATGACTTTGATAAATTGCCTTACACATAATTATTGAATATTCTTATGCATCTTAAAAGACTTCAGACACTTCTAAAATTAATCTGAAATTTCACACAAGGATAATTTTGATACCCTTTAGTTTTTTAAGCAATTCTCTTTTCTCTGCAAGAATTGTTGATGAATCTTGTCACATACTTTTAAATTAAAAAGATTATTATATGAAAATTTTGGGTTTTTTTTTTCAGTCTGTTGTTCCTTTTCATTATTGACTGATATGCCTTCAAAACTTGTTTAATTTTTACATTTTCAGGAATGGTGACTCCTGAAATGTTCTAATATAGCAGTATTTTACAGTCCTAGGTTTGTGGTATTTTTTCTTTCCTGGCACACTGGAAGCTTATGTTCTATACAGTTTTTCTGACTAGTACAGAGCTATGTCATGAGACTATTTCTGGTATTATCACAAAAAATTTCTTCCACATTATTTGTTATTTCTGAGAATATGAACAAAAGACACTCTCTATCCTCATCCTAGGCAAGAAAAAAAGGTATCTTTACCATCTCTCTCATGGTTTTACAAATCAAGATGTCTTTGGATTTATATACCTTCATATGGAATTTTTATCACATTTTATATAATTTTCTATTTTCCAGACAACAACATCCCAGTCAAAGCAGCCAGACCTCCTGGAGAAGCTACTCCCTATCTTCCCTTTTGCCCCTTCTATTTTAGCAGCTCTGAATGAGGAAATCTGAACTATGCAGAAAGGTCAAAATGAAGAGCACCATTGATTTATATAGTGTACTAATCATGTCCTAATTCATTACTTATTCCTTTACATCCTAAAAACTTGTGATATATTGTGTTTCTTGGCCCTAACTGAGGGTGGGCATTTATCCCTTGGTGTAGCTGAGTGTTGCTAAAGCCACTACACAGGTCTTTTATCATCACCTTCCCTTGTCCCAATCCCTTTTAGGCAGTGGCTCACAGCAGAACAGAGACCAGCCAGGTCTAGAACAAAAATACTAGATGCTCTGCTACTATTGCTGAATAATTACTTGCCTTTATGGGCAGAAATTTATACTAATGCACAGTTCCTTTGTCTGAAGATCAACCTTTGAAAAACTGGCTCTGCTGTGCCCAAACAAGGCACACTTCCTGTGCCTCCATGAAGCTCAGCCAAAATTTCCTCACCAGAAATAATTTGCTCTTTCATGTATCCTCTCTGCATGATGGATTGCACAATGTTGGGAAAACTTGGCCATGGTTGAAAACAGGACTTATCTTATTTTTACATTCTTTCTAATGGAGTGACAATGTCTCAAAAAACGAGTCAATATCCCAAATCTGGTATTAATTGTCATTGTAAAAAAATGAAACATTTATTCAGTGAGCAATTTAAGTCTGGTCTATTTCATAGTTAAGGAGACTTTACTGTCCTACATGTTAGTAACAAGGAAGAGAAAAAAAAATTTAAAAAAAATCCCCTGAATGTTCTGGAGTGATGATGGAGGTTTTGCACACACTGGCACTGCTTCTGATGAAAAGTCTTCAAGATTAAATTCCTGTTGTATATCTCTGTAAATATCTTCCTTTTTTTTTCCTTTTTTTAATCCCTCTTGGTTCTGAGTCTCAGTTGATATTTTTTTCTGAGGCCTAAGGATGTCAAAAATTGTTTGGTTTGATTTTTTTAAATTTTTTTTTATCATTACTACATACTCTGTGTCTTAAATACACTGAGTATAAATGGATTCTATTGAGAGTCTAAACACAAGACAAATCTAAATGAGAATATAAATGAATACAAGGGAAAGACATTTAGAGAAGTCTTTTAAAATAACAAATAATGTTTTGAACTAAATGTCTCATGCAAGAGAATTATTTTGCACTGAATGCAAACTAATCTCCAGAGGTTTTTTTTCTGTTGTTGTTGGGTTTTTTTGAAAATTAACTTGTCAACTTGATATTTATTTAAGCTTTCATTCTTTTTAGGTTTTGACTATATAGTCAAAACTGCTGCCAGTAATAATTTTATATCCTTCCTTAGAGATCCTCAAGAAATACCTAACATCTTCTCTCTTTACTGAATGCTAAAAGGTTATTGTCAGTATGGTAACACCCTGGCATTTCAGATATCTGTTTAAAACAGTGACAAAAATACAAAGTTTTATGTTATCAAACCCATTATTTTCTGGCTCCTTTTTCTATAGAAAGCTGAAACTTAGCCATTTTAGGATGGGATCATTTTCCTCTGAAGGTCAGGTATATATCTATCTTCTAAAGGATGACTTTTAAGTCTTGATTGTTGCAAAGGATTTTTTTATTACATTCTTTCATAGGTTTTGTGTGGCTAAATATGACAAATGTGTCTAATGCAAAAACTAATATATTCTCATAAAATCAAATGCTTAGGCCATAGTACTTCTTGAAACCAAAATAAAAAAAAAATTATTGTCCAATAATAAATAATAATTCTAGGGTATACTTTTTTCATTAATAGAGGCATCTGTAGAAGGCTTTGTGCTTAAAAAATCATTTTTAAAGATAATAAAAGTTAACTAAATGGTGTCAATTTGTCAACTTTGCTGATTTATTTCTTCTATTTCTCCCTTAAACTTGTTTTTATTCTTCTTGTCAACTCTCCCAAGTCCAAGGATAAGCTATTGTGCATTGCTCATTAGATTTACCAACTTTCACAACAGATAACTGGGAAAGTCCTCTCCCCTTTTTAGAAAATCCATCTACTGCCTAACAAAATCAGTCAATCCCCTCTATCATCACAATATATATTACTGTCCATAGTTAAATATCCCATGCAGTAATTTAGTGAAGTCTATGAAGTAATTTAAGTAATATTAATTAATTTTGGTTAGAACTTGATGCAGATTTCAAAATAGCAGAGAAGTTGAATCTAGATGGTTCTTTATGGCCCCTCCCAACCCAAGCCATTCCAAGATTCTGTGATCTTGTTCTCTCTACTGAACATTCCCACACTTGGGACATGTGGACCTGCTCCTAGGACACAGCTATTATAGGACATATTCTGAATATCTGCCCTCTGGGGAATACATCCTCATCTTCTAATAATGCAGGGGGGTTTTCCTATGCAAAGATTTTAATCCCTAATTTGTTGTAAGTGCTCTAGAAATTGCAGGCTTTCACATGTGCTAAGGAAAGCATGTGTCCTGAGAATAAAAAGAAAACTGAGTCTTCTTATAAAAGAACAACAAAATTCACCTTCATCTGCCATCCTCACCTCACTCAAGCACTGCCCCCTGAAACATCTCCAATAAAGGCTTCTCATATTGGCTGTTTCACCACAGGGCTAAGTTTACATGGCTCTGTAATTCTGTAGAAAGACTTTCCTTAATCAAATTGAAAACATATTTGGGCAAGCCACTAAACAACCCCATGATGCTGGAAGGGAAGGAGAGAGTTGGTTTGCTGTCAGTGCTTTTGCTGTTTCTTGTGGAGATGAGGACAGAGATATCAATAAGCCCTGGTGTTTCTGGGACAGGCATCAAATCCCAGGGGAGCAGAGCACAGCACTGGAACAAAGTATTGGATCCTCTCCACAGCAGTTGCCTCAGAATGGGGAAGAAAACATTAATTAGTAAGTCTGCACTATTTCCAAAAAAAGGGATATTTTTCCTGGTGTAATGACATTTCTCCCTCAGCATTTTAGGTGCCATTTTTCATGGTGACCTTCCTCAGCAGCACAAATCTACAAAGTTAAGGTTTTCAGCAAATATTTTGGCAAACTTCCCCTTCAAGAGATATTATCTTGCTTTGAATATGCATAATTCTTTCTTGCCTCCATCAGGATGACTCCTTCATAGGCAATGCTATTTATGCAATGTATATGTTTATGCAAATAAGAACAAAGTGCTTTTTCACAGAAGAAAATAGACTTAATGAAATGTAAATCAAACCCACGAAGGTAAGCCACAGTTCAAGTCTCACTGCAGAAATACTGATGGCAGAAGCACAATTATCCCAGGCTTTGTTGCTGTTGTTTTTCTCTGGAGCAACACCTGATTGTTGTAACATGAGGTTGGGCTACAGCAGTGCAAAGAAGTCAACATTTAACATTTGCATTTAGAGTACAACATTAAAACGAGGTGGGAATCAAGTAGTTTATTATCAGGATGAAGATTTGATGTGTTTTTCTTATTCTGTATTTGAACAAGAAGGATGATGGTATGACACCAGAGATGGGGTATGGGGAGGGAGAAGCTTATATATATATGATTATATATATAAGATTATGTATGACAACCAGATAATGAGAGAATTATTCAGGTTGGAGAAGACCTTTAGGGTCATTGAGTCCAACCACAAACCCAGAATTGCCAAGCCCACCACTAAACCGTGTCCCTTGGCAGCACATCCACACATCTCTCAAATCCTCCAGGGATGGTGGCTCCACCACTTCCTTGGCCATCCTTCCAATGTCATCCTTTCAGAGAACATTTTTTTCCTAATATCCAATCTAACCCTCCTGTGGTACGACCTGAGGCCGTGTCCTCTCGTGCTAAAGTAGCTCTGGGGTTTTTGGAGGATGGGAGACTTCCTTTAAATCCATTACGTAGTCTGACCCCATTTATGACACATGAATTCTCTTTAGACCATACTACATGGAAACAGGGAAAAGAACAACACAACCTAAGTAGTAAAAAAACCAAAACAACAAAGCAGAACATCACATTAGTGAGATTAACAAAAAATATTACCTTCAGCAGGTAGGCCACAGCTTTACCTTCCACAAAGTTAAATATCTTATTGGAAAGACTTTTATCCAGTTTTTGTTGATCAGACATTTAAGTGTGCATCCTGGAGGAATCTCTGATACCCAGTGATTCCCTGGATCTTTTCTAGGCTGTAGTATGACTGAACTCCAGTTCCCAAGATAAACTGCAGAATAATGTTTCTCAAGAAAATTATGATTTTCTGGAAATCACAGTTTCCTTCAAAAACCAATCTGACAAACTCAGCTTTTGATGAGCTCTAAGCACCATTTCTTCTTAGTCCAGTCTTTCTTTGTTCCTTCCTGCTGTCTGTTCTGTGAAATCATGCCTGAAAGTTGTAAATGTAATACACTTACCAGTCATACAATTTTAAAGAGAGTTGTGCTATCTAACAGCTTTGTGAGGTTGGAGTGTGGCCATGACTCCTGAGATACACAGAGCAAGAGACCTAAACTGTATCCTTATCTTTAGATGACTGTTATTTCCTATTGGGATGCATATTTGAAAAGAAAAACTAATTTTGATGTTATTTCTGATAACTATTTCTGATAATTTCTGATAATAGTAACTGTTTTACAAAATAGCATTTTATAAATTTATTTTCTGGCATATGAATAAATATTTTTCTCCTTAAAAAGTATTGCTTTTTCTCTTTTTTGAACAAGAACTGTAAGTCACCAAACCAGTCTTGTCAATCATAGTGCATTTTGCTTGTCACAGAAAGTGAATTTAATTGTGCTAATTAAAGCTGAAAATCAAATACACTTCTGGCCATAAAGGCAAACAAGCCCATTCTTGTTAAAACAGACAAAATGTGAAGGTCACAACTTACATATTAATATATTCTTCCATGTGACCTCCAGTTGTAAACAAAGAATATTAAATGCTGTTATTCATCTTCTGCTAATGACCATATATTACTCTGGAGTCTAATGAATAGATAAAACATCTCAGTTCATCAAATATTTATAAAAGTAATATTTTCTGTGCTTACCAATTAAAGGGGTATTTTATTACAAATTTAGAGCGCACCAGCTTCAAAATCCTTGGAGACTAGGTGCTTGAGAGTGCCTGGAAATGAAGACTGGTCTTCAAGTCATTATCTTCACATGGCTATTTCCAATAAACAAATATGAAAATGTAGTAATAAACATGATACTAAGTCAAGTGAATAGCCAATGGTTTACTTATTCCTCTTTCAATCCCTGGTCTGGCAGTAGCTGATGATTTCACTGTTCTCTGAACAAGTCTAAATACTGACCTTCATCAGAGCTATTTGCAAAGAATTTGCCATTACTCTCATCCTATTAGAGATATTCAGATCATCATCCTCATTCAGATAAACACAATACAATCATTTTTAAGTATGCATATGTACATATACATACACATGTAAGTAACATTTATTATCATGAAAGCATACAATATTATTTTTACATGGTACAATTAAAAATAGTCACATGCTTAAATGGCTTGTATCCCCCCACTGTTCTCACTCCTTGTACCTGACAGAAATTGAAATCTCAGGGGCACGAGGTGTCCACAACAAGCTGAAATACTTGTGGTAGGTGCTGTCTGTTCAAACAGGCGTATTAATGCAAAATAAATGCAATGAATAATCTGTGTGCATCTTAAAGTTTGTAAACATGTCACCTTCAGTTTATGGATATGCCAGCAACTTATGCATAGATTTCAGCAGCCTAATATTTTCTCTTCTGTTTCTGCTAGTTTGGATGAAACGAACTGTCACATAAATCACAATTCACTAAGTCTTTAAAACTTTTAGATTACTAATATATAGGACACAAAATATTTCATATGAGGAATAAATACTTTTCTTGGGAGAATAAAGGCTGAAAATTCCCAAGCAACAAGCTTTTATGAATAGATTACCTCCAGCAAATGTGTGAGCAATAAATTCTGATAAACAACAGTTTGGACATTTTTCTTGTTTCTGTCTGGCATCAGATGTGGAGGTTGCCTTTCTGTCACAAGCACATATCTGGAACATCCAAAAGAGCCAGCCGTAAGAATCTGTACAAATTGACATATTGCTCTGGCTTTGTTGCATTAAGCTGGTAAGAGCAAACAAGGATTTATTGGGCAATTTACAAGGGGAAAAAAAAATAAAAAAGGTCATTTTCCTGCAGTGCAGGCCACTGGTGCCCTCTGCTGTCACTCTGCCGATTATCAGCGAGTTCACTTCGTTTCTCTCCAGTCCCACTCAAATTGTTTCCAAAATGCTGCTGGTGATTCTCAATTACACTGGAAGTTAC
This sequence comes from Catharus ustulatus, assembly GCF_009819885.2. NCBI lineage: Eukaryota > Metazoa > Chordata > Aves > Passeriformes > Turdidae > Catharus > Catharus ustulatus. Next base: position 7,856,937 of record NC_046222.1, on the reverse strand, counting down.
GGTGCAAATGTAAAAATTGTAAAGGTGGTATTTGTACCACTTAATTAGTGGTTTGTCTTCGTTTTCTTCTGCTTTTATTCAGAGTCTGGATTAAAAACGTGAAGGAGACGAATTTCTCATGTTCAGACTTGGTTGTTTATTAAATATTTTCTAAAATACTGAGAGTTCTGCAACACTTCTAGCTACCAGCTAAAAGTGAGCAAAATGGAGCTGAATCCAGCTAGTTACAAGGTATTTTAAAGCTAAACAGTCCAATAAAGAACTAGCACCTTTTTTTTTTTCCTAATAACCAAACTCCTGTGATCCACAGTGCAGCACTAGCTATTCAACCAGAAACCAGTACTTGAAATCATGAAGAAAAAGGAAGAAGAAGAGAGAAAAAACACCCAAAATCCTCCATCCTGTCCCATACCTATTACCTAATTTATATTCTAAAAACCCCAATTTTAAAACCCTTCGCTATGTGAAATCACACACCTCTATTTTCACTACACACCCATGACTTTAACTCCATCACTCAAATTTGGAAGCCTCCTCCAAGGCCTCGGGACAAAAGCAGTGTTCTCCAGGGGGTCAGTGCCAGGTTTCTGGGTTCCAACAAAAAAAGAGTGGTTTCTTTTTCCCTTTCAGTTTGTGCTGCCTCCATCAAAATATAAATGTTCGAGACAAAGACTGTCATAATTGATCTGTCCTCTGTGCACACTGAAAACTCCTTAACACCCAGTCTGGAGTTTTTCTCCATGTCCTGAGGATTTTCTTAGCCTTAAGAAATTAGTTGGTATCCTGTTCAAAACTTTCTGTCTGCATTCCCAGGAAGACAACTAAAGCATTTTCAATGACCTTAACATTCTCTGCAGCTCCCTCAAAAGCCACTGCTGTCCTGTGCTGCAATCTAGGGTGGCCACCTGTATATTTACACACTTATGGTCAAAACAAAGCCATAAAATCCCACAGCACCCCTGATGCTGAATAACTCCTTGGGAAGAAAGATGTGCATAGCAATGAACAGCTTTATCCAGCAGCCTTTGACTTCAGAGGAGATTTGAGTAAACTCGAAATGCAAAGGTGGCTACAGGCCACAGCCGCCATCTCTGTAACAGCTTTTCTCTAACAACAAAGCTGATTTATACCTGGTGCTCAGACATGGTGATGTGTCAGGGAATATACATTCAGGTCCCATTATCAGCAAGTTAAAAAGATTTAAGAAATTGGCACAAAAGTTTTGCTGCTGTTCTGAAAGCTGTGTGATACACCTGGTGATGTGCACTGCAGCTGCTTGTCTGTGGCACTGAGTTTCTTAAAGATCTGAAAGCACAGCTAATTTCATTATTGAAGAGAATTGTGCAGGAGGATTATCTGAGTCCAGAAGTGCAGATTTAAGTTTTAGCCAAGTTGCATAATAAATTAAGATTTTTGAAAAATGGAAAGATTAGCAGGGGAGATTGCTCCCCTGTGAAATGCAAAACTGTATAATTGAAAGGAGAGTTTGAATTAATTCCTTTTTACTGGGTGGAGTTGTCCCATCCTTTGTTTGATTAGAAATAAGGACCATTAACCAGGAACAGCATGTCAGAGACGCTGAGGATTTTGGCTTTCAGAATAAATTCCCCATCTATAGGCAAAAAAAAATCAAAAATAGTAACTTCTTAAGTCATGAATATGTCACAAACTCTTTTTGTGACAAGTTTTTGTTTTGTCTCAAAGAAGAACAAACTGGATCTTCTGCATAACTAGAGGTAAATTAAAGGAGTAACAAATGCAGAAATAGACTTAAAATTTTGGAACATTTTTTATACATTTATTTTGAAAGTAAACCTTAAAGGCTTTTCTGATTTCATATGTATCCTGAGATATGTTTGCACAAGAATCCTTCTTTTCAGCTAAATTCAGTGTTCTTGTCGTCCTTCACAGTTTATTTCATTTATATTTTAATATATTTATGATTAGAAAGCAAAGTCTATTCAAGACAGAGGTTCTACCTTTAACCACCTTATCTCAGAATTCCCACTTTTCCTGCAGAGTGCAAACATCTGTAATTTGTCTCTCCATACAAAGAGGCAAGGATCTCAAATTCAAGATGCCTGACATAAAGGACAAACTAAATAAAACCATCCTCGTGTCTCAACAAAACTAATTTAAATTTCCTAATATAACAAAGCAGCTGTGAATCTGCTGCCTGGAGGCACGGACACTGTGGCACACTGAACAAATGGCCAAGCAGATGCCCCTGCTGGGATCCTCAGGAGACAGAAGGTGTTTTTGTGCAACACATTGCTACCTTTGGTGGCTCAGAAAATTACTACGGAGATCCCTCTGTGCAATAACCAAAGCTGCTTAGGTATTCACACTAGGAGCTACAAAGTTTTATGCATTCTAGTCTGGCTGCCTACTTTTTCTAGCACTCAACCTTTTTGTTAGGTCTTAAATCACTCCAAAATTGCTACTTACTTCAGGATTTGCCATTCCTGGGGCTAATTTCCTGCCAGTATCAGAACAGGTAACCATTTGAAATGGCTGTAACACTTGTTGGGCTGGCTAAGAATGTTTTCACACATGTGATATTTCCTGCTCCAGAAGCTTAAAGCATCTTAATGATGGGGGAGTGTTGGGGAGAATTCTCACTGGCAGCTTCCCTGGTGCCATTTTGAGAAGACCTTTGTGATCTCTTTCCTAAGAAAAGTTGGTTCTTACTCACAGCATGAGAGAGAAAGACCATTTTTTACTGCCAGGTCAATAAGAAAGGTAAGGTCCATTATCACATCTAGCAGAAAGGTTCAGGGAAAGGTAATTCAATACAATGGACTTCCCCTGTAAACTTGGCAAGAGCATTCTGTGTCATATTCAGGTAATTTATGAACAGTGTGACCAAATAAACCTGCAGGACACATTTATGACTCCCTCTTTGGTGTAACTAGCTATATTCCATGTTCTAGAAGAAATCTAAGACTTTGCTCTGTTAATAAATCACTGTCCACTTTTGTTTGCATTATTTTATCACTCTTTTTCACCAAATGATCCTTATCTTAAATACACTTTCCAGGGCTATATATGCAGTTCATATTTCTTATTCAGAATCCTGCTTAACAATTATTGGACACATGGACTGAACCATTGTTCTCCTAGAGACTCAAATATATTCATTTCCACTGTTGCTGTTCTTGAAAGCTGCAGTTATTGCACGTGGGGCTTTGTGGTTTGGGTGAATTATTGACTCCTTTATTACTGCATCCTGAAATCTGTAACTACACTTTCCTAAATGCTCTCACACTTCTCTCACTGCCCAAACAGCTAAAACACATGAGGCAACCTGTGATGACAGGAAAAGAGGTGTGTGAAGGACCAGAACTAAAAATCTCATTAGGTGTCCTATGCTTCAAGGACACAGCACACAGTTTATTGTCTCTTTCAGAACAAAAAATTCAAGATACAGTGTTTCTTCTAAATAGAAATTAAGTTTTAGAGAGTTCTGGGAGGCTTAAGGGAAGGGGATTGTTTTTGTGGGTGTTTTGAGGAGGCAGGGGACAATATAGGACAATTTCAGTCTATTGGGTCCTCAGTAAGCAAGAAAGTCAGTCAATTTTGAATCATTGCAAACAGAAAACAATTATGCACTTTTCTTTTGCAAGCCAGGATTGTATTTTTGTCTCCTAGCCCATTAAAATGATGAAAAATTAAACTATGCAAAGGAAAAAAAAAAGAAGAAAAAGCATGAAAGAAGCAAAATAATTTTCTGCTGTACCAGCTCACATAGGAATTAGGAAATAACCAGAATGAGTCTAAGACTGAGGGTCAGATGTGAAGGTAACATGTTCCCTATTTTTGTAATAAGCAGTTAGATCAGCTCATCTTAGCTGTGAAATTTCCCCTGGGGAACAAAAAACCAAAAAAACACCCAAAACAAAAAAACAAAAAAAAAAACCCCACAAAAAACCCACAACAAAGAAACAAAACCTTAAACTTTTCATTTCAATCTTCCATGCTCAGCAGCTTCTGATCATCTACAGGTTAATAAAGCTCCCTTAAGAGATCAAGCAATCAAAAGTCCTTTTGTATGACTTGTTATTCTTATGTAAAAACACAAAAAAAAAGAGTCATTCTGATCACCAATAAATCCATCACATCAATTCATTCAAAGTTTTATTTCAATCGTGATATTTCAAGAATCATTTTTAGTGCCAAAGATTTTTAGGAAATGGACACTGGAATTTTGTGGATGCTTACTCAATCAACATCGAATAACACGTAGGGATGATTTATCCAGCCAAGTACAGCCATGCTGTGGAAGTTCCAAATATGCATAATTAAAATCAGTCTCCTTCAGCATCCTCAAAATGAAATTCTATTTTTTGAGTATAAAACAGTAACCATCTCTAAAAGGTAAGGTCTTGTGGAAATGTAAAGATTTTGTTGAATCTTGCTAGATCACGGTTGAAAGTTTCTGGAATTGCAGATTTAGACTGGCAGGTGTTGAGCAGGTGAGATCAACACACTGACACAAATTTGAATGATGCTTGGTACAACCAGATCCATGTTTTATTATGCTAAACTTTATTTGTGTAGCAAGATACCTGATATTGATAAGGAGTCCTTTTATTGAATCCTTTCAGTTTCTGGTTGCTTCACATATTATGAGAAACTTGAATTCTCCCATTGCATGAAAATAAAATTGAAGTGGAGCTGTAAATCAACTTCAAAACTCTCTTAAAAAAATGTGTGGAATTTTCACCTTTTACTCTTCTGACATGAATTTAATATAAAGAATTTACTTTTTGCAGTGATGGGAAAGTAAGCAATAACTAGTGATAAGCTGGCACGAAACAAAAAAGTCTATCTAGTAATATGAAGACTTCAGGGGAATAAAAAGGCTGTCAGGCTATTCCTACAATTTACTGAATGGGCTCAGAGGGGGGAAAAAAAAGAAATGTAATGATCAGAATATCTGTGAGAATGTGAAATTTCAAGCAGACAGAATACAAAACATGCCAGATATGAAGTTCAGACACCTGATCTTATTTACAGATCAAGTTTTCAACCCAGTATGAAACCCATGGATACAAATCAGTTTGGAGGAATTTCCTTTGGCACTCTGCAGCTGGAATGATGATGTAAGTGGCAAGCACACACTGTATTGCCTGACGAATACAATTTGACTTTTTTGAAGCACACAGCCATGCTCAAGTGTAGTGAAACATCCAAGGCCATATCTACTGAGATTTAAAGAGTGTGCTACTTGCTATTACACTAATTTATACAAGCCTCAAACTGAACTTCAAAGGAACCTCTGTCTCAGAGGTAGCACAGCAGACTCCCTGTTTCCTTGTCAAATGCTTTTAGTTAACAATGGTGATTTAAAAATATCTAGCTTGTGGTATGAACTGAAAAATAACCTTTCTTTCAAAAGGAGCTTATAAGTAATTGTACTCTGTGTGGTATACCTAAGAAGGTTTATTTTGGAAGAAATTAGCTTTTCTTTAATTTTTCAGAGCTCAGCTAAGCAAACCCTCCAGGTAATATTACTCCTCTTCCTCAAGATTTCATTTCTTAAGAAAAATTAAATTCTACTATATGACTTAATGAGTACAAACTCAAATATACTTTTTAGTATGAATGTTTTTAACGTTTGTCACAGCTACTGCTGACATTAGGTGAAAGAAAATTGCCTGCATGCATCACAGGCTACCCCAGTTCATCTCATAATTACCTTCAAGCAAGTGGCTGAACATTTAATCCTAATAAACTGCTAGAGAGTGTGGTGGTGAAATCTTTTGGCTTCACTGCTCCCAAGTGTTCTCTGCGTAGCGAGGCTATTTCCAGCTATCCTGCTGTGAAATGTGCTGCTATTAAATCTTGCACATGAAAATCAGGAAAACACAAAGAATGACAATTATTTTTCTTTGATATTTTCAAAATTTTGAGCTAGTTAAAACTTTCTCTTCTTTCTATCACTTACTGTATCTATAGAATTGTTCATGGTTTACAAAACAAATTAAAGCACTTAGCTGCTTGCTTTTTCATAATCCTGAATGCTCATCAACCACAGTCCTTCTCTATTCTTCTGTACAATATTAATGACCTTACTTTTTTCTCTCAAAGAGCTGTTCCTTTACATTTGTGCAGATAAAGAACCCCAAAACATAGACATGTGCCTTTTATTTTTTTTTTCTTTTTGTTATCCATATCTGCCTTCTACTGAGTAAACTACAGCTTCCATGAAAGAAGTTGACATTAAACCAGCACATTCTCAGAAGGAAAAGCTTTAGGGGGTTGTTTTGATGTTTTGGATAAAGAGTTTTAAATGGTATGCTTTTATCCATACCCCTCCAAACATCACTGAGAAAAGCTGTCAGGATTTAAGTATTTTATGATACGTCTACTTTAAACTAGGATGTGAAAAACATTGAAATTTATCACTCTTTTCAAGCCTTCAGGTTTAGTTATTTTATGTCTCAGGCTTTGAGTGTTCTGAAGTCTGCATCAGTTTAATCACTTGTCAAAACTTCTCCAGAAAGTTTTTAAAAAGGGTAAGATACTGTAGAGTTTGGCACTTTAGAAACTCTGCAACTTAGACAATTTGACAATTTTTTTGTGTGAGCTTTCTGCTGAAGACATAGATGTAACAGACACTTCAGAAAACGTCTTTCTAAAAAAAAGACTGATTTGCCACAAATAGTAAATTTTGCTGAACTATTTCACTTTGATTGTCTTCTTAGTTGCCCCACCATTAAGTCAAAAGCAACCCTCATAAAACTCCTTTTCAACAGAGAGTGGAGAATCATGTCCCAACAGTAAGACGAAATCTGAAGTAAATAATAAAATAATAAAAAATAAAAATACACAACACTTTCTGCAGACAATGGAAGTTTATTCCACAGTAAAGTTTGGACTAGGCAAAGTTTGAACTTTTAAAAAAGTTACAATGATATTTGCTTACTTTTCACATAATTGCTGAGTGATTGGCTGTTCTCTTTCAAGAAGGTTTGCAGAACAAAGGACTTTAGAGATATTGGGGAGGAAAAAAGAGAAAAAAGTGCATCTTCTCACCTTTTCCATCCAGAAACATCCCTGTTTGTAGTCAAAAACGGAAATGTGGGAAGGCAGAGGAGAAAGAGGCACAGTGAAAGGACTGAAGTGGCATCAGCCCTGGAACAGAGGACGTGCAAGTTTGGAAAACACACATCACCCCCACCATCGGAGAGATCCAGAAAATCCAAAAATCTAGAGTCTGTTATTAAAATAAAGCAGTGTTCATTTGCAAGAAGGAACAAGGCAACCAAACCTACAAAGAGGCTAATCAAAACAGCAAATATGTCACTGTCAGAGACCAAGGATGAGATTTGAAATAATATTGTCAAATTAACTTTAACTATGCAGAGTAATGACTTCATTTCACAAGTTGTGGTGATTCTTGTTTTGTATTTGTTTGGATTTTTTTGCTTGTGTGCTTTTTGGGTTTGTTTGGGTTTGGTTTTTTTTTTTTTGCGGGTTTTTTTTGTTTTGGTTTGTTTTTTTGTTTTTTTGGGGTTTTTTTGGTTTGTTTTTTGGGTTTTTGGGGGGTTTTTTTGTGACTGGTTGGCCTTGTTGCTTTTGTTGGGTTTTTTGGGAGTTTTGGGATTTTTCTTTGTTGTGGTTTTTTTGGTTTTTTGGGGGGGGGTTTTGGGAAGAATTCTCTAGTAAGAAATTTACTTAGTCTTAATGGCATGTGATGTTAAACCAATGACTGTGTTCTATAGGCATTCATCTCAGCAGGGCATTGGAGAAGATCTTGGATTTCACCAGGGACATTCCAGGGGGAAGGAAAAGACAGAGATAAAATTTTGTGATCTATATTTTAACGAATACAGCAATCTTCCACTGACACTTGTGATTTATAGTCCTTAGGACATGAGTATCTTTTCCTGTGCACTCTCAAAGAGAAGACATTAGATGGATTTTGCTGTGGGTACAGTCGAAAGAGAAGAGCTCTGAAAGTCTGAGTCACACCAAACATGACGAAGAAGTCATTCCCAGCTGAGTAACTCTTCTCATGTGGGCACAAATATTTATATACTGTGCATATGAGAATGCCTATTTAACTAAACACAAATATTGCATGCAGTATACTCAGCCTTTTCAAATTTTCATTTTCAGACTCTGGCAGAATAATTTCGGTTGGAAAAAATCCCTAAGACACTGATTCCAAACTCTGAGCAATAAATGCTTATCTAATTAGCTAGATATTCTTAAATAAGTATTTATGCTCCATTGGAATAAAACTAATTTATAAGAATACAAAGAAATTTTTTTTCCCAAAACACATGCACTTCAAAAAGGAACGTTTCCAGTTTGGACATTGTAATGCTGAATAGATATGAAAATTAAATTGTTTAATGTAAGAAGGCATTATCCTGAAACAGCAGAATAATTATTGTGTTAGGAAATCTACCAGGGAAAAAAGCTGCCACTAAAAGTGCAAGTCAGAATTTCATGTAGATTCTATGCAACAGATGGTTGAAATCCAGGCTAAAAAGGATAATTAAGAAAGGAGAGATCTCAAGATTTTGGCAAATTGGTTCTTTTCTTCCTGTTGGATATAACCAGTTCCAATACTTTCGGAAACTGATGAGCACTTCCTACAATGAAGATGCTCAAAACCTCGTTTTATCTACTACTTCATGTGAGACTGAGTTCTACCTGTTTGGAACTGCCAGGTAAATACAAATGAAGGCATCAAACCCAGTCTGTGAGCTTGGCCACACTAAAATCAATCTGAATGTAGAGGTGAACTAAGGTTAATATTGAGTAGAATGGGAGAAAAGCTCTAAAAGAATAAAAAAAGAAAAGGATAATCCTATTTGGCTCCCATGTTACAGGTCGTATGTTGTTTTCTGCATGTATATTTTTTCTTTAAAAAATAAGAAGGAGGAAAGAATGTAGGAAGTAGACAGCAAACTGCAAACTAATAAAAGGAAATGCATTATAATATAGAAGAAAGATATCTGTAAAAACAAAGTGATGCAATGCAAACCTCATTATTTTGGAAAACACTCACACTTTTGGATCATGAATATCACCTAAGTTGTTTATTAGAATATATATCTCCTTTCTGCAGCTTGCTTTATCAAAATGTTTTATATACTGTATTTTGGAGCAATTTATGGTTAGATATGTTTTGACTTGTTATTATTAGAAAAACAGAAAGGAGAAATAATTGATTGTCAGAGTATTCAGAAAATAGTTTCTATTCTTATTGCAATGCTTACAGAATTCTTGGGTTAAAAATAAAAAGATGAAACATAGACAATTTTTAAACTGATAAATGATCTATGTGATTCTTCAATTGTTTTTCTACCACACAGTGTTTTGACAAATTATGATGCTTTCAGACCAGCACAGTGCAGTTAATGGAAACTCGGTTATCAGAAAGATGCAGGTGTTCAATGTATCACTTTAAATGATAGTATTTCTTCAAACAACTTGTAATGGAGGTTCAATTGCTAGTTTTCATATGTTCTTACTAATGAGTATACAAGATGTACTCACATAATGTTTGCTCTGCTGCTGACATTTGTAATAATGCCTACTATTCTTCAAGCACATTTTGAAAAGCACCCCTTTGTATTTTGGAGCTTGCCAAAGACTGTGGTTTTTGTTTCCCCCAGCCTTGGACACAAGCTTTTAACTTGAAGCAAATTTTTGTTTCAAATGTTGAGATACCCTTTTCACCACAATGTGATGAAGACAAACAAAGCAGAGCCTTGACATTTTTCAGCTAAAACTAAATGACCTAATGGCTAGTTGTCACTGAAAAAGTCCATTTTTGTCCTGGTATTTCTGCCATTTCCATTTTAGCAGAGCTGTCGCTGAATGATACAATGCAGAGAATCAGTGCAGAGTGCACTTCTGTCATGTAAAATTGATTTTTGGCTTGCTTACCTTGCTGCCTCAGTTCATCAGGGAGTCAGAGGAGCACCATGGGTGGTTCAAAGCTTGGAGGGCTGAAATGTGAAACCATACTCTAAATGACACTTACAAATTAAAAAAATACAAGTAAAAAATGAGATAAAGGATCCGTTTTGAACTTGGCCATGTAAAGCAGAATGTTTTACTGATATCTCTTCATGAAAGATACTTGAAATCAGATTTTTTTAAGGCAAACATTTGTTGCAACAACTACCAAAGAAGCCAAAGGGGTAAGAAAAGTGTAACTTGCATGGAAAAAAAATTAAAAATGCACTAATGCTTTCTTGAGCTATGTGGCTTTGGATTGTTCCATAAAAGAGATTTTGGAGACTGAATTACAAATATGCTTCTCTCTTTCCTTCTGCCTTTCATTTCCATCTTTATTGAGTCCCACTAAGCTGTGTGCAGTTCTGTCTGGGTGAGAACTTCACAGTAACAATGAGAAGTCAGCTTCATAGAAACAGTATGCAGTTACTGACACACCTAGAGAATTTCTGTCAAGGGAGCTCATAAAAAGGACATGAAGTTGGTTATGAAACTATCAGGAGCAAGCTAATATGTCACAGAAAACATGATTTTCAGGTAAATTGAATATAAGTAAGGCCATTCTTAATTCTTCAAAGTTTAGGTATTTTAAATCTAGTTTTTGTATTGCCTCTGGCTGATGCAGTTTTAGCTGTGTAAAATCCTATCCCCAAAACAACATCACATCTGACTTGCAAGAGCATGAAAATAACAATCTTAGCAATTAGTTTGGAGACCGAAACCCTTCACAGCCTAATACTCACTTAAGCAAGTTAATTCTAATTCTAATTTCTTAGTTATTTGCTCTCTGAAGAAAAACTTTATAATCAAGTTGCCTTTACACTTATATCAGTACAAAATTAAAACCAATTATTTCCCAAGGTTTGTGTTTCATATAATTCCAGCAATTATATTCCATGAATCTCATAACATTCCATGTTATATTACTTTGAAAACTTCCATAAGAAAGCTCAGAAAACCCTTATCAGACATCTATCAGTGAAACATCACACATATAAAATATGTGTCATAAAATTCATGGAAGGTTCACAAACATCCTCACTTGCTTTTTCTTTTCCTTTTCACAGCTCATAACATCCCTTCAGCTTAACAAGGTGCATGACTACGTGCAAAGGACATTGACAGGAGTCTGTATTGTGGCTCCTCACAGTGTGCATGACCAGAGATTTCAGCTTGCAGGGAAAGCAAAGGCATCTTTTTTTTCAAAATATGCACTAGCAGTATCATTACAGTCTGCAATGGCAGTTATCTTGATTTTTTGAGAAAAAAAATAGGTCTTTGAATTTTTAGGCAGACTTTGGGGAAGGAAATGTATCTTAAAGAGTTGTTCTGTATCTCTGGGGAAGGAGGAGTGAGAGGAGGGAAGTGAAGCAGAGCCTGTGAAGAAGAGAAGGGTGGAGGGAAAGTGTTTTGTGATTTGGTTTTATATCTCATTACTCTACCCTGATTTGGTTGGTAATTAAACTGCTGTCCCCAACCTGAATCTGGTTTTTTGGTGACAGTAATTGCTGAGTGATCTCTCCCTGCCCTTGTCTTTTGTTGTGTTTTTTCACCTCTGTCCAGCTGAGGAGGGGAGTGACAGAACAGCTTTGGTGGGTACCACAGCCAGATCAACCCAACGCAACATTGATAAACTTGATAAACTCTTGATAAACTCTGCCCTTGATAAACTCTTTACTTCTCCAAGAAAAACAGAAACTTTTCTGAGGAGGGGAGAGTGAAGGATGCAAAAGGGAAGGTAAAAATATCTTTATTTCTTTTTTGTGCACTCGCACACATGTTTAAAATCCATCACTTTTGAGTGTCACAGGCATGCCGGACAGTAATAATCACTTTTATTTTTCTTTCCCCTCAAATGCAAAATTTTTTGTCTGTTGAGTTTTATTCTCTCTTAAATCATAGCCTGGACCAGAGTTTGTTTTAACTCTTTAACCATAGAACCCTGAAGCCTTTCTAGTTGATATCAGTAATCATTATTGACATTTTTCCTGAATCGATCAACAGAGAAATAGTTAACCATGTTCAGATTGACAGATCTAATATCAAACCAAGTGGTTGATATTGGCCAGGTATTCTTGCAGGTATTCTTCTTATTTCTAGTTTAAGATTTAGACTCAAATAGCTGAACTCTATTTATATTCAATTCAGAGTGAGAAAGAAGGTTCATAAAAATAATAAGGAAAGAAATTAATGATTGCTTTCCTTTTGAAGGGAGAAATCTTAAATCTGGAAGGACAATTATACAGCTCATAGAGCTGAATGATCACACCACACAAAATGCATTATGTATTTTGCTCTGATGCCTTTTTCTCAAAGCAAAAGCTAAATTTGTTTCTCTGATGCCTCATGATTTAAGAGGGATGAAATCACAGACTATGACAGTTTGCTACACACCAGGAGAACTCTTCTTGGACAATGCAAAACTTACCAGTTTGAAAAGAACAAAGAGATTCTGCCTGCACAGGAAACACAATAACACTTTTATTTGTCTCAATGCAGGATAGATTTTTTTCACCATGTTACAGTTTAAAATCCAAACAGTCTTTGGTCTACTCATTGAGCAGGTGCAAAGAGAAGGATATTATCCATAGAATGCCAAGCTGGTGCCCCTTGTCTGTGCCACATTTACTGCCTTGCATGTGCTCCTATGGTAAATGCCAATTCTATAACCACTACTCTGAACTATAGTTTCATATACTTACATTGTATTTCCAAAAGCAACAATGATCTCTGTATCACTGGGAAATATTTATTTTCTAATGTATTTTAGCATAAGGTCTGGTAACAAATAATCAAACTTCAAATTGCTGGGAGATGAGAACAAGGATGATTTTCTTCCTTGTTTTGGGAAATACCTGGTAGGGTTACAAGTCACTACCTGAGAGTATTATTCACACTAGCAACCTTTATGCATTATCTGAGCAGATCTTGTTTTAGCATCCGTTTCAAGCCCAAGAAATTTAGCAATAGGACAAGTGTTTTAAAATGCATGTTATTATTATTATTATTATTACAGATGATTTGTCATCATTTGGGTTGAAGCTCTTCTAAAATTGGGCAAGAAAAGTAATTTAAATAGCTCACTTACAGTGGTTGCAGGAAAAGGAATACAGGGCTTATTTTGATTTGCTTGGGTTAGTTAGATGAATGCAAGGTTCCTTGGGAATAAAAAAAAAAAAAAAGGAAATAGTGAGAGAGAACACTGGAAAAAATCCTTGTTTTAAAGACAAGGTTAAAACATTTAGGCACTAATAAATTTGTATATGTGGATTATACCTCTAGTACACAGCCAGTTATCACGTTAACTCAAGCTTTAGAACACACATTTTAAGCTGAGATATCCATATAAGTAATCTTATATGAGATATCCATGTAAGTAAGCACCAAACTGAACACATGGCATAATGAGACTAATTACTTCTTCCTATGGACCTAATTTATCCTTTGTTTCTGGTCATGTCAGGCTGCATCAGTTTGACTGCTGGGATGCCCTGATATGTGTGGAATTCATGTGCCACTCACACCAAACAGGCACCTAACAAAATGTGTTTTTCCTGGAAGGAACCACGAGGTCATCTCCAAAGAAATGAGGCAAGATCATAAAAATTGAGGGTGATGATGATGAGTAACCAAATCTCAAACCCAGAGTGGGATTAGAAGAGAATCACATCTGCTAATACAGATGTACACCTTCTTTCAAGGATAGATAGCAGCTGAGGGATGATTTACAAATTTTGTGTCAACTCTGAACAGCAGATTTTGTGCTTTCCCTTACTAATCAAATGGATTAATATTTCTACTTAAAGCAGTCTTTTGTTTCTGTTAATAATGTACTGACAATAATAAATACTGAAAAGCTCAGCCTCCATAGGTTGCTACCACAGCCATGCGTCAATTTTGTATAAAAATTAAGATTTTAATGTCATAACCAATTGAAAATCTCTTGGACACCTAAAGTAAATATAGTGTTTAAAAGAAAGGGTCAAGGAATAAGTCTGAGGATAGAACTCATAACTGTCCATCTTCTTTGCTTTTTGGCTCAATATCTCACACATTTTTGGACTCCTCCAACTAACTCTAAGACCAATTTCCTACAGACAAAACTAGCCATAAACTTTCTAGAGCAAACTGACTTATGCTAATTAGTTTCAAAACCAGTGCCTGGTACTTGGAGGCTCCTGTCCAAAAAAATTACTTAAAACAAGCCAAAGACCACAAAACCCCAACTTTGCACATGCATATGTGTAGAACAGATATTATGCATATATGTATATATATACAAGCATGTTCCTCATTATATATGCATATTTTAATTTTAAAATAAAATAATAACCTCCAGATCAACCTCTCCTTTATCCCACAAAAATCAGACATGCCAAATGAGTAATACTGTAAAATTTCAATTGTTTTTAAGTCCTTTCTCTTCTTCCAGTTATATTGAAATTAAAATTAAAATATGACACATCTTGGAAAGTAAAAAGAAAAAAACTAGGAGTTTTTTTTTTATTTTTTTCCATCCTACCTATATTTTTTATTTCAAAGGGTTTTTTTCTTTTCTCCATTTTCTTATTTGCAATAAATTCCAAGCACTCTTATATGTGTGCCACTACTCCTAAGCACTTCAAGAGGGAGGCGTGTTCTGCACACTGTCACATCGGTTGATTCTAATAATTTTCAGAGGGGCTAAATAGACTAATGGTTAAGGGTATAAATATGAGATATATTTGCAGGACTGATGCCTCAATAAGCAAGCTTTAGAAAAACTGCAAAGCCATGCAATACACTAATAAGAGGCCACCTGCCTGACTCCTGTGGGCCAGCTGCATGCTCCAGTGATTTTCCAGGGTGGGTATGATGTTAACTACATGGCAGAGAGCATGCTGGGGCCATCACACAGAGAGCAGTGATCCATGTAGCAGGAGGAAAAACAAAATAAGAAAAATGGCATTTCAAGTCTGTGAGTGCCCATTCTCACCCTTGACACAACGCTTGGTGCACTGTTCTAAATAGCATTTTAGAGCTAATGGAGTTCTCTGAATCCTATTTGCAAATTTACTTTAAGAAAGAAAAATTGCAGGAGCCTGGTCATAGTTGGATGAGTGGAACAAACCAATACAGCATTCAGACAGCATTTTAATGTTTGAATTTCATGCTTTTGAAGGTGTTAGACATCTGCTGCTGCATTTTTAAAATGCAAAAAAGGGGAAATAACATTTTTTTATTCTGGCAAGTGGCTATTGATGTTTTTCACCTTACTAGCAATTTCTCCATTTGCATCAGTAGATAATTATTTGGGGAATCATTTTTCTTTTAATTCCCTCCTTTGAAAGCAAAACCAAGGCATTCACTTTCCAAATGAAACACAAAATGTTGTGCCATGTAGTTTGGCTGTAAAGTCTTACAGAGGAAGTAATTTGTGTTAGAAACAGGCTATTCAAGGCAGTATTTATTGGAATAAACTTTGGAAAATAGCTGTACTATACTTCAGGGGATCTGCTTCTAATTGAGGGAAGGACTGTGTTTTGATGTTTCAGTGACAGCTACTGGGAGATCCTCTGGAGGTCTGGAGGTTCTTCTCTCACCTCTGATCCGGGATAATTGTTATAATCCTTTATAAACCCTCACAATTTCCCCCTAACAGCAGAAGACAACAGGGGAGAATTTTCCAGTATCTAGAGTGGTTGTATTGGATCAGCAAAAATTAGGTTATACAGAACTCTGAGCAACTCTTCCTTTTATGAGAATGCTTACAGACCATCCTTAAAGCCCACTGGCAGGTGGGATCTTTGTGCAGCTTGAAAATCTGTCCAGTACTTATTAATCTGGTAATCAGGTGATTATTAAAATGTGAAATGTCAGTTGGATTATGGAAGTACTTGGATAAATTCAGACATCTGTACAAGGGACAAACTGCCTTGGAGAAAAGAACAATCTCCCACCTGGCTACAGCCTCCTCCCAGGGTGTTTTAGAGACCCATAAGGTTTCTTCTGAGAATCTTTTTCTTCAGGGTGCACAGCCCCAGCTCCCTCAGCTGTAGAAAATTCCCCAGCTCTGTTGCCCTCTTTGGATCTGCTCCAGCACCTCAATGTCTTTCCTGGATTGAGGGGCCCAGAACAGGACAGCACTTAAGGAGTGGCCACCTAGCTCCCAGTACAGAGGGACAAACACTGCCCTGGTCCTGCTGGCCACGCTATTGCTGGTACAGGCCAGGTGCCATTGGCTTTCTTGGCCACCTGGGCACTGCTGGATCAGGTCCAGCTGCTGTCACCATCACCCACATCAGTCAGCAACATGCCCTTGTCCAAGAGGTCATTCAGCTATCCCCTCCTGCTAAAAAACCAAACCAAACCAAACCAAACCAAACCAAACCAAACCAAAACCAAACCAAACTAAAAATCACTAAACCAAAAAACCTAACACACATAAGTGCCCTCTGCCTCTTTTGCCCTGTCCTTTATGTGCAGAACCAAGCATTTTTATGGGGTGTGCCTAGAAGTCTTGGCCAAGTTTAGCAGCCCTTCCTGACAGGGCTTTTCCCCATCCTTTTTATGTAAGGAACAGTTTCCTCATTGCAATTCATAGAGGTGAGATTGATAGATATGGAAGGGGGAAAAAAAAGTGAAATCTCTACAGAGAGCAGAAACTTACGGAGATTTACTTCACGTTCCCTATGATACCTGTTTGGGAAATGGGCAAAGCTCTCAGAGTTTCAATCCAGTGTTTTTAACATGACATGATAAATTCTTGTTTGTGTACACTAGATTTCAAACCTTAAATATTTAAAATTCCAGACCACTTCTTTCCAAGAACAAGAAGCATGGATCATACTGCAGAAGCAGATATTCCAAAGATTTAGGGTACTTCAAATGTGGTACATCCGCTTTTACAGTAGTTTTATAGCAATTAGCCTGACATTCAGCTGGGTTTAAAATACAGTGATTCAATTCAGGACACTCATCGACACAAAACTGAAAGCTAAAGTGTAAGTGATGTTCTTCTACATGACATAGTGGAACCCTGCCTATCAAATCATCTGAACAGAACAGATCTTTCTGCTTTAGTCAAGGCCTTTAGCATGTCACCATGATTCAGAGAAAAAAGCAAAGCATATAAAATTTGGCCACAACAGTAATGTAACCACTTATCAAGTCTAAACTTTAAATAAATTAAAAAAAAAAAAGAGGGGGAAAAAGAGAAGGGAGCTGAAAGGGAGCTGAAAGAATCCTGCAGAGTCCAGACCGTTCATCAAGTTTAAAAGAAAACAGAAATGATTGAGGGCTTAGCTGCAAGTCATCATTTCACTGAGATGGTAAAGTGAATGAGAGAGTGGTTGGGCACTGAACAGGCTCCCCAGGGCAGCGGTCACAGCACCAAAACTGCTGGAGTTTAAGTCTTTGGAAAATACTCTTGGGCACATGGTATGACTCTTGAGATGTTCTGTGCAGGGCCATGAGTTGCACTCAATGATCCTTGTGGGTCCCTTCCAACTCTTCCAACTTCAACTCCTCCAACTCTGGATATTCTGTGATTTGAAGGTCCATGGTATGCATTACATCAGATTAAATGATCAAAAGCTCCCTTAAGCTCTCTTAGATCTCACATACATACAAATGTAACTGAAAAAAAATCAAAGTCCAGGGCATCTTCAAGCATTTTAAACATTTCAGGTTTCTGATTGATAGGCTTTCAATTGTCACTGATATTTAAAACTCAAGTAATATAGTTCATTATATCTTTAAATTACACTCATGAATAAACCACATTTATAAAACTGATGAGATAAATTATCAATTAATAGATTATTATAATGTAGAAACTACCAATTTGAATGTCAAATGTACAATAGTAGAAGACTGTCGCAGGATTAATGAGGGGTAACTAATGGAAATATTTTCCAAGTCTTGGTTAACAGTTTTCCCTTCATATCTGTTTCAGGGCTAGGCATCACTGCCACACTGACTTCTCCTTTGCCCAGTCTCCACATCTCCCTGCATCATGAAGTAAATTTTAGAGATTACATTTAAAGATTCATTCATTAAGCTTTCGCCCTTGAAGGGACACAGACCATTTTTGCAAACTCCCAGGAGAGTTTAGTGACGATATTTTTTATTTCTGTGATAAGGTAGGGTTAAACTGTTTTCCTCATTGTGGTTTCCCAGAGTGTATGTGCTTAAAGTGTACAGAAACAGAAAAAGGGGTGTATTACTCAGACTAGAAAGCAGGGCCACAGACATATCCATCATTCTTAATCCAAAAGCTGAGAGACACAAGAATAAGTCTCTCATTTTCCCAGTAGCAGGAAAGAAATAATGCTCAAGGTTTCTTTCCTTCTAATTTGCAGTGAAATTTTCTATGAAGCTTCATTCAGAGTCTGTAAATATGGACATAAAATTGAATGTCCCTTAATTTAAAATGGGATGCAACTTGCACCAGCAGATCTTGACTGTGGGCAGCAAGTGAAACATGCTGGACATACTGATATGTGCTGGGAGAAGAGGGGACAGGCATTGAGTAAAGTAAGAAATTACACAGTGACAAACAGCCAGCAGCACATTCTGTTCACAGCTTGGTGAAACCATAGGAAGAGATGCACAGCACAGTTTACCTATGACACCATTTGCTTTCTCCTTTCCACAGAGAATAGAGATTTTTCTTTTTTAAAGCAGAAAAGCACATTTCAGTTGGATCAAGAACGAAAGTGACTGTCATTTATTTGTTTGGGGTTTTTTAATGCAAAATAATTTAGGTTGCAAAGAGTTATTTCTTGACATCTTGCTATTTAACTTTGTGTGATAAACAGTGTGTACAGTCCAGGCAAAGCACCAAACTCTGAAATGACGACTTGTAGTAGTGATTTTCCCTCTGGAAAAGGGTAAATCTATTGATTTTCCTTTCTAAGGGTTTTCATACTTCCTATGAAATTTAAGAAGGATAAACATGCTTTCCATTTCATAGTTTTGGAAAAAAAGTATGAACACTGTACATTTTAGCACCATGTAGAGAGATAAGATCAGTGCAGCAAATTAATTTTTTATTTTCATAGCACAAAGAGCATAAACCCTGCAGAGAATGTTTGAGAGCTGATGTGATGGATCACAGTGCAGCAGCTCTATTATGACTGTATTATGCAAATGTTTTTAGGCTGTCTTTTAAAATATGTATGACAGAACCATTTTTGATGATTCACTGTACATAAAGACAGATTCTTGACTTCATGCAACCCCAATGAATTCTGTAAAGATGTGTGGGTTTATTAAGTAAATAAGTACTTCTAACTACTTTTTATTACAAAAAGAAAATTGCCATTTGTAAAAGTATTAGTAAAGGAGATCCAAGAAAACAGCAGGAGATATTAATGAACACTAATAGCAGAGTTTATATTACCATTGCTCATTCTTATGTTTGTATAAGCAAATACAAAATTAGGAGTAAATAATGCAGAAATGGGTTCAACCACATACAAATCTCCAGAATTATCTTCAGATTGTGAAGATAACACAATCTCACAATCAGCAAAGCACTTTTGAAAAACTACAGTAGTTTCACGAATACAAGCCGCACGGATTATAAGCCGCACCCCCGGTGCCTCGACAATGTTGCTGTCTTTGTCAATAGATAAGCCGCACCCCGAATATTAGCCGCACTTTCGTTCGTCGCGAGAATCCGTGCGCAGCTTTCACAAATTGGCCAATTAGTAACAGGATCGCGGCATAGCGGGCTTTACTGGCTCGGGGCGGGGCCAGGCAGGCTCGGCCCGCTCATGGTTGCCGACGGGGCCGGGTGGTCCAGCTCAGCGCCACGGCTCGGCGGGGCTGGCCGGGTGGTGCTGCCGCCGCCGCCGGGCTCGCTGGCCCCCCTCTCCCGTCAGCACCGCCCCGCTGCCGCGTTCCCTAGCCCTGCCGGCGGGCTCGCCGGCCGCGGCGCGCCACCTTCCCTAGCCCCGCCGCCGGGCTCGCCGGCCGTGGCGCGCCGCCTTCCCTAGCCCCGCCGCCGGGCTCGCCGGCCGCGGCGCGCCGCCTTCCCTAGCCCCGCCGCCGGGCTCGCCGGCCGCCCCCTCCCGTCTGCACCACCGCCGCGTTTCCTCGCCCTGGCCGGCACTGCAGGCCCCCGCACCGCCAGGCTCCCCCACGCTGCTGGCCCCAATTCTGCTGGGCTTCCCCCGCTGCCAGGCAGCCCCACCCGTCGGCCTTCCTGCTTCTGCCATGCTCCCCTGCACTGCTAGCCCCAGTTCTCCCGGGCTCCCCCGCCATGCTGGCTCAGGCTCTGCCGCCCTCCCTGCCCCGCCCTGCTGGCTCAGGCTCTGCCGCCCGCCCCCACACTGCTGGCCCCGCCTCTGCCAGGCTTTCCCACCTCTGCCAGGGCCGGCCGGGCTCCAGCTTGGCTTGGGGCTGCCGCGGGCTCTCACTTCCGTGTTGGTAGCTTTTAGAATTTTGTTAATAGATTAGCCACCCCGGAATATTAGCCGCACTTCCGGGTTTCCACCAAAATTTTGGTCAAATTGGTGCGGCTTGTATTCGTGAAATTACTGTAATTGAGTAACTCAATCCAGAACTCATTTGTCTCTCCCAGACTTAAAAATCCCCTGTTGGGAAGACAATAGTTAAGTATGTTAGCATATTCAAGGAAACCTTATTTGGAAATAAAGTTGTACCAGTCCTAAATTGTATTATTAACTTCTCATCTCCATCAGCTAAGTTTGAGCACACCCCATGCATTTGCAAAACTTGGAGCACCTTAAAAGTATTAGAGACACAAATCTGGAAGATAAAACCACATTCTCTTTGGAGGCAGTCAAGGAAGAGAACTCTCTGCATGACTACTGACCAAAGCTGATCAAAAGTTCTTCAAAACTGGAGGAAGTGTTGAAGATCAAAATCTGGGGATTCTGCCCCTCTGCCCCTCTGCTCAGACCCCACCTGCAGGGCTGCATCCAGCTCTGGGCTCCAGCACAGCAAGGACAGGGAGCTGCTGGAGCCAGCCCAGAGGAGGCACCAAGGGATCAGAGGGATGGAGCAGCTCTCCTGTGAAGACAGCATGAGAGAGCTGGGGCTGCTCACCCTGGTGAAGAGAAGGCTCTGGAGAGACCTCACAGAAGCCTTTCAGTACCTGTAGGGGGCCTGCAGGAAAGTAAGAAAGGGATTTTTTTATGGGAGCTTGTAATGATAGGACAAGGGGAATGGCTTTAAACTGAAACAGGGTAGGTTTAGAGTAGATATTAGGAAGAAATTCTTTTACTGTGAGGGTGATGAAGCTCTGGAAAAGGTTACCCAAAGATGCCCCACCCCAAGGGCAGGTTGGGTGGGCTCTGAGCAGCCTGGTCTAGTGCAGTATGTCTGTGCCATGGCAGGGGGTTTGGAATGTGATGATCTTCTAGGTATCTTCAAACCCAGACTGCTTTGTGATTCTATGATTACCTGTGCTTCTTAGGTCCAACTCAGAACTGACATTGCCCAGTTCCCAGACACTTAGGTTTTCCCTGAACTGAAAGGGTAGGAAAAATATCATCTTTAGTTGAATCATCTTTTAAGATTAGCCATTACTCGGCTACTTTAAAGTTACCTAGGTAATGGCTACTCCTAAAATAACTAAATTTAGCGAAACATTTGTGAACTTCTGAGTATGGGAAGAAAAATAGAGACCACCTTTTCCCCAAATATCTGCTCTTATTCACAATGCAGGTGGTAATGAATTTTCTGTCACTATCAAACTGAAATAGATTTAAGTAGCTGAAAGGCACCATATTCCATTACCAAGTCTTCCAGGCCATTCTAAAAAGCAATCTGCCATGTACTAAATTGAAAATACTGTCTGATTTGCTGAGACATCAAAACTTCACAATTCTGGAAAGTTCTCAGTGTGACAGCTGTGATGAGCTGTTTGCTGCAGTGATATATTGCTGTAGAGAGTAGAGTCAGGAACAGGAAAAACAAGACAAAAAAGAAGGTCACTAAGCCAGGAGCTAAAGAAATATTTGGAAAAAACAACTTTTCATTTGAAACTTCAGTTTCCTGACACAAACTGTGACAGCAAATATTTAACAAGACATGCCCATGTCAGTCCTTCTATGCACAAGCACTGTGTGCATAGGAACATGTTGCCCTATTACTCATAATTTCAGCTGAAAACTGTGGTTGTCTGACCATTTGCTGAAGTAAATTACATATCTAAATTGCTGGGTCTGAGAGATGCATTCAAAACTCTCAGGTTTTTTTGGTTTTTTTTTTTAATAATCAAAGGTGGACATTTTATAAAGTGAATATGTAAACAAATATAAATCAGATGTACTTATTTTTGTATTTTATTTCTATTCTTTAAATTAGATGAGGAATTTCTAGGGTATTTCTTCTGTGAAGTCCTATCCTAGGCCCAGGGCAGTAAAACAGTCTTTTAAGGGGATTTGGAGGCCTGTTGATCACACTGGGTGAATCAAAGTTTGGTGCTTCAGTTAAAAAGGTGGTGTGGGTTTGTTTTGGGTTTTTTTTGGTTAGCTGTTTAGTATTTATCTTCTGTTGAGATTTTTCCCCTTCAGTCTAGCATAAGTAAAGTAATGGAATTGGTTTTAATATTTTAGATGATGTCGTCAGAGAAACACAAAGAAAATAAACTGTATAAAAGGAGTCAGAGAAAGCTATTTAAGACATAAGGAGAAAATATCTTCCTCAACATCTGGAAGGATTTGGTAGTGAACAAGCAAACTGAGCAAAGGGGATTCTCTATAAAGGGCAAGGGTAGTCAATAGTATGGCCTTTTACTGAGGTGTGTAAAGGTAAGGAATGAACTTCAGAGAGCTGGAGGAAGCATTTTGTACAGAGACTTGAAAATCCCTAGGGATGAGATGAGTTCTACATCTTCAGGCTGTATATTGGCGTCTATGCCCTCGTTTCTTCCTCTTTTCCTTTAAGATTAGGAAGAAACTAAGGTTCCTGAAGAATAATTATTCAGAATATTCTGCAGGAGAATAAGAAGCCCTGAAAGTGTAGTAGATTGTGTTTGTATTCATTACAAAGAAATACATGTCTGGCAGAGCAAGAGTAAGAATTGAT
Organism: Catharus ustulatus; assembly: GCF_009819885.2. NCBI lineage: Eukaryota > Metazoa > Chordata > Aves > Passeriformes > Turdidae > Catharus > Catharus ustulatus. Next base: position 7,833,909 of record NC_046222.1, on the reverse strand, counting down.
GCAGAACTTAACTGGAAGGGACTTGCATTAAAGAACAACCTTTCTCCCCATCACCATTTTGATTTTAATAATGCACGGCTAAACATCAGTTTTGCTACCTACAAATTTCTGCAATGTCACTGATATTCAATATCAATGATACTGATTTTTGCTTTAAGCAAGGTGTCATGACAGTGTGATCTTTAGAATCAACTGTTTCAGCCCGAGATTGAGCTCAACAAAATATTATCTGGATAAATAATTACCTCTTACACTGTAAACAAGGCATTATTTTTCATTTTTCCTTCAGCTCCATAAAATCAAAAATGATCACACATTCTCATAAAAATGCCTCTGGAGGGAGACACAGCCCAAAAAGTAGCTTATACCTGACATAAGAAGAGTAGAATTAAAGGATATCTACTTTAAAACGTACATCAAAATAGACACAATAATCTAGTCTGGCTGGGTCTGAACTCTGCAGAATTTCTTTAACTCTTTATCTTACACTTCATGAAAAAAATTGCTTTGGTGAGTTAGTTAAATGCTTCATTTAAAATAAGAATAATGATCAAAAGCATTAGGTTGCTTCCCTTCTGCCTTCATACAAGTCTTTTGTAGTGTTCTCATAATGGGTTTTGGACATGTAAAAGATCCCTGTTTTACTTATTACCTTCATTTCTTTGTACCCTGCCACTGATCATATAGAATCTGATGTTCACTCTGTGTCTCACCAGCCTCTTATTGATACAAAGTCATTGAAGATCAGGCTCTTTTACTATATGCTTTAAAATAGAATAACTCAGTACAGATTTTTGTAGGCACATGCAAATTACTGAATGTGCTTATAAACTTTGTGTTTTGAAACAGGAAAACACTAGGTTTTGTCCTATACCATGAACTTATACAATGACAATATCAGGATTTTTCCTATTCTGTTAGGTACACTGTGTTGTTTCTTTCTGCATCACTACAAAGCATATATTGGCTGAAAGAAGAACAAAGACAGATAAACTATAGACAGGCAACACTTCCTCAGTGAAAACAGCATAAAAAGGAACAGTTCACAGAGTGATTCATTGGATCTGGAAGAACTTATGTGTTAACATTTTCACATATGTAGTAATTATCTCAACTAGATTTCACACTGAAGCCCTCCTTTTCCCCTCAACAAACCAAGACCATATGCAAATGATTCCATGTCCTTTCAATGATTTGATACCACTGAAGCACAGTAATAGAATCGCAAAAAACAATTTCATTATCATGCACATAAGGTACATAAAGTCTTCCCAAGACATCTATCTGGTGGTGAGTTCACTTAATCTGGCTACCAAACCACCCAGTTGCTTTCTTTCTTTCTTTCTGTCCTTAAAGGAGAGGAAGGAGAAAAATAAGATTGAAAAGCTTGTGTTTGCAACAGACTTGAAGGCTGTGGTCAGCCCATGGCAACTCCTATCTGCAGTTCCTTCACCCTCATCCCTTTCCCTTACTCCAGTGTGGTTACAGATGAGCCATGGCCACCCCTTGCAGCCCTACCAGACCAAGGGCATCTACAATCCATAACATCACATTTCCAGATTTTTCAAAGAACCTTAAAATCAGCCAAGATCAATTTCTTTTTTAAAAGTGGCCTTTTCAAGCCAGGATGATGGCAAAAGCAGTACATTCCCAGCCTAGAAAGATACATTTGCATTACAGGCAATAAAGAAAGAACATTCCTGAGAAGTCAAGCCATTCACCCAGAAAGAAAAGGTGTTCTTGTCCAATGTACCCAAATTTGTGCTTTCTTACAGAGGTGTCTTACAAAGAGGATGAGAGCACCATGGGTGAGGAATCACAGTGTGTTCTACTCTCTCAGGACAAATGCAGGATTCAGACTGGGATTCCACCCTGCTCCTTTTTTGTCAAAACATTACATTTCTCAACCTCTGCCTGTGGTTGAAGCACACCAGGCACAGTGGCAAGGCACATCTGAACACATGTGAGCTGGAAACTCCTGGAAACTACAGTGATTTGCCCTCTTTGAAGAATCCTAGGAATGGGGACTGAGAGAACTGCCATAGTCCTCTGGACCAAACCATTCCACAAAAATGAACATTCTCACTGTGGAGGTGATGCTGACATCCCACAGTATCCAGACATCAGGATGAATTCCCCCAACTGGTTTTCAGTTCCCAGTTAGTATTCAGAGAGACCACAACCACAAAAGCAAGAAATAACTATATATTTATATTTAATACACAGCGCTGGCCTTCTTTGAAAGGGATTCATAGCTTGACTTCCTAAATGCAGAAATTATGCAGAACTAGTCAGTCCTGACAAACAGAAACCGAGTTGGGCACTTTTAGACAGCTATGAAATAGGCACTGCATGATTCCACACAGTACAAGGCAAAGAGCTGCTGATTATTTATCACCATGCTTTGTAAAGCAAGTGTAAAATGTTAATCCTTTATGTAATACTTCATTACGCTTCCTTTGCAAAAATGAAATGGCTTCATAGCACACAGGTTTCATCTCATTAAAAAAAAAAAGGAGGACGACCTAAGATCAAAGGGATCTATTTCTTGCTATCTGTGTATAAATGTTTAATCTGTTTATAGTAAAAGTGGGAAAAAATAAATTCTAATTTAGGATGAACGCTTCACTGGTAGCTGCACAAAGTCAGAGTAAGAAAATTACAAGGCAACTCAGAGTAGGGAAATTGCAAAGCAAAGGGCAGCAGAGCATCAAATGTGCTCAAGAAAACAAAACCAAATGAATCAAACAATAAACCCTGAACCAAAACAACAAAACCAAACAAAACCCAAGATACCCACCCTCCAAAGCCCAAACACAGAGGGAAATTGAATTTTGACCTTGTTTACAACTTCACACTAGTAAATTTCAACCAAATTGCTTGGTATCATGCTTAAAAATTAAAGACATTTACTCCAAATGCTCTGTCTAGGTTTTGAGGTTTTTTTTTTTTCAATTGCAGTTACTACACAGGTCCCCACAGGAGCAAAAGTTCATGTTTAATATGTGCAAGGAGGTTCAGAAATGAAACCTACCACAGAGAACAATGTCCTTTTTGTAATCCATAGGGTTTTCCAGGCAAGGATACTGGATTCAGTCTGTGAAAAATATTGCTTTTCAAGATGGTCACATTCAGGAGAGGAAGGAGTAGGTAAATGCAAGCTGCAGTCAATATCCTCAAATATCATAGGGAAATTTTCCTGCTGCCACCAGCACACCTGAAGCAGAGCAGCAGAGCAGCAGCCCCCTGGACCCCTGCCATGGGGCACACAGGAGCACAGGTTTTGGAGCTGAGTCCAGCCCTGAGCTCAGCACTGCCAGGCCCACCACCAAACCGTATCCCCAAGTGCCACATCTGTGTCTTTTTCAACACTTTCATTGACAGTGGTTGCATCACTTCCCTGAGCAGCCCATTCTGTAAAGCCTGACCACCTCTTCAGTGAAGAAGTTTTCCCCAATATCACATCTAAACTTCCCCTGGTGCAACCTGAGGCCATTCTCTTGCCCTGCCATTTGTTAGTCAGTATGAGATACCAACTTCACCTGGCCACAAACTCCTTTCAGCTCTTCTCTGAGACTGCTTTTCTCCAGGCTAAACATTCCCAGTTCCCTCAGCCACTTCTCATCAGACTTGTGCTCCTGCCCTTCTCTGGACAGGCTCCAGCCCTTCAGCGTCCTTCTTGTGGTGAGGAGCCCAAAACTGAACACAGGATTGAGGTGTGACCTCAGCAGTGCCCAGCACAGGGCACAGTCACTGCCCTGGTCCTGCTGCCACTCCATGGCTGATCCAGGCCAGGTACCACTGGCCCTCCTGGCCACCTGGGCACTGCTGGCTCATGTTCAGTCACTGTCAACCAGCACCCCCAGGTCCCTTCATGATGGGAAGGTTTCCAACCACTCTGCCCCAGCCTGTAGTGCTGCCTGAGGCTGCTGTGACCCAAGTGCAGGACCCAGCACCTGCCCTTGTAAGACCTCATGCTGTATACAACACACCACACCAAGCAGATCTTTGTCAGAACCAGGCCACTGGCTAAGAACCCGCTCTATTGACAAAAATCTCTGCAAGTTTTCTGTAAGCATAGTAAATGAGTCTCTCACAGCCTAATTTGCATGGATTTCATATGATCTTCCTCTAATATGGATAAATGAGAAACTATTAACTGTGTGATGGAGCCAGAAGATTAAAATCAGCCAAGGAGGAAGGTTAGCATAGTGATACTTGTACTAACCAGCAGGGCTTCAGTTCGTTAAGCAGTGGGATATCTTTGTGCACATTTGCTCCAGATCAATTATAAGGTGCTTGGGGGAGGCCCAGTGTGCATTCATCAGCTGCTGAATAGTCACAGGAGGCTGTGCAGGTATATCCTTGATCCTGGCAGAGAAGCATTTGCAGCAGAGTTTTTCTGTGACCTGTGGCACACACACACCACTCCCCTCCCTCCCCCCTGCCACCTTCACAGCAAAACACCAGCAGGGGTTTTGTCACATAGAATTATTAGGAATGAAGATTAGAGGCCTTATTTAGAGAAGGATGCTGGTCTACTGGAGATTATGTAGGCATATATTATATTAAACTCATATCCTAATCATAGCATAGTCAAAATATGTAGATAAGAGGAGGATAAGAGGAAGCAAGGAAATGGGAAGATGGGAAAGGACCATGCAAGAGTCACAATGCAATATCTGCACAGGAAATGCTATTTCCTATCTAAACCTCTACTTTTTAGGCTGAGAGACTGTCACTGGTGAGACTACAGCTCTGAGAAATTTGCCAAAACTTTTAGAATTTGCATTAATTGTTTTATTCCTTTTATCATCTCTGGAAATGCTTTCTGCTGCAAATGACATGCTGAACTTTCTCACCCCAACATAATGCAGTGTTTGCTTTACATGTATACACATTACCAAATGTGCCTGCAATAACTTCTGAAGTAATTTTGTTGTCCTTAAATCTTTGTTTGCATTTCTTATTCAGTATATGAAATCCACCTTTTCTCTTCCTACTCTGACCTTATCTTATCCCCAAATATATCAGCTGACAGATGAAGCTCTCATACAAATTCCCTGTGCAGGAACAGAAGCCTGGCAGTTATTGTGAGAGGAATTCAATATCTACAGAGAGGAAGATTTCAAAAGGATGAAGGAGAATTTATACCTCAAATTGCATTTTCTATTAAATACAGCAGTCCCTAAAAATAGAATGGCCCTGAATAAAAGACAACCTCTGATTTTTGCATCCATTTATTTTACTGCATGAAAATATCTTTTTCCTTCTTCCCACCACACCTTACTGTTCTCCTCTCTCATCTACTCCCTACACATCCATCCTTCAGCCATGATTTTAATCTCAGATTTCTTGACCTTCCCTCCCTCCTATTGAATATCACCACGCATCCTGCTTTTAGATAAAATGTGTTCTGTCTCACACCTATCCTGTGTCTTAAGCTGTGCAGTGTTAGATTCTCCACACTAATTTTCTGAGTGTGTTGTGGAGGAGGTGTTGGAATCATTGTCTGTCACTGGCAAAAGCTTTGTCTGCTGGCTGAGCATGAGTCATCATCTCCCAAATCACCTCTTCCTGGCTCTTGCAGCAAAGTGTGATTATTTTTAACCAAGTTCAAAATATACGGGGAAGGAAAAAAAAAAACAGACTGAACCAATAGGTTAAGCAAGGACTGAAATCCTCTGCTTCATTTATTGTATGGCCATTTGATAAAAGGATCTGTTTCTGCATCTCTCATTAATCATTTTTTAACATAATTTGAGTGGGAGGAGTGAAGCAGTCCCATGTCAGACTGTCACTCTGTTGAATACTAGGAGATGTGAAGCAAATTCTTGGAAGGACAGTATTTGATAAATACAAATTAAACAGCAGCAGAAAAAAACATCCTTCTTGGAATTCCATTTTTCAGGAACCTAGGTCTTGCTGTAAGTTTCAGTCCCTCTGAAAACGTTTTTGTAGTAATTTTACCTTCCTCTTCTGTTGGACAGTTTTACTTGAGTCTAGTGAAAAGTTATCTTTCTTAATCCCAAAAGTAACTTTCAGTTGACTGGGCAGAGAGGTTGGTTGTGGATCTACCACATCTCAGGCTGTTGCTTGTAAACCCTAGCATTTACAGGCTTTAAGGTTTTGCAGAAACTGCATTTGTCTCTGCAGATCTATGTCTATTCAGATTGATAATAATGAGAATGCTTAGGGTTATTACAATCTCTAAATAATATATCTGCTGTGGCTTCTCTGTAGTCTAATAGTTATTAATTAACATAACTAAAATTAATTAGGAGGTGGTTTATTCATGCAATCAAAAAAAAACAGTTAAGATGAGAAAGATGAATAGAATTTATGTTTTAACTATTTTGTTGAGAGATAAACAGATTCATCATGACAATTAATGTGACTATTGCTAATTAAAAAATCTTCTGCTCAATGGTAATTTCTGTTGTAATTTTACATTTGGGTGGTTCATACTAGACCAGGCAGACTTTCAACTCTGTGAGCTAATTTTTGCTTACCTTGTTTTCCTCTCCTCCTCTTTTATGTTTATGATTCCTATCATCATCATTACCACAAGCTATTTGCCATGTAGCACCACTTTTTACTGCACAAAGACTTATTTTTAAAAAGCACTTTCCTGTATAATGCTCTAGCCCACATTACTCTACAATGTAATTTCGCTCAACAATACCAAAGCTACACAGCATGAAGGAAGGAAAACAGTGAATTACTGCATTTTCTGCATCTGACTGAAGAAGTGGAAGGATTAGGCTGAATGCCAGTAGGAAAAAGGTAAAGCCACAGACTAAGGAGAAAAGATATACTTTCTGATCCACTGCTGCATAGCAGATCACAAAAATAATATTAGGAATAGGTCTTTAACAATTTGCTGCACCTAAATTTGAGCAATTTACACTACCTCCAAAAAGCCTTCAGTTTGCTCATTCAAAGGTTGATCTGCAGGTCTGAGATATCAAGAGACACTAAACTGGGGATTAGCAATCCTAGCCAGTGTGGAGTGGTTTATAAAATAATATTAGTCATACTTGGACTAAATATTTTCTGGGTAGATGATTTCAGAAGTAAAAAAGAAAGAAAAGGATTAGGGCAAAATCTCATGGGTAAAGGGGAATGATACTGAACTCTCAAAGAAACACCAAGGAGGGAAGAAAGCTGACAGTTCCAGGAAATTTTCCAGCTACAGATTTTCCTTCATAGAGATGGAGGCAGATGGATTTTATCTAGGTCTGATTGTATGTAGGTTTAGCCTATGCAAAAATTCATAACTTACAGAGGAGTGATGCAAGCATGTGAATATGTTTAGAGAAGTTTTTATTGACTTTAATTGACTTGGATCAACTTTTAAAAACTCAGCAGTATTTCCCAGCTGACAAGCAAATGGTGCATTTTCCTTTGCCAAACACAGTGTATCTCCCTGCTTAGCCTCTTCTCTTTTATTTCTATTTCATGCTAAAAGATATTTGGTGTTGACACTCAGACCACAAAGCTTTCAGTACACCAGAGTTGGGAGGAAGGAAACTCCTCTGCAGAGCTCTGCCTTCCATTCTCTTTAGTGACACTCATGACAGCTTTGCTAACATTGTGGCTGGGTAGAAACTTCACCATGGAAAACTGTTAAGGGGATAATGCAATGCCTGGAATTGTATAAAGCCAATTCTCAGATTTTCCAATTCTGTACTTGTATTTCCTGACAAATTGTCTGATTGTAGATAATAGTAACACTTACAAGATGAACCTGGATGTAGTTCAGCCTTTTCCTACTTGAACACCTTTTCAGGAGATGAGGCTGCACTGGGTGACATAACAGCACCTTAATGATTCCATAATTCTATATATATTGAATATATCGGTCAGTAAGGATGGGCAATAATCCCCTTTCTTTACTTGAGATTCATATTAAACTGGAGGAAATAAGTTCCTTCTCTTTTCCTGAAGAGGGAATATGACTATCTGTCATACATTCCAAAAATCATGGAGTGTTTTTTTCTTGGAATGGACCTTAAAGATCATCTTATTGCAAACCCCTTTCATTAGATCACACTGTTCAAAGTCCCATCCAGCCTGTCCTGAACACTTCCAGGGATCAGGCATCCACAATATCTCCAGATTCCAGTGTCTCATCGACATTTATCAACTCTTCTACATTTATATTTTACTCTATAAACACTTTATACCAAGTCTGATAGTGTATTTGAGCAGGAAGCCTAAAGCTAAAACTATGGCACTCTGGTAGCATAAACAATTTTTTTTAACCTGCATTTTTAAAATTCAAAACAGTTTTCTCCAGTAAAAAAGGAATGGAGGACACCAAATCTCTCTGGAGCAATGGTGGGTTTGAGATTCAAAAGAGCAGCAATCCTGGGACTGCAGGCTGTCAGAAAAAATCCTGAATATATAATCTCCTGAGAAATAGAATAACCTCAGCCTGCCATGGTTCTGACCTCTTTTCTGGTCCGTAGAACCCTTTCATTTTTTTGTTGAACATTTTATATTTATTTAAATCTTCCATGCTTCCCTTTCAAACATTTATTTTAATAAAAATTTCCAGTTCTCTGAGTTTTTCAGACGCTCTCAACTTTGGCTTAATATTATAATGGACGTACTGGCTGAACACTGAACTCCAGCAGTCTGAAGGGTGACAAGGATAAATATGGAACTTAATGGTGGATAACTGACTTTGATGCAGTTTCATCAATCAGAAAGAAATAAACTACTTTCTCCTCTTGCTGTAACCCTTTTTAAGAAAAATGTATTGATTTTTTTTTTTTTTCCATCAGGTAGACATATTAACCAGCAAGGCACACAATGCATTCTCCTGTCTTCAGGGGCATTTTGAGCAGAGATTGATTTTTTTTGGCTCTATGGGAAAACATTCACTATTTGAGTGATACACTCCAGAAAAAAAAAAAATAAAGTGCCCTTCCTCTTGTGCTGCTGCCAGAGGCACAGAATTAACATTCACAAAATTTAATTTATGAAAGACAAGAAAAAGAATACTTCTTCCACTCACACCCCTCCCAGTAAAACTTTTGATTTGTGGGCACAGGAATTAATGGTAGGAGAGTAGATATTCTAGTAAAATTAAAGAGAAGCATATTTGATTGCTGTAATCTTCCATTAATGAGCCTATCTGTACAGTAATTGGGTGATACAGCCCACTCAGGCCCCTTTGTGACTGATCATTAAAGATCCCATGGCTCTCTTCACAAGGATAGACTTATCCTCCCTGTCCTTGCCAACTTCAATCACAAGTGATAATTTTGTTCTGCCTATCTATATTTTCCCTGCAGTTTTATCTGGATAAGACTTTGCTTTTCATTTCCTGTGCAAAAACTGTTGTATAATGTTTCTGTGTGCTATTAGAGAGCTGCAGTTTTCCATTCTGAAGATTAAAATATCAGATGAAATTATTTCTCTATTATGGATATGACAAAATGTTACAATAGTCTTTTGGAAGTCTGTGCTACTTAGGTGAATAAGAATAGGTCTGTTTAATTCTCAGCTGAAAAGTGGGACTACAATAGGACAACTGCTTTTCTCTGTTTTGATGGCTCCAATTTAGAAACTTTGCAGAAAAGAGCAGAATTTGACCTGTGGAATCAGCATAATTTGAGAATGTGCTTGAGAAGAGAGAAACAAAATTCAAAACCAAAAATAGTGGTAGCACAAGAACTGCAGTGCTGCCAAGTGATCTGAGCACCATGGATGCATGAATTTTGAATGCACTTGAAAAAAGACATACTTGTTATGTTGACTTCTGTAAGTTTAACACATAATGTCAATTTTGTCTAGGAATGTTAATTATGTTGTATAGTAAAAATGTTGTTGGTGCAATGGTAGCTCCTAATGCAAGCCATGTGGTTTTCCTGAAGGAAAGACTGGAAACTGGACTCTAGTCCTGACTCACAGTAAAACCTGGTTGTTGAGAAATCCTTGACTTCAGTACAACTTCATAAAGGATGGTAGCTGCTCTGGTAGCAAGGTTGTAACTAATTAATGTGCTGTTGTTTGGGTTTTTTTTCCTTATGATTAGTCATCCACTGAGGGAAGGCAGAAATTTAAGTTCAGCTTTTAAATAAAATAACCTCTGATAATTTCTGAAGTAGTATAAAACACCTTGTGGTGTGATAGGTAACCCTGTTTGTTTCCCTTTGCAAGGATTTGGATAAAAGCATATGATGAAAAATGAAACTGCTTAGAATTTTTTTCCCCTGTGTTTTCAGGCAAATTGTCTCCTAACTTTCTATCCTGTCTTCTTTTCTTCATGAATATTCTCTTCATGCCATCTTATTAATGAAAATATCTCTAAAAATGTTGTGCTGAGCACTCACTGTGGTGCTATAGCAATGCCTTAGATTCACCAAAACCTCATCCCAGCCAGGATGAGGCATCATTTGAATAGCTGTACAACACAGCTGTGAAGGCAGTGCAGAAACCAAAAGCAGGAACAGCTTGTATTAGCACTGCCACAGAAGAAATGCAGCCAAGTTGTGTGATAATTTAAGGATCAGATTAGGAGCAGCAGCCCTTGAAGCACAGGGAGATGTGGGATGCTGAGGAGAAGGAACACAACAAAGCAGAGGTGTGATTGTGGCTTCTCTCTTCTTTTGGATTGGGAAGGAGGCAGGTCCAAAGGCAGGCTCATCAGACTGTGTCACCCAAGGGAAGTGTGGCAACTCCCCAGCATTATTAAAACTCATTTTGCACATTTTTATCCCCTACCTGCTTTCATCCTAATTCCACTTTTCCATGAGCAACACAGGCTCCAACAAGAAGCTTTGCCAGACACATTGGAACCAAGGGACAGAGGGTGGAGTGGCAGAAGGAAGGGAGGCTTCTCAGAGACCCTTCAACCTCAACTTAGAAAAATTTAGATGACACAGTTCCCTTCTTCATTAAGTCTCCTTTTCCACAAATCATTGCATAATAAGTCAAACACTTCTAGCACTGAGACACTTTCTAACCTAGATTTTGTAATAATTTAGGAGCTAAGTGCTGAAAGGGCATTTTGGAGAATCAGAAAATAGTGCAGTGCCTTGGTATTGCAGAGATCAACTTGAGGAGCATTTTTGAACTTTCCATATCACCTGTGAATAAAGCTCAAATCAGAAAATCTAACTTTAGAAAAACAGCATTTTCTCATAGATGTTTTTGTTTTGTTTTTTTCTTTCCTTCACAGGCAGGAAAACATAAGGGAAGCAAGTATTTTATAAGAACAAAATGTAGAGAGATTTGATTAGAAAAGAAGTAATAAATTCCAGTCTGCTCATACCTCAGAGGATTATTCCACTCTAATTAGGATATCATTTAAGTCATTAGCAAGACAAATGTTCAGATTGAAATGGAAAATAGCTTATGTTTATACAATGAAGTTTTAATATTAAAGGTTCTTAGAAATAAAATGCCTAAATTCCCAATTGGGAGAATATCTTTTTTGTTGTTATTGGACTGTGATCAGTTTTCTAATTTCTTAAAGATCATGCAAGTTTAATAAACTCCTGACCTTATTAGAAAACCATGAGATCATGACATTTCAAATCTTAAACTAAAACTGTACATTTGTTTGCAAATTAAACAAAGAATTCCCAGCCTCAAATATTAATCTCCAAACATGGGTTTAAATCAAATGATGCTTAATTCCTTTGGTATTGAGCCCATAACAAACTGCTAAAATTTTAATAAGTGAGATTTAATGTCTGGGAGATTTTTTCATAGCAAACTATATTAAAAAATATAACAGTACTCATACACTAAGAATTTGAAATAGACATTTTCTGAAGTAAATATTCAAAGGTCTTTTCCTTTGTATAATCTTCCAGTCAGGGAAGGGTTTAGAGTTTCTTTACAGTCATACCTTTCACTCAAGACCATACTTTCTGTACTTCAGCATTTTCTTAACTGTAGTTCAAGTTTTGTTTGAATGAAGCTCTCAAGCTATAGTTTTGTTTGAATGAAGCTCTAACACTTGTGCACAGTGTCTGTATGTAGTTTTAAGCTCCATCTCATCTAAATATCTCAGCACAGACTATGGTGATAGCCTCAAACATTGAAGCTTGAATTTTTTTATCCTGGTGAAAGCAGACACATGTTGCATACGCCAACCTAAAGAAACCATGTTTCAAGTGAGTATTACAAAATTATTTCCTTGTTATTCTGTAATAAAATGACTTTCAAGAAATAAGTTCCTTAAAAAAAAATCTGCCAGTAATATTTACCTCCTCTCTTCCCTTACCTCTGATATTATTCATGCCTGGAGAAAAAAATGAAAACAAATAAACCCTCCCACCACAAACAAAACAGTAGATTTCTTAATTTTTCAGTAATCTAGATTTTTTAATTTCTTAAATCTTCCCAGGACCACAATCCATAGGGATAAAACTATTATTCAGTAATACATACCAGTTTATCAGTTGCATACAATTCTGTTGACTACAAGTTAAGCACTCCTGTCCTGTCCCTTCTTCTATTTGGCTCCAAAGGGGAAAATCCAGATGACCTCCCACATAGAGAAGAGACTCTTTATGATATGACAAAATTAGTGTCTGATTTTTTGATTAAAGTGAAAGTTGTATTTGATCAAAATAACATTGTGCATGGTTTTGGATGAAGATAAATGATCCACAGGTAATAGAAAAATCTGAACAAAAATCAGAGTCATGTCGAAGAGCTGTAAATGCAGTCTAATAGATGCTCTTTGCTTTAGGATTTTCAGAGTCTGTTACAGATTCTAGGAAGTTCAGTCAGCATAACTTTCTCTGTAGAAATAAAGGGCCTAAGCTCCAGGGACAAATGTTGGAAAGGGTTTGTGGTTCCACAGTAGCCATACCTTGTTCGGAGGAAGTTCTCTCCACCACACACTGCACTGGTGGCACTGGGGTGTAATACTGAAATAAATGCTTTTTTCAGTTGCCTCTCATAAACTGTAAATGAGAATAACTTTTCACCTCTGCTTACTCTTGCTAATAAGGGTGATAAAGAAAGTTCAGACTCTGTGTTTCCCTCAGAAGGTCTTGAGTAAGCTTTTCTTTATGGATTGACTGGGTTGAAGAAGGCTAAAGTATCTCAGTCAAAAACATATATTTGAATTAAAGTTAAGCTTGTATATATACTGTGGGATCTTGTAACTCAAGGTCAGTCCTTGTTGGGATTTTATTTTTTTTTTGTGGTTTTTGTTGCCTTTTTAAACTGTACACAGGATTATACAATTTTTTAATTTGCTGTTTCTTTGGCCTGTGCAGTAGCTTGATAAGTACCATTTACATGTGAAGGTAAACAAGACAAATATATGCAAACAGATCTTCCTGCTTGTTCTGCAGTGCTCTGATATATACTGCATATATCAACAGAAAGGCATTGCATAGTTCACTAGCTGAGTTTTCACCTAGGATCATCATTACTATTCACATGGTATCAGTAATGGCTAGGAAAGCCTGCCTGTGAATCCATCCTGCAGTTACTGTACTGGCAGAGTTATGCCAGTTAGAATTCAAGTGGAGTCAAATAAATGATGCCAAAAGAGTGTTTGCCCAGCTCCTTGCAAATGAGGCACACTTAGGGCTGTTATTCCTACCTTTTGTGCTCAGGGGTTGGTGTTGTTTGAATTCCCTGAGACGGATGCGTTTAACTTTCCAATCCACTTTTGAAGACAGATATTGAATGACCTTTAAATGCTACCCTTGCTGCCATGTGCACATTAGGAGAGGATTAATGCTTAAAACTCACCTGCTGACCTACAGAGGCAATACCTACCACAACAATGGTCTCTGAAGCTGGCCAACATCATTGATACTTTGATATTCTAGCAGAATTTCCCCTACTTCTAATTTATAAGCTATACTAAGAGTTTCTAGACATTAATAAAAAAAAAGTAGAAGCAATAGAATAAGTTCCTTAAAGCACCCTGTAATTCAAAACTGCTTTCCAAAAATCACTGAGGTTTGTATATATACAAAAATCACTGAGGTTTATATATATGCACTTCAATAGGAAAACAAGTAGCCTGAGATAACTTCCTTACTCTGGTGTGCAACTCTGACATTCCAGCCAGAAAAGACAAAATAAGTGAGACTTGAAAATCTTTTATTGTTATGTTACTCTGTAGGAGAAAAGAAGCATTGGATTTTTTTTTTTTTCCCATTCTTGCTGAAGTGCAATTCATCAGTCTAAAATCCAAACACTTGTCAGAAAGAATAGCTTTTACATGTTTGTGTCTGGGAAGCACTAAAGCTATTGATTTTTAAATTTAAGAGTCGTGTCTTTTTGGGGGCACGTTTGGAAGGGTTTCAAGGCTGCTGGAACTTATTTGTCTCAGCTTAGGAACAGAGTGGGTTGTAGTAATATAAAAATTTTATGTAATTTTAGAGAACAATTTCAAAACCTGCTATGCACAAATCACATTTCATAACTACAAGAGAAAAAACAAGAACTCAACCTCCAATTCCCCAGAGTTTAATTCACCAGTTCCACTGAGATTCTTCCTTAAATTATTAAAGTGTTCAACAGAGATAAATAGAGGAAAGGAATTCAAATATTTGATTGCTTTGCAGAATTTTTAGGAAGGGGTGAATGTCTTTTGGGAGATTCTTAAGATGACCAGGAAACCTTCTCTCACCCTGGAAGTCTACTCTGTATCATGGCTGTTTTTCACTCCAGTAAGTCCTGATTTCCACAGTCACAACTTGCCACTCCCAGCAGAGGGTTAACACCATGCAGCAATTGTGAAGCGTTTCCTGGTAATTACTACACGATTTTTGTGCTCCCACTTAAATGAGATCATCTTCAGAAGCTTTCCACACCAGATCAAGCTCCCTGAAGAGCATAACCTAGGATTAACATTTAGTCACAAATACAAACCATTAAACCAGGGCTGAGAAGATAAGATCAAATCTTCTGTTTGTAGTGAAAGGGAAGTCACTGAGAGGTCAGATTTGCACTACATGTTGGCTGCCTTCCCCCCTCATTCTATCATGAGAAAATAAATCAAGTCCCACTGAAAAAGATTCAATTTACATTATATTGTGCTTATAAAAGAATAAATTTGCAAACTAATTATTTGGCTGGAAGGGGGAAATGTTGAATAAACTACACCAAGGCAGTTTTGCTACTCAGGTACACCACACTTAGATTTAATCACCAAAGCAAGCATTTACCACAGCAAAGGCAGCATCCTGCACCTGTGCAAATCTATGGCATAGATATCAATCAGGAATCTGAATTCTTCCCTTGAAAAGAAACAACTTTGGAAATTGTTTCAAACAAGGAAGCATCACAGAATTTATTTGCTTGCCCACTAACAAACTGGGTAATTCCATTTCTTTTGTGCAGGAGCCAGCAGTGCCTGTCTAAGGTTCAAATCAAGTTCTGAGGATAAAGATAATTTCCCCAGCATATCAGGTCCCCTTTATTGGTCTAATCAGTTCCATCTGTAGCAGACTTTAAACAATACTAACTTCTAAAGAACCCAGACATGAAAATATGAGGTCTGGTAATGAGGACTTAAGAGACATACACCACTCTTCTGCAGAAAAATCTGAAAACCAGGCAAGAAAGGGGAAAAAAAGGTTATTTCTTGTGTTTAAGGGTGTGCAACTGTTCAACAAAATATAAATTAGAACACATGAAAAAAAGACAAAACCTCATAATGCTAGAAGGGCTTGACAGTGGAATTCAATTTAGGACTTAATAGTTTGGGAGTTGAATAATAAGTTTGTCAAATATGCGGTTTATGCTCAATAAAAATAACTTGTTAGTTTTATGGTGAACTAAGCAAATGGTGAGAAAAATTAAGTGTTTTGGTTTGATCCTATTAAAGGCTATTTAAATATCTGAAAATTCAAACCAGTTTGATCTACAAGAAGAAAGCAACAGTAAAAAAAAATTCAAAATAAGTGGTTTACATTAAATTATTACGTAGGAAAGAAAGACTTTTTCCACTGTGAATAGTTACACATCCATGTTTTAATTTGTCAGTTTTTCTGGCTAACAGCCGAAAATATCAGCTCTTTGAATAACTCTTATCCTAATGCAGTTTTTAGATCAATATGTGCTATTTCCCATATTAAAGAGTCCCATGAGCAGCAGCACTAATAAATCTGGGGGTGTACTAACCTGATTATTAAATTTCTGTCATTACTCCAGTCTAGCACACGCCGCTGTCCATTTCTTAATGTTGGGAATTTCAACGCAGTAGCATCATCAGTTGCAGCCTTTATTCCCCAAAATACTCTCTCCTTTTCCACCCTAATGTCATCTTTACCTTTCAGTGCTCCCTACTGACCTGAGAAGGTCCCAGCACTGACTTGAGGGATGCAATTGCAGGCTTTGGCTTCCCAGTAGGACAATCACCACACACTAGTGGGTTAGGGAGTTTTTAAGCCCAGACTGAAGATTTCAGTTTAGTGAGGGCACTTGTTCTAAATCACAAATTCTCCCCCCACCCCCAATTTTCCCTCTCACACGCAAATCCTTGCTCCCCTCTTCCTTTTGTTAAATTGCTTCAAAAAGGGGATGGGGTAAAGAGCATTACACAAAGTTAGTGATTTCTGATACAAAAGACTCATGTCTGCATTAGAAATTATTAGAGAACATCAGTTTGCAAAACACCACATAAGAAAACACACAGATGATGAACAGTATTAGAAACAAAATTAAACCAAGGTAACACTCTCTGTTCCAAAACACTTCCCAGAACTGAATGGCAGAATGAAATTTCATTGCATAGGTTGTTCAACATGTGTTGCTGATCACTGCCAGACTGGCAGTATACTGTTCAATTAATACCTGCAATACTTTATTCAGCCAAACATACAGCTACTGAACAGTGAAAAACAACCCAAATGGTTTCTAAATGCAATTTTTAAATTAAATTCAGGAATATAATTCATAGCATATTCAAAAAGCTCTCCTATAGGTGCAGATATTTACTTGCATTCCAAGTATGTATGTTTTTTGTTTCCTAAGAAGAATTCTCAGAAACCAGCTTTCCATTTAATCAGTTGTGTTAATTACTATCAATAGAATATTCATTTTGGACCATTTTGAAACAAAGTCACAAAAACCCCCACAACGAAGAAACACTCAAAACCAAAGAACCCCCACACAACAAGGAAAGCAAACAAACAAAGCCCCCCCAAACCTCAAAAAAGCTCTAGAACACAAAACAGAGAAGTGAAATGCATGTTTCTGACTGCTTCAGACACTGCCAAATCTCAACTGAGAAACCTTTAATGTTGTGCAAGCACATTTAACAATAGTCAAAACCTTGGTGTGGTATCAACACTGTGATAGCCAAAATTCCAGAACAACACAAGAGCAATGGGCTGCTTTGAACAAAGTCTCCTTGCACTTGGCCAGAGTTACTTATGTATTTGAATCCAGTTATCTCCTCATAAATTCTAAGGCTAGTGCAAAATCCAGGCTGACAAGTTAAAACAAATATCACAACAATGAGAGCCAAATAAGCTCAAAATGTTGGTGGTCTGATGACCTTACAGTTATGACTTTTAACAAACCTCCTGGATTTTGTAAAGCTCAGGGCTGCAAAGAAAGCATTTGGAGGAATCAAACAGTACACAGAAAACCTGGAACCAAGGAAAATCTTTAAACTTATGGTTTTCTTTCCACAGGACACCTCCAGCCCTGTTTAGTCCTTACTTAGTTATTTGAGCTGCAGGGACAAAATTAAAACTCATTCAAGCAGTTTGAACCCCAGGTGATATCAGGACTAAGGTTACTGCTGCAAAGAAGCTTTTGAGCTGAGCACTACTTTGATGAGACAATTTCAATAATATTCTGACCTGAATGCAGTCCAAGGAAGTTTTACCACTGATTTCAGAAGAGCCAGGATTTCATGCAGTGGGTTACTGTAATTTGGATTAGTCTTGCAACTTGCTCAGAAGCTGATTCAAAATACAGGGAAGCCAAAGGGAGTTGTATTTAATCAAGTTTAATCCAATTAGTTAATTGAACTTAATAATATTTTAAAATGTTAATCAAAGCTAAGTAGATTTCTAGAGTTTTTTTCTAGGGGGTAAAATCTGTTCCATTTTAAATAATGTATTATGCAAAGTTTGATGATTTTATGAGATACCTTTTAGCTTTTTAGTATGTAAATTTATGGCAAGGGGCTAGGTTCGAGTTTTTTAAAAAGTGCATTTATTTTTCCATGAATAAAAGGAGAAAAAAGCCCAACAATTCTAATTATTAAGTTATAAAACTTAGTTGGGTTAATGGGTAGGATTTCCAAGACTTCTGCCTTTCCATATTGATTAAAGCGGCTGAACCAGAAACAGCTTGAAATAATCTTACAAAATATTTGCCCTTTAATAGAGTAGGATGTCCCTTTCAGGTCTAATATCTATTTTATTGAAGTTCAGCAGTAATTAACTAGGCAGACAATGTAGTTTTCAGACACTGGACTTATATATTTATTGTATTGCATTCCTGTGCAAAGTAAGCTTTTTTTTTTGAGACACTGTAAATTAAACAATTTGGCTTATCATGTCGGAAAGCAGACTATTCTAAAGGTTTTCTAATAAATTTGCTTCCTACAATTATGTTATAAAAATCATCCTACAAATTAAGATTAAATGCATCTCATTTAAAACCACCTGATACTAAAATACTCTCAGCTAAAAAAAAAAAAAGGATTTGAATCTTGTTCCACAGAGAAGGCTCTGACTGGACAATATGACTTAACTCTTATAAAGAATTTAATGAGAGTATTTAAGAGAGAAGAGCTCAGTATCACCATGGGTGTAGAGGAAGAACAGAACACTCCCAAATCAGAAATACCCTCTGCCTATTTGCCTCTTTCTGTGCAAGCCCAGAATCTGATTTTGCCATTATTACTTCAGGGCAGGGAGCATCAAAGCACAAAGCAAAAGAGTTTTGTCTTGGTGTACAGACTTCTGCTTTCCTCCTTCCCTGTGTGCATTAATGAGCTCAGCACCAGAGACATCAGTCACTTCTGGAGGCTTTGAGGTTCTGTTGCACTGCAAGAATTAAGCAATAATGGAGATGATAATATCAGCTATTTACTCTTTGGATATAGACCACAGCATTAATTCAGAAAGTAAATAAAGCCATATAAATTAAATAAGCTTTTATGATTAATAAAACATGTGCATATGGCAACCCTATTAGTGTGGTGAAAGGCAGAATTTAAATTTCACAGCAAATGAAATCAGAGAGATTTATTTTCAGATTGAAAGTAAACAAAAGGGTTTGATTTTTCTCTGCTCATCTAAATTGAAGTTGCTCTTCCTGAGCTGTTCAAAAATTAAGTTAACATCTGAGTCAGCAAACTTCCAAATCCTTTCTAGAACTTGCTGATATCTTTCAGGCCCTGTAAATGTTATACCTGGAGTTCCTTGGGCATTTTTGCTTTTCTGCAGCATTCAAGATGTTATTCACTGTTTCAAAAGTTTATTCATCCCTCCTCAGAGTCCTCCTCTGATCTTTGTCACTGCAGGATTTTACTTCCCATTTGAAGACCAACTGGCCTAGGAAGCTGGTTTCAGAAGGAATAAAAGGATAAAAGGATAAAGGATAAAAGTCTTGTGCAGTCTCATTTGGGGAGAGCTGTGTCAGAAGAAAGGGAAGAAACTGAGCAACTTCAGGCACTGTTTTTTTCAAGTCTCAAAAATTAGCACCATTTAGTAGGATGTAAAGTGTTCACTTCATCTGCCACTACAGCATAACCAATAAATGTATTTCTATCAAGAAAGTCTAATTTCCTTATGCAAAAGCACTGAAAAATCAAGCAGTTTCCAAATAAAAAATGTTCCTGGATGCTATAGAAGAGAAAAATCACCAAAGCTGGATGGTTGCTTTTTACAAGGATTCATTTGCATGACATTGAAAAGGGCAAAAAAGAGTGCCAAATTTATCACTATTAAATAACAATTATGATTATGAATTAAATTTTGCTATTTTACTAGCATAGATATAGTATGTCGTGCCTTTCTTCTGAGTTTAAGGATTATTATTTTATATTTCACATATATCACATTTTATATTAAAATATTTAAGAAATAATGCCTTTTTTAGCAAGTACCAAAGTACTATTTAATCTATAGAAAAAAATAATTCTTCTTGTAAAGATGTAAATTCAGTAATCAATCTCTAACATTTCTGCATTTACATATCCACATTCATTCCAGGACTTTCCTCCCCTTTTCTAAAATAAAACAGAAAACAGAAAGAAGCAATAGGGGAGAGAACTTCCCAAATCAAGATTGCCTTTGAAACTTGTTATGATTTCATAATTGAGGTAGAATATTTTATTCTGTCCATGTAAATAGAATAAATGAGATTCTAAATTAATATTTGAAATAAATAATTTTAAAATTGGTCAGGACATGTGGAAGCAGTACATGCAATATTATTATTAGTGTCTTAATTTGGTAAAATGGATTTAAAAGAACATCATCAAACCTGGTTAAAAGTGTGGAAAATTAACTACAAATATGTGTCTAAGTGCTTTACTGAGTTAGTAACTATTGTAACACATATTATCTTGTGCTCTTTACATTCACCTATTAACTTTAATTTGATAATACTTTCATCTTAATACTACTGAAAGATGGAGAGGAACATCCCAATCAATATTAAAATAGAAAGTACAAAAATTGACACTATTTAAAGTTGCAGCATCTTTCATTCATATCTTAAAAACTTATTTATAAACGTTTCCATAAAATACAATCTCTAAATGCATTTTCCCACCATTATCTCAGTGATGAAGCCGACATGGAAATATTATTGATATTATCCAAGAGCACATTCAATGTTTCTTGAAAGATTTACTGCAGTAAGGCCAGCCACAGACTTCACATATGATCTTTACACTGTAATTAGATCCAAATCTCAGAAATTACTCAGGCAGCTGGAGGTTGGTAAAATCAATGTGAGACTGTTTCCTAAAAAAGGAGCTGAAAGTTTAAATACCATCGTGTTTCTGACCCTTAATCTCGATGAGAATTTTCATCTAAAAATTACACATTCCATTTAATCTCATTACCGAGGCTCCTTTTTTAGAATAAAAGGCAGATGAAGTGGCTCTCTCATTGGAATTTCTATCCATCGAACCCACAGGTGAAAAATAAAAAAATCTAATTGGTCCATTCTTTTTGAGTGCTTTTGGAGAAAGGTGAGATGAACCTCAACCTTGGTGATTTCTTTTTCTGTCCTTAACCTGGGAGAGTCAGGCAGGGGTTCTGTGCCTGGCAGTGAGGTGTGCCAGAATCCTTCTCTGAGCAGCAGAGGGATCGAGATGTAGGAGTCCTGTCCCTACCCCACAGCAGCCTTCTTTACTGCAAATGGAGATGTGTTTGGAAAATCTGGGAGCTCCATATACCTTCCCACATGCTAAAAGCTGGAAAGGTTTTATCCAAGATCCTCAAACTGTTGCATCACCAAAATATTCTAGGATAGTCCACCAGTGGAGGACACAGATTAAAACATTGGTCACAGCTTGTCCTCTCACATCCTCTCTGGTACTGAGCTCATGTTTTACAAAGTGCCAATGGAGCATGACCCCTATAAAAGCTGTGACTCTTCATAATGCTCTCCTTATGGGCACCAGGTCCTGTGATAATTTGTAGTGGATTCTGAGCCACTTATCATAAAATTGTAGCAGCTGTTTTCTGATAAGGAGTTCCTCCTCTCCATTTTATGACCAACTGGTCCTTCATGACTCTTCTTCATAAAAATGTTTTTCTCCTAGGCAGCTCACCCAGGATGGTTATGGAACCTCCATCCTGGAAAACATCCAGTGCTTAACTGTATATGACTGAGCAACCTGATATGACTTGAGACTTGCTTCTAAATTCAAAACTAGCCTTGCCCTGAGTGAGAGCTGGAACCAGATGACCTCCAGAATTTTTTTCATTCATTGTTGTTTTAGAATTACGTTTCTGTCTTTGTCAGTTGGTCAATTTTCCACCTCAGATCCAATTTTAATTTATCGGTTAAAAAAAAGTGGTGAGAGCTGTTGATGTCTGAATTCAATCAAGAATCAGATAACATGAAGGCCATCACTGCTTGACTCTAGAACACATAAACCTTAACTCATACACAGCTGCTATAACTGTTTCAGGGAGTGTACGATTCTTTCTTTATTTGGCCCAGTCCCTGCCCATTTGTGCATTCAGATGATCCCTGTGGTGACTCATAATTGCATAGGGGTTCTGCCAGTGAGTTATTTCAGAATCTCTCAATCATATGGAGAAATTCTCTTATGTTCTTTATTTCAAATGTATCAAAACAATTGGTTTTTTACTCCCTTGCAAACCAAAGAATTCTCATTAATTTAAACTCTTGCAGAATAAAGTCCATAATTTGAAATGAAAATACTTTATTGAAATTTTGCTGAGTTTTATCTAAATTTTTTTTTTAAAGATTTTTTTTCCTGGCTAGTAGAACATATAAAGTGAATGAAAGCTTAAATAGACTTTAAATAGACTTTAGTTATCACAAAGGCACAGTAACTGACTTTCAGGGAGTGCCAATCAATGACAATTTTAAATCTGCTTAGGTCCTTCAGGTGTTTAGGGCTTCTAAGTTTTCCCAGGTTAATGATTAGAAATATTAATAGGCTTTAAATAAATTTTTATTGCATATGAATTTTTTTGCTAAATTGAAACAATGGGCAAGTCTCAAAGTTAAAAAAAAAAAAGAAAAAACATACAGTTTTCCATCTTGCAAATTCAGTATACAGTCAAAAAGAAACTGAATTTAATCCACGAAAAGAGAAATCTCTTTTACATTGAATACTGATTAAGCTTCCACTTAAAATATCAAGGAATTTAGTTTTGGTCATTAAATAATGACAAAGAAATGCTAACTTTTGAGATTATAATTTGGAGGTTGCCAGTGCAAAGTGATGACTTCAGAGACAAAACCATTTGAAAGCAGGTTCTGGTAGGGATTTATCCTATCAGAAAGAAATATATATTTTCCCTCTACAGAACTCTTCAGACACTCCTGAGACTCACTAGTGTAGGACTGAAGAACTACAAAAAAATGAGACTGAAAATTAGGAGTTCTTTGAAAGGACTAAATTAGATATCCATTAAACCACAATTCAAATAAAAATATGATAGCCAGGACCAAACTTCTATCTTCATTCCACAGCAGCACTCATAAATAAATAGGAAAAAAAAAAAAGGAAAAAAAAATAAAATAAAGCAGTGGTTCCTAGAATTTTGTTTATACTGATTTTTGCCTATGAAGTATCTAAGCTAAGGAAAGTCAAAAGCACAGAAAATTCACCACTGTCAGAGTAAGGAGGACTTAAGGAAGTGAGTTATTCTCACAATTGTATGTTGTATGGAACCATAACCAGACAGAAATAAAATCCTGTTAATGTGGGTACCAGAATGACAGGAATTTAAATCAAATATA